>NC_058131.1:615925120-616164655 GCF_016433145.1 Gracilinanus agilis
AGAGAGAGAGAGAGAGAGAGAGAGAGAGAGAGAGAGAGAGAGAGAGAGAGAGTATGAGTGATCTGTGCTTTAAGAAGATTAAATTGATAGCTTGGTGGAGGATGTACTAGAGTGAGAAGAGACTTGAGCTGTGGATAGATGTGATAAAATGGAACGAATGCTATACTTTGAATGCTATACTCAGTGCTATATATGAGTGTTCTTTCCTGGAGCCTAGGCTCTAATTTTATCATGTTGTAGGCATATCACCTGATGTCTCTGAACTTCAGGGTTGTTGTGAAAATACAATGCAAAAATAACATCATGTCCATGTAAATTTCAAAGAACAAAAGAAATATAGATTATAACAGTATTATTCTAATAGGGAGAAGAGACTATTAAGTATAAAATGCTGTTTCTTTCATATTAGCAGGATTTAATGCATTCATAAATACAGGAAGGCAGATAGGCAACATTTAGTAAGTGCTTATTATGTGCAAGGCACTATGTTGAATGCTGGAAGTAAAAATATAAGCAAAAGAAAGACAGTTCCTGTCCTCAAGGAGCATACATTTTTATAAGAGAAAAACATAATAGAGAGTTGAAAAGTTTGGGATCAGTGGTAGAAGGTTATGGTAGTAAAGTCCAGAGTCAAAAGGAAAATGAGAAGGACAATGGACTTTATGATCAGGAAGTAGGGGCTAAATGCCTGAACCTATTGCAATCCATACCATTGAGTAAAACCACCAAAATCTTGCCCAAATATTTTGATGCCATTGTTAGAATTCCTGGCTGATAGAGCCATGGACTGATCTGGGTAGGGGAGTATGTGTGTTGGGAGAGGGGGATAGTGTTAATATTTTTTGATTTTATGGAAGGCATAAAATTCAGAACCAGTCTGGATGTATGTTATGGTGGAATGAGGACTACATTTTGAGTCTAAGGACATGAGTTTGAATCCTAACTCTAGGATTTTTGTTTGTTTTGTTTTTCACAGCATGAAGGAGACCCCATTCCTTTATATCTTTTCCTTTTCTTCTTTCTTAGTCAATTATCTCCTCCTAGGGGATGCTGTAGAGGGATCAAAGCATCTCCTTCCATTTTCTCTGTTTTTTTTTTTGGTTGGAGAATTCTACACACCTCATTTATTAGTCTGTTTCGCCTTCCCTTTGCTTTGTTATTGTATTTTCCAAATTGGTGATGATCTTTAGATCTGAGTACTTCATCCAATGTAGAGTTTAATTTCTAGATATATTGGTGTTCCCTATTCTCTTCTCTTTGGATTCTTTGAAATAGTCTTTAATTAGTCTATATAAGGAGTTGCTGTCAAGTTGGATGACTTAGCTGCTAAATGAAAACATTCCCGATATGTTCCTTTTTATTCTGCCCTACCTCTTTCTACCAACACACACACACACACACACACACACACACACACACACACACTTTGCCACCACTACCTATGGCTCTGCTGGATCTGGAAGCTACTTTCTCCTTGTGGAAGATTCAGGTGTTAGATTTTAACAGAATCATTCATTTTTAGGATGAGGGTATTAAAACATCTATTGCATCCCAGAGAGAGAAAATAACTTCCTAAGGTCACTGTTGGAGGAAAAAACACAACTTTTCAATAGGGTGGATTCATGCTGTTGGGAAATAGGATGTGATTTTCCAGAAAAAAATGCATTCAGTTTTTAATGAGTTTTGTTATGTGCCTAGGTTCTTGAGAAATGTGATAGGTTTCTACCAGTCTCTCACTCTTTAATGTTAGTGACTCAGTGGCGGAACTGAGATGAAAATCCAGCCGTTTTGACTCTTAGTTCAGTGCTCAATTACAAATTTTTCTGTGCTTCTTCTGACAAGTTGGTCTGATCTATCTGATGGGAATGCAGTCAATCCATAGCTTTGGAGATATGTTCATCATTAAAAACTAGTCACTACTATGCACAATATTTGGCATTCAAAGAATGAGTCTTCATCCAACCAGCAAAGAACCACAAATAATCCTAGCATAAAATCTGATGGTGTTTTAACCTTGCACTAAAATCACAGGTTCTGAAAGTATCCTCAAGCAGTGATTTTCCAGAAATATAGAGCCTTTCTATTAGAACAGTTCACTGGACTGCACTGAGGTTTTTTTTTCTTTTTTATTGTAACCAATGTTTCTTCCTTCACTTTCAGTCTTTAGGGTAGCAAGGTTTGTCAATAGCTAAAGATATAAGGTAGTGTCTCCTGGTAGAAATGGAAGAGGAAAGCTAGACATCTTTCTGTTTACATAAACTTTCTTTTTTCTTGTTCCTTTTCCTGACCCCAAACATTTTTTTTTTCATATTTGGTTTTGTTTTAAAAGCTTTTTTTCTCCTGCTCACTGTTTATGAGCTCAGTTCTTTCCATGCCTGATGAATTCTAGTTGGTTTATTCTTTCCTTTGAGACCCTACATTTCTTTCATATTCTGTTCATAACTGTTTCAAAACTCAGAAGCAGTCCCATGGTCATGGGACCCTAAGCAGGCCCTTGAGGGGAGCCACATGGAACATTGTATTTGCTGGACTGTCTAGGAGATCAAAAGGAACTAATTTGAACAGTGGAAAAGGAGGGCAGGGCAGGTCAGAAAGTCTGAAGGAATCTAAATTGCACAGAAGCCACAGGGTATTGGAATTTGTTACTGAGGAAGAACTTTGGAGGTGACTCTAAAGAAAATTATAGAAGGATAATCATAGGCTGACAAATCTGATACCAGGAAAATGGTTCCATCTGGACAGGTGGAATAGATAGCATGATCAGGGAGTAAGAAACTTCAGAGTCATAAACTCCTGGAACAAGATATTGGGCATGGGGATGGCAGCAAAGGCTATAAATTAAATCTGAGATGCCAAGATTTATTACTGAAGGGGGAGGGTTAACTTGATGGGTATGATAGGCTAAAAGGGACTGGTGCAAACCCAGGCAAGTGACATAAATCAGTAAGCAGGTAGACAGTCAGTTTTTTTCCCCCTCTTGGCAAAATGTTATCTAGATTTTTGAGGACTCGGGAAATTTTGAATTCCATGTAAGGAAAAGGCATTTTGCTTGTGATGCCTTCCCTCTTTTCTCACCAATTCAAACCCCCCCCCCCAGTTTCCTTCCAAGCCTGAGATTCACCTGCTCAAAAAATACTTTTCCAGGTAACCATCTCTGATAATCAGTCAATCAGTAAACATTTATATACATCACTGTGCTGAGTGTTAATACAAATTTTTACCTTGCTTTACTTTCATCTGGCACCTATACAGATGACAATGTATGTAGATGACTCTCATATCCAAAGCTATTACTATATGAAGAAACTGGACTCGGCTCTAGATCAGTGGTTCCCAAACTTTTTTGGCCTACCACACCCTTTCCAGAAAAAATATTATTTAGCCCCCTGGAAATTCATTTTTTAAAAATTTAATAGCAATTAATAGGAAAGATAAATGCATCGGTGGCCATCACCTCTTTCCTAGATCACTGCAGCACTCACCAGGGGGCAGTAGCGCCCACTTTGGGAATCACTGCTCTAGGGGGTCCATATCCAGAGGGGGTTCTATGTTGAGCCTAGAGTCCGTCTCTGGTGGGAGGGGGAGAGGAGGGAGATTGTTCTGCCTTCCCAAGCCCTATTACTTCAGGAATTATTTGTTCTCACTTTCTTTCCTTTGCCTTTCCTACTCTGACCAGAGGTCAAGATCCTAATAGGGTTAGATTATCTGGGTGAGGAGGGTTCAAGTTGCTGTTTCTCCAGATTCAAGTCCATTTTACTAGGGAAGACTGTCTTCTTTGCTTTTCCTTATCACTAGAATCACAGAATCTCTTAAAAAGACTCTAGAGATTGTCTAGTCCAAAGTTTAATTTTATAAATAAAGAAACTGAGGTCCAAACAGCAAAGTGATTTGCCAAAAGACTCAGTTAGCCAATGGCAGAACCAGATTGAAAGCTAGTGTCTTCTGATTTCAGGTCTCATGATCTTTTCACCTTGGCACATGCCAACTTGAAAACGAGGTCCAAATTCTGGCTCTGGTAGTTACTAACTGTGCCATCATAGGCAAGCCATGTGATGTCTCTGAGCCTCAATGCACCATCTACAATAATAGGGATGATAATACCTGCAGGACTAACCTCACAGGGTTGTTGGGAAGATCAGATGAAAGAAATGTTTTATGAACAAGAAAGTATTATATAAACATCAAATACCAGTGACCTGATAAAATAAAACCTATAAAGTGTTATTTATACAAATGTCAATGTTTACTTTTATTAGTAGTAGTTGGATGATAGTAGGCAAGTAACTTTGCTGAGCCCCCAGTTTTCTTATCTGGAAAATGGGTATGACCATACTTGAACTGTCTACTTCATTAAGGAGCTAGGAGAAAAGCACTTTGTAAATGTAAGTGTTTCATGTAATGATGGATGCTTGTTAAGATTTGCTAGGCAGGGAGGCGGGTGTGGGTGGGTGGGTAGGAATGAACAGATCTCTGTTGCCTTCTGATCATGAGGTGCCCAGGAGGGGAAAAGTCAACTTCTGAAGAATGACTGATTTCTCTTTGTTTAGGAGCATGTTGGAAAGCTAATCAGCCAGATGAGAATTGTGCTTGAAGAGGTCATTAAAATAAACAAGTCTGGCAATTAATGCTGTCAGAAAGCAAATTTACTTTACCCTGTGCGTGATTAGTGGCACAGAATTCTAAGAACCAGCTTTATTATGTCATCAACCTGGGCTGAGACAGTCACCCCCTCTAGGAAAACAGAGTTGCTGCCTTTGCCAATACGGCCCCTTAAGATGTACTTCTGGCTGTTGATGCTTCATGACTCCTAATGTCCTTCCTCCCCCAGAAGAGGCTCTGCCTCAACTGAGTGAACAAACTTCTGGGTCATAAGGGATAGGATCAGTTGAAAAGTCTGACCCAACATCGCAGAGTAGAAAGCCACATTGGTCAGTTAGGCGAAGGTCATTAGGCTCTCATTATCACTTCACTCTTTCTCTTTTTTTAAAAAAAACTCTTACCTTCTTTCTTTGAATCAATACTGTATATTGGTTCCAAGGCAGAAGTGCAGTTAGGGCTAGGCAATGGGGGTTAAATGACTTGCCCAGGATCACACAGCTAGCAAGTAGCTAAGGCTAGATTTGAATCCAGGACCTTCCATCTCCTTGCCTGGCTATCTCACTGAGTCACCTAGCTGCCATGTTACTTCACTTTTATTACAGTCTTTGTGGTAGAACTGGACCTGGGATGGAGGTCAAGTACTTCTTTGTCCCTGGAATCTTTCCTATCTACATCCATTGGTTACATATAAATCTCTCTCTCTAAATGTACACAGATTTATAGACATGTATACAATGTATGTATTTATATACATGTATACAATGTATGTAGGTGATTCTAATATCCAGAGCTACATATATATATGTACATACATATATATGTATATAATTTATCCACATATAGGTTGTTTTTAGGGCAGATTGTGAGCCCCCTGAGGACAGGGATCGCCTCCTTTTTCTTCTGTGCATTCCTAGCACTTAGCACAGTGCTTGGCACACAGAAGGCACTGAAGAAAGTTTTGTTCTTTGATTGATTGAAAGCTAATCTGCCTCAGATGAGTTTCTTGGAGGTCCTGTCTCTTGTGCTTGGAGTTGATCCAGGGGGAATGTATCATTTAGCCTCAGGGCTTTGATGTTTCATTAGTTTCTAAGCTCCCCTGATCACTGAACCCTAGCTAAGGTGTCTTACAAGCCTGAGCCTGAGACCGTTTAGCTCCATGGATTCAGAGATCCCCTCCCTTAATACTCTGCTGCACTTGAGCCCTTTTACTACTGCTGCTGTAAATAAGTGTCTGGACCTAGCATGTTCTCCTCTCTTTCCCTTTTATATCTTAAAATTTTTTTCTCTCTCTATGCATTCCATAAAACAAGAATATGTTTCCAGGACTTGGTTACAAAGTGGTTTTCCTTGCTCAGTAAACCCCAGGAATTCCCTGTTAATTCCAGGACCAACTCAGTCAGTCAGCCAGTCAATAAATATTTAAGTGCCTACTATGTGCCAGGCCCTTTTGCTAAGAGTTGGATCAAATATAAAAGTCTTCTTTTTTGGCACTTTAAATCCCATCACAACCTGGCTCCAGTCCATCTCTCTGGGCTTATTTTTGGTTGCTCTCCTTCACACAAAGGGCTTACCCAGGAGGTTATCTCTGTGTTTATACCTTTCATCTCTGTGACTTTGCACAAGCCATTTCCCATGTTTAGAACTACCCCCTTCTTACTTCTACCTCCTGGAATCCCCAATTTCCTTTCTAGCTCAGCTGTGAGTGCCTCTCTCTATTACATTGTATATGTCTTTTGTTCAGTATTTTCAGACATATCCCTTGTCCCATGGTACCTCATAATGCTACTTAAATCACCCAGGGAGCCATAATTAGACTTGTGGGCTTTCCCAAGGGTGTGGGACTATGCATGTGTCCAGTATATGGGTATATGGGAAGCATTGTGGACTAAGAGTCAAGAGACCTCAGTTCTAATCCTTTCTCTGTTATAGGTGGCACAGTAGACAGAATGATGGGTCTGAAGTCTGAAAGACTTTCTGTGCTCAAATCCAGTCTCAGATACTGACTAGTTGTGTGACCCTGGGGAAATCACTTAACTCTGTTTGCCTCAGTTTCCTCATCTGTAAAATGAGCCAGAGAAGGAAATGGCAAACTACCCCAGTGTCTTTGCCAAGAAAACCCCACATAGGGTCACAAAGAATAAGACATGACTGAAATGACTGAACAGCAATATTAAGGCCATGTTGGGAGAATTATTTCATCTTTCTGGCTTCAGTTTTTCCATGTGCAAAATGTGGCTAATTAGAGTAGATCTGCAGTTCCCCATAGCTAGTCTGATAATTTTTAAAATTCTCCTCAAAATTTCTTGGGGAGTCCAGAAATCTTTTATTACTAAAATTTCAGTTTCTTAAAACCTTGAGTCTAAAAACAACAACAAAAAACAAACACAAATCCATGAAAATCCAACAAATGATTTCTCCCAGTCCAGTCTCCCTTCTCACAAACTCTAGAGCTGGGAGGGTCTTTCAAGGTTATCTAATCTCTATCATTTTTGTTTTTTTCATATGTTCCCAGGACCTAACATTTTGCCTTGTGCACGTAAGACATTTTGTTTGTTGAATTGAATTTTTAAAAAAAGAGAAAGCGTGGGCCCACGTATGACTTGACTAAAGGCCCCTGGACTGTAAAGAACAGCTCCAAGCCCATATTCGCTGATTCTACATCCAATGCTCTTGTCAGTGTGCCACAGCTGCTTCTGCTCCTTGGAAGTTGTGTGACTTTGGATTACGAATAACATCTTTGAGCCTTAGTTTCTCCATCAGTAAAACTGGATTATTAACACTTGCACTTAACTGCGTGACTAGGTCATGAAGGAAGAATCTTGTAACCCCTGAGATCAACATAAATACAAACTTTTTCATTTTAAATTAAAGGCCAGTCAGCTAAGATTTGACTATATTTGCAGGGATATCCTTTGAGAAATGGCATTACATTTTCCATGGCCGTGTCTGCCTCTTGGCTGCTTTTTCCCCTGTGACCATACTTAATAAATGGTTCTTGGGAACATCACGGCAACCTTTTCAAAGAGTTTTGTCGGACATGTGCCAGAGGCAATGACTAAAATTGATGAGTTCTCGGTCCTTTGGATCTTCATTTACTTCTCTGAGTCATGTTTTTTTATGGGGAGAGGTACAGAGCCCAAGGACTAAATCATCTTCAATCCCAGGAGTTATGGCAAAGCTAGAATTCTTAGTAAGGTGCTTCCCATCCATTTTCCTCTTCTCCCTGCTCAAGGTTTATTCTTATGGCTGCTAGTCCTCTCTTTCTTCCTACTCTACATGCCTCCCCTCTGTTTTTGCTGTGCCTATATTGTCTCTTGTGTTGTCACTGCAGTCAGACCAGGGTAGTCATTCTCCCTGGAATGTCTGTAAAGCCCTGCTTAATGTGGTTGCTCCTTCTTGGAATGCCTTCCCTTTCTCTTTCATATCCATGGTCTACCAATTCTTTAAGACCCAGGAAAGGTTCTACTTCATCTAGGAAATCTTTCTTGGCTACTTCAGCCCATTATGAATCACTCCATTCTCTGAACATCTCTTGTGCCCCCAGTCAGGACCAAATGATATTGCCCTTAATTATTCTAATTCGATTCAGAGTATATGACAAATGGGATATTATATGTTAAACACTTTGCGATCATAAAACCCTATATTAATGTGAGTCTTTATTGTTAAAGTAGGATCTTATAGGACATTTTGCCCTGGGCTCAGAGAGGAAAGTTCCTTTTTCAAGTATGTTTTTCTTGCTTTCCCAAAGGAAAGTGCACCATACTTAGCACTGTGTTTGGCACAGCCCACAACAATCAGTGGTTGTTGAATAAGCACACTCTAAGCTTCTGAAGGGCTGGCACCTCATCTTAACCTTCTGATAGAGGGATGGACACTTAGAAGGTTCTCAGGATGTGATTAAGGTTACAGAATTTTTCTTCTTGAATGATCACAAAATATTTAGAACTGGAAAGGGCCATAGAGCTCATCTAATCCAAAAGTAGAACTTCACAGATAAGGAGACTGAGATCCAGAGAACCCCACACACTAAAACCCAGGTCTCTGACCTACCTGTCTGACATGTTCCTCCTTGTTCACTCATCTATTTTAACAAGGTCAAAGAAAATAAGAAAGAAAAAGGATTTGCTATGGAGGACAAATTAGTCCAGGTACATTTACAGTGAAAGCAAAGTGGGAGTTTGATCCTGAGAGGATTGTTTGAGAATTCAAGATCCAGGCTGAATCCTAATTTGGAAACATTCTGG
Organism: Gracilinanus agilis; assembly: GCF_016433145.1. Taxonomy (NCBI): domain Eukaryota; kingdom Metazoa; phylum Chordata; class Mammalia; order Didelphimorphia; family Didelphidae; genus Gracilinanus; species Gracilinanus agilis. The sequence continues at coordinate 615,933,967 of NC_058131.1, forward strand.
ACACACAAACACGCACGCACACCCCATGCATAGAGGCGGGAACACTGCATGGAGTAATGATATTAAGACTCTTTAATGACCCTGGTTATGATGTTTCCAAAAGCCATCATTTGTATTTATAGGCTAACCAAGCCTAGTCCCCACTGAACTTGGGAGGTTATGATGAAAGGAGGGGAATGCTTGAACACTGCCAGTTCCTCCTGTTGGCAGTTTGGCATTGGCATGAGCCAGGGTAATAGAGTTCTCTTAGAATGATGTCTTCTTGTATTCTCAGGTTCTTTATCTAATTTTTGTAAACCTCTGAGGCCATTGAGGTTGATTGGCTCGCTTAGCCCTTTATCCTGCTCCTGAATGTGTATATTGTTGGGGAGAAAGCCCCTCCTCAGCCCTTGGAAAAACCCAACCCCTACCATCCAGCTGGGGTGGGAAGTGGTTGTCATAATAATGCTTTGGCATCTGGACAGGGCCTTTCAGCTGTGTCTCTCTGAATGTGGCACTTGGCCAAACTCTTCTTGTTTGGTCAGAATACGAGGAGCTGGACACAATAGCTGCCATCCAGACGGCTTGGGGAAGTGGGAGGTTATGGAAGGAGGGGCAGGGACAGGGGAGGAGTCCCCCTTGCAGGCAAGATTCCTTTCTCTGTTGTCTCCCCAAGCCCACTTATATGGAATGAGAGAGCCCTAAAATTCCATCCATAGTCAATAGAGCCTTGCTGTAGCATGCCTACTGATGAGATAATTCATCACTGATGAGTTTGTTCCCTTAAGCTGATAGGGGCTTGTTCTCATAAACCTCCAGCAAAAAAAATCATTCATTTATGCATTCATTCATTCAACTTATTTTTATTAAGTAGGTATCATAATCCCTTGCATATTGCTTTCTAGTACCAAATGCTTTCATGTTCCAAATATCATGTACCCAAATATTCCAAATATGCCTGTGAAGTGGGAGACTATGTGCATTATCCTTCTTATTTTTGCTGATAAAGAAACTGAGGATCAAACAAATCAGTGATCTCAAACTAAAAAAAAATGGATGGAGAGGTGCAGCATATTTTCTTAAAAACATTTCTCAATTACATTTACATCTGATTTGGCCTGCCCTGGTGAATTTTGGGGGAACTTACTGCTCCTCAGGGGAGAGGTTGGACACTTCTCTTTTAGGACACTTCTGTTTCTGATTTTATCTACTTTATAGTCCCAATAGAGTATTCATTCTAGTGTCTTTTGATGCATCCCAGGGAGCAGATTAGTAGAATATAAACACGTTGAGGACAGGAACTATTTCATGCTTACCTTTGTATCTTTAGTGTCAGGCACAAGTAGGTATTTAATGAATGTTTGTTGGATTGAATTGATCATGCTCATATAAAGATGAGCTGTCTTAGAGCTAAGATGGCCCACCGACAAGGGACCCAAGCCAAGAGATGGGAACTTTATTACTAGTTTTGACTCCATTGTTGATGGTTTGGTACTTAAACAAAGTCTTTTGGACCTTATATTAAATGGATGTATGTAGTTTATAAATTGGCAATCTTCATAAAGGCCTTAAGTGTCTGAACCCCTAGTCTTATTGGATAAATGGACAGGGTTGTGGGAGAAAGAGGAGATGTATAATATTATATTTTTCTAAAAATGAACCTCTTGAGTTTACCCTTTATATGAAGCAATTAATCCGTAACCAGAATACTGGATGCCATTCTTCCTGTTGTTCTTTTGATTCTGTATATATCTTGCTTGGTTTTTTGGCCTAGATCTTCTTCATTTAAGCCATGGTTTTCTTTTTAACTTTGTTCTTGAATCCTCACTGATTGTTGATTTTCTGATGTGGCCCTTTGAAATGATTTTTTCTCACTATCTTGATTTTGGGAATCTGCAAATGCACATCTTTATTTCTTCTGAACTTCAATGAGTTTCTCACAAGTTGGATTGAAACAGATGCCTGTTTTTTTTTTAAATCTTACTTTCTGTCTTAGTAACAACTCTAGGATAGGAGAAGAGCTAGGCAAACCTGGATAAATGATTTACTAATAGTCACAGAGATAAGAAGTGTCTGGGGCCAGATTTGAACCCAAGTCTTCCCAACTCCAGCTCTGGTGCTCTATCCACTGGGCCACCACTGCCCCAGAAACAGATTCCTATTGATCATTTTGGAATTGGTATAGACCAGTTCCTTCTCCACTCTCCTAGGGGTCAGGGTACTGTACTGAATAGCTCTTGGGTAGGTCAATGTAAATTGGTATAATTTTTGTCTCCAGGACTTCTTTCTACATCTCATGCCTCAGTTTCCTCCACTTCTGGGCTACATGCTGAGGGGGAAGTGATGAAGAGTCTTAGAATCAAAGAACCTAATTGCTGAAGAATGCTCCAGAGATCATCTAGCCTAGAGGTGTCAGACTCACAGTCATGGACCCGCAAGCTGCTCACAAAACTCCTGAGTGCCAGAACCAGATTAAAATGTAATTGGGAGATGTTTAACAAAATTAATAAAAATTCAACATAAGTAATCTTAATTTGTGGTGTTCTTTATTGATATGGAGCCCATGAGGACCTGTTTCTATTTGAGTTTGATAGCACCAGATCAATTCTGAGTTTTTTATAGTGAAAAAGAAAGAGCCAGAGAGGGGAAATAACTCCTCCAAGGTCATCAAATATTAGGATTTTAGAGTTTGAAAGGGACTAGAGAAACACCCTCATTTTTTTTTGCCTGGAAGCAATAAAGGAGAACCAGACTTGGAGTTGGGAGAGAATTGTGAGTCTAACCTGAGTTTTAATCACATTGCTTTTAATCTCATTTTCTTCATCTGAAAAATGGGCATCATATTTATATTCTTTGTCTAATGGAATTATTTTGAGGAAAGCTATTTTGTAAGCCTTTGTGCACTATAATAAATGTAAGTTAGTATTTTTTTGTGGATGAGGAAACTTAGACCCCTGAGATGGAAGTGCATTGTTCAAGATCACCCAGCAAGTAAATGGCAGAGCTAAGATTCAAACCCATGTTTTTCAAACCCAATTCCCAGTTCAGGGTTCTTTGTTCCTTGTGGGCAGGGACTATCTTTTTGTTTTGTGTTCTCTGTGCTTAACACAGTGCTTGGCACCTTGGAAGTGCGTAATAAATTTTTTGACTCCCAGCTCAGGGCAATTTCTATCCACCCCACCTTGTTATTTCTCTTGCTTAGAGAATGGTAACATGCTTGTGGTATGTATGTCTTATTTTTTCAGTACCCTCTCACTCAGGTCCAATTAAAGCAGCAATTTAAGCTTTGCCCCCTTTCCCCTTCATTTTTTTCCCCTTTAAAAAACAAAACCAATCAACTCTTTAAAGTCTTTCATTGAGACATTCTTTCTACTGTCAACGAAAGACAAATTTGAAAGTTGGGAAAGAACACCAGGAAAGTGAAGGGCTCTCAAAAGAGGGCTGCCCCCCACTGTTTGTAATTCATGTGAAGGTCCTGGCTGCTGAATCCTGCTGGCAGGGGGCTGGGCCTCTCTGGTGGAAGCAACGCTGAAGCATTGTAGAACCTCCTTATGCCAGTTGCTCAGAATTTTCTGAAAATAGTTCGAAACTTATTTTTTCAGATCCAGGAAGCACCAGGTGGCCATTGAGAGCTGATCCCCGGGGCAACCGGGGGCTTGTCATCATTTGAACACTTAATTCTTTGATTCTGCATGTTTATTTCAGGTCTAATCCAAGTTTGGGGAATCAGAGTCTGGGCTTTCCAAACCTATTGTTTCTTTGAGAGGAGCCATTCTTTGCCTGGCTCTGGTGCTAGGAATCCAATCCCTGTCATTGTAAATTGCCATTGAAAAAGGCAAAGCCCTCATCTGCCTTTTCCAAGCAGAGCTTAAAGATTAGAGCATGGAGGACATGAATGAAACCTGCTGCTACTGTCATTGCTCTCATTGCCTGAATCTTGACCTTTATGTAGCTGCTGGAGTAGGAAGCCAGCAACTGAAGAGCAGTGTGTTAGGAGGCACAGGGGCTAGAACGGAACCCTATCTCCATCAGTGGTATGACCTTGGAAAAATCGTTTGACACAATCAAAGCCTCAGTTTCTTTTTCTGTATTTTGAGTGGTTTGGACTAGAGAATGTCTAAGACCCCTTCCAGCTCCCAAAATTATGATCATATGCAAGGAACCCTAAATCTCTTCAAGCTTCAAATCCTATCCTATCCTTATCATATCCTTTGATTATAGTCTCTCTAAATAGATCTGGGCTTGACTTGGAGTCAGGAAGACTGGAGTTCAGATATTTAAAAACTGTTTAACTCTGGGCAAGTCACTTAATCTCCATTTACCTCATTTTCCTCATCTGTAAAATAGGGGTAATATTAACACTTTTTTCCCAGGATCACTGGGAGGATAAAATGAGATATTTGTGACAAGCTATTTATTATTATTATTTTTTTTAGTTATTTTTAGTCATGGTCAACTCTTCATGACCTCTTTTGGGGTTTTCTTGGCAAAGATACTAGAGTGGTTTGTAATTTCCTTCTCCAGCTCATTTTACAGATGAGGAAACTGAGGAAAATAGGGTTAAACAACTTGTCCTGGGTCACATAGCTAGTAAGTATTCCAGTCTGCATTTGAACTCAGGTCTTTCTGACTCCAAGACTGGTGCTCTATCCACTACACCACCTAGCTGTCCTATGAGACTATAAGTTTGATTTTTTAATGTGGATTAGAGACAGCAGGTCCACATGCAAATATTTGAATGACAATTTTGGCTTAATAAACTAGAAAGACACCATTTTATCCAGGGAGTAGTATGAGGTTAAAGTCTGGGTAATTGAACCATAATGCCAAGGAGGGCTTTTTTGTTCTGCTATTAGTTGAAAAATTAGCTGATTTCCATCAGGGAACAGCATCACCAATACTACGTTTGGGAAGAACCTATTGCATTAGTGTTGCTTAGGTTATATTTATGTTACTGTTTTTAAAGATAAAATGGGATCATGTGTTCTTCCCAAACCTTTGTGATGCTGAGGATGTAGGATTTGGCTGCTGTTGCACACACTGTTCCTGAAGGGGCAAAGACTGAGCATTGATCAATAAAGCTTTGGTTTTCCTGGTATCCATAATAAGCTTTTCCTTCCTCCATGGGAGACTGGTTTCTTGGTACGTGTTTGAGTCTTACTTCAGGGGCTGTGTGTTAACATCAGAAACACGTTCCTTTCATGGGCATTAATCAATGGTAAATTAGAATGGAATTGATATATGCATAAGACATGCACATTAATTCCAAATGTGTTTATTGTAATTAGTGCTATTACAACGATTCCAAAGGAATCAGGAAACGATTAGCTACACTTAGTATTTGTTATGGTTTGTTTAAAAAAAGTTAAACGTGAAATTAGATGATGGTTGAATGATGATATTCCAATTGTGTGGCAAACTTGCTTTCTCATACTCCCTAGACCATGTAAGTTAGTGGTTCTAATAACTCAATTCTTTGTCTCTCTGTCAGTGTCAGTGTATATCTCTGTCAGTATCTGTCTCTGTCTCTGTCTCTCTCCCTCTCCCTCTCCTTTTTTCTTTTCCCTTTCCCTTTCCTTTTCTCTCTCCCTCTCCTTCTCCTTCTCCTTCTCCCTCTCCTCCTTTTCCTCCCTCTTTCTTCCTCTTCCATTTCTCCTTCTCTTAAAAGTTGTCAGATAAGAAACAAACAAACAAAAAAAAGAAAGTAGAGAGAAAGGAACACCAAACTCCTAGATCATAAGAAGGAATTTCTTTAGTGCCTTTAAACATCTATAGGTAGCTCAGTGGATTGAGAGCCAGGCCCAGAGATGGGAAGTCCTGGGTTCAAATCTAGCCTCAGATACTTCCAATCTGTGTGACCCTGGGCAAGTCACTTAACCCTAGCCCTCACCACTCTTCTGTCTTGGAACCAATACACAGTATTGATTCTGAAATGGAAAGTAAGAGCTTAAAAAACCCCACTTATTTAGCTTCATTGTGCTAGAACTCCTGGTGTGGGGAGAGGGGAAGAAGTATACAAGTATACAATAATAAATGTAACAACTCCTATTCTTAAAAATTTGCATGTTTCTGTGTATGCACATATATAATATTTTTATAATCTCCAGACCTGTGATTTTACTGACAATGAAGAATTTCCCACATTTGAAGATTGTCAGCTCTACTGCAAATGACAGGATTAAAGAGTTATATAATGATCTCTAGGAGTGCATAAGAGGAATTCAAAGTGATTACAAAGTGAGACTGAATGATCTCATCTGATCACTTTCCCCTATCAGAGAAGTCTTTATGGAGGAGAAAGGATTGAAGTTGTGTCTTCAAGGTTGGGCAGGGTGAGAGCAGGCAGAAATGGGTTACAGATGATGATGAATGGGAATGTTCTTTATATACTATAAAATGCTATAGGGATACAAGGAATTATTATTTTCTGTTTCCTTGATTAAGATTATTATGTCTAACCTTGACTGGTCACGTTACAGATACATGATGTCACTTGTGATGGATTCTGGGCAATCGAATGTGCAAGTCTATCTCTTGTATTAGAGAAATGGTTTAAAACCTGGGCTTTCTGATGGCGCCTCAGTGATCCCATACTGATGGGGGTATCATTTAGCTTTGCTTCTCTCACATATTGCTTCCTATTCCCAAATCTGGACATTTAAATAGGTGGCCTGATCTGTCAACTTTTATATAATGAGTGACTCTATAGACAAGGAACTGGTTTAAGCTATGCAGGGAATATGTCCTGCATTTTGGAGAAATCATTTCCTTGAGGGCATGGTCTATATGTTGACTGTGTTTTTAGACAGCTCCAAGAGTATGATCAGGCCCCTCAGTAAGCAGACAGTTAAGAGACTTGTAAATTACTAAAACAATCTCTCCCCTGAAGATTTTACAGATTAGGAAACTGAGGTTCAGAGTGGCAAATAATAATGATAATAAAGAAAAACTTGTATTTATATAGCACTTTAAGATTTGCAAATGGCATTTTTAAACCCTTTAACTTCTGTGTATTGACTTATAGGTGGAAGAGTGGTAAGGGTAGGCAATGGGGATCAAGTGACTTGCCCAGGGTCACACAGCTGGGAAGTGTCTGAAGCCGGTTTTGAATCTAGGACCTCCCGTCTCTAGGCCTGGCTCTCAATCCACTGAGCTACCCAGCTGCCCCCTGCAAATGGCATTTTAAATATTGCCTTGTTTTATCTTCTCAATAACCTTGGGAATTGGGTTGCTATCATTATCTCCTTTTGCAGATGTGGAAACTGAGGCAGGGAATGGTAAAGTGATTTGTCCAGGGACAAAGAGCTAGTAAGTGTTTGAGGCTATATTTGAACTCAGGTTTTCCAGACTCCAAGTTTCAGAACTCTATCTACTTTGCCACCCAGCTTCCCTTAAGCTGCCCTTGAGGTCTCAGAGCAAGGGAGTGACAGAATCAGAAGTGGAACCATATCTCCTGATTTCTAATCCAGTACGGTTCTCCATACTTTATCGCCTCTAATCCCACCCCCCCATCACCACTTCAAACAGCCTTTGTACTCTCCAACTCTGGATGTTTCTTCAGATAGATTCTCCCTAAAGACTATAGGAATATAGAAACTGCTTGACATGTAGTCCTCAGTTATCTTTTGTCCTAGAAAAAGCCATATCCTTTGAAAGATTTGCTTCCTTCTGATTTTGTGCACTGTGGCTCTGAATCTTAGATGAGAAAGCTCAATGACAGGTGTCAATGATATGCTTCCTAAGGAGATCCTGAGAGCTTCATGTGCGGTAACACCTACTGGGTGATTTTTTTCCCTAGTCATCCAGATAGTAAACCTGCAGATCTGGATGGCTGTTCATGGGAGCAGAAGACCTTACCACCAGGGTTTAAGGTCAAGGTAGCAATGGTAAACCTGGCTTTGATGTTTAAATAGACACTGTCACATACTTATTTAATTAGTTCAGCTTGATCTGTTGTTTGTAATAACTTCTTCAGCCCTCAGGGTCTCATTTACTAAGGTTTGGCTGTGATTAATTCGCACTCTCCCTCTTCTCCTTATTGACTTTTTGTGCACCCAGCTGAATCATCTTCTGTGTCTTCCAGGTCTGAGGGGACCAATTTTAATTCATCTCAATAGATATTTGAGTGCCTAGGCACTTTGGGGTGACAAAACAGCTTACAATTTATTTGGGCAGGCAAGACACACATTAAGTTAACAAACAGACCAAAGCAGTATATATTAAGTGCTACAGAGGAGATAAGGTTTTCATTTCTCTTGCCAGGTATCAGTTTGGAAAGCTTATGAATTCACATAGTTTTGAATTTTATTAATCTCCATTCTATTAATATTATTGTTGTCAAGCCATTGTCCTTTTAAAACAATTTAAATATGTCTGGGGAGGATAACACATTGTTATTATCAGTCACCAAACACATTGGTGTGAGTAAGTTGATTGGGTTATTTCCCTTTCTTTCTGACAACAGAAACCTGAAGGAATATAAATTTTGATGGAGGGAAAAAAGAAGCATACTTTTGGAGCCTGAGTCATTGCTTGGGGAGCTCAGCCTAGGATGTGTTGAAGTTGGCTTGTTAGCTAGTAAAAGCCAATTGTTAAAATTTCAATGTGAGCATTTACTTCAAGGAAATCAGCAAATGCTACAAATCTGGTCTTGATTTATTATTTTGTTAACTGTCCACACTTAAGAAAGTGATCAAGAAAATGTTAGTAATGAAGATTAAACTTAAAAGTGGGTCCTGTATACGTTCCTCAGCTCCCCACACCAGAGACATGGTTGTTAAACATTTATGGAAGGTTAAGATGGCAGCAGAGTAAAAAGCAGCTGCTTAACCTCTCCTAACCAAAACATATAGAACTCCTCAAGGGGACATAAAAACAAATCCAGACGAACGAAGGGACCCCACAATAGGGCGCAGCATTGAAGGTATGTGGGATTGGGGCATTTCCATGCTATAAGGGAGTGTAACAGCTCTACTAAAACACAAGCTGAGCAACCACCTCTCTCCCCCCGCCCCACACACACCACCTACAAGGCCAAAGCCAGGGCACAAGAGCTAGAGCAAGTTTGGGGCATCCATTAAGTCCTTTACAGCTACCTGGGACCACCAGGTCCTGTTCCAAAGAGCAACAAGATTTAAGACCCCAAGAGGCTAAAGAACACGCGGACTTTGAACACAGACCCTGAGCACAGGCATGGTCCCAGCTGCAGACTCGGATTCTGAGCTAAGGTACGGACCGTGGGTGAGGACCCAGTGCAGAGGGGTGCACCACCGTCGAAGCAGCACCCTGAGACTGTTAAAGGAGCTTCAGGCAGAGGAACAAGCAAGGGGACCACCAGGAGGCTTGACCCTGAGAACAACTAGACCTGAGACCTCAGGAGCCCAAAGAGATTAGACAGACCCTGGGCATGAGGATAAAGCTGAGAGGGCGCTGGGCTAACAATGGCAAGCCAGAGACAAGAACCCCAGAAGAGAAAGATCAAGAAGAAATCTTTAACACTCAACAACTTTTACATAGAAAAAATCCAGACAACAGAGCAAACAGCAGAGGAGAACAAACAAGTAATCATATCCAAACCTTCCCAAAAAAATGAAAACTGGTCACAAGCTCTTGAAGAGTTCAAATCTGAGATTATGAGAAAGATGGAAGGGATATGGCAAGAAAATAACAGAATTAAAAGGCAGAATTTCAGAATTAGAAAGTGAGGCTCAGAAATCAAATGAATTGATAAGCAAATTCAAGACCAGAAATCATCAGCTGGAAGCCTTGAAGAACCAAACAGACCAGATTCAAAAGGAAAACCAAAATATTATAGCCAAAAACCAGTCTCTAAAGGCTGGAATTGGTCAATTTGAAAAAGATTCCCCCAAATCAAAAGAATTAATAAGCAAATTGGAGACCAAAATCAAACAGCTGGAAAACAGGATAGACCAAATCGAAAAGGAAAATCAAAACAATATAGCAGGGAGGGCAGCTGGGTAGCTCAGTGGATTGAGAGTCAGGCCTAGAGACAGGGTGTCCTAGTTTCAAATCTGGCCTCAGACACTTCCTGGCTGTGTGGCCCTGGGCAAGTCACTTGACCCCCATTGCCACCCCTTACCAACTCTTCTACCTATGAGCCAATACACAGAAGTTAAGGGTTTAAAAACAAAAAACAAAACCAATAAAAACGAATATAGCAGAAAACAAGTCTCTAAAGATAAGAATTGGGCAAGTAGAAGCCAGTGTTCTCTCAAGACAACAAGAACAAATAAAGCAAAGTCAAAAGACTGAAAAAATAGAAGAAAACATGAAATATCTCACTGAGAAATTGACAGATCAAGAAAACAGGTCTAGAAGAGACAATTTGAGAATCATTAATCTTCCTGAAAAAGCAGAAATTAATAGAAATTTGGACTCCATATTAAAGGAAATTATTCAGCAGAATTGTCCTGAAATTCTACAACAAGAGGGCAATATAGACATTGAAAGGATCCATAGATTGCCCTCCACACTAGACCCTGAAAAGACAACCCCCAGGAATATAATAGCCAAATTCAAGAGCTTCCAAGTAAAAGAAAAAATTTTACAAGAAGCCAGAAATAGACAATTCAGATATCAAGGAGCACCAATCAGCATCACACAGGATCTGGCAGCCTCCACACTACAAGACTGCAAGGCTTGGAATATGATATTCAGAAAGGCAAGAGAACTGGGTCTACAACCAAGGATCACCTACCCATCAAAACTGACTGTTTATTTCCAGGGGAAAGTATAGGCATTCAACAAGATAGATTTCCACGTATTTACAGAGAAAAGACCAGGACTAAATGGAAAGTTTGATATCCAACCACAAAAACCAAGAGAAACATGAAAAGGTAAATAAGAAACAGAGGGGAAAGAAAGAAAACTCTTATTTTTTTTAAATTTGCCTCTTTTAGGGCTTTAATAAGATCTAATTATTTGTATTCCTATATGGAGAAATGTTATGTGTAATTCTCTGTAGTGAATTCTAATCACTATTATAGTATCCACTATTATAGTAATTAGAAGAATTATTCACAGGAAGAGGTTGGAGTACTAAATGGTCTAAGATGATAAGGTGGTAGGTGGAAAAGAGGGGGGTGAATAGTAGAGGACACCAAGATAAACTTGAATGAATAATAAAAATAGGATATTCTATTACACACAAAGAGGGCATGGGAAGGGTAGGGGATGAATACTATTATAAGAAGGAGAGGAAGAGAGCATTAAGAGGTAATATTTAAACCTTACTCTCAGTGGAATTAACCCTGAGAGGGAAGAGTAGCTATATCCATTGAGATATGGAACTCTTTCTAACCCTACTGAGAAAGTCAGAAGGGATAAACCAAGGGGAGCAGAGGAGTGGGGAGGTCAAAAAAGGGAGGGGAGGAGAAGGGAGAGGGAATTCATTAGGCCTTAAAAATAAAAAGAGGGGAATAACAAGGGAAGGGGTAGAAAAGGTACTAAATCAAGGGAGGGGACAAGGGTTACTGGTTTAAAACAAATCAGTGGTTTAAAAGGAAATAGCCTAAGAATAAGGGGTAGAACTAAGAGAGGATACCAAAATGTTGGGGAATACACAACTGATAATTATAACTCTGAATGTGAATGGGATGATTGATTATACTAAATTAAAAAGCTTTTGTACAAACAAAAACAATGCAACCAAAATCAGAAGGGAAACAACAAATTGGGAAAAAATCTTTATAACAAAAAACTATGACAGGGGTCTAATTACTCAAATATACAAGGAGTTAAATCAGTTGTATAAAAAATCAAGCTATTCCCCAATCGATAAATGGGCAAGAGACATGAGTAGGCAATTTTCAGATAAACATTCAAAACTATCCATAAGCACATGAGAAAATGTTCTAAATCTCTAATAATTTGAGAAATGCAAATCAAAACAACACTGAAGTGTCACCTCACACCTAGCAGATTGGCTAAAATGATAATAGGGGAGAGTAATGAGTGTTGGAGGGGATGTGGACAAATTGGGACATTAATGCATCGCTGGTGGAGTTGTGAACTGATCCAACCATTCTGGATGGCAATTTGGAACTATACTCAAAGGGCTATAAAAGAATACCTGCCCTTTGATCCAGCCATACCATTGTTGGGTTTGTACCCCAAAGAGATCAGAGATGAACAGACTTGTATGAAAATATAGCCGCGATTTTTGTGGTGGCAAAAATCTGGAAAACGAGGGTTTGCCCTTCTATTGGGGAATGGCTGAACAAACTGTGGTATATGCTGGTGATGGAATATTATTGCGCTAAAAGGAATAATAAACTGGAGGAATTCCATGTGAACTGGAAAGACCTCCAGTAATTGATGCAGAGTAAAAAGAGCAGAGCCAGAAGAACATTGTACACAGAGACCAATACACTGTGGTAAAATAGAATGCAATACACTTCTGTACTAGCAGCAATGCAATGACCCAGGACAATTCTGAGGGATTTATGGAAAAGAATGCTACCCACATTCAGAGGAAGAGCTACAGGAGAGGAAACAGAAGAAAAGGAACTGCTTGAACACATGGGTTGGGGAGGACATGATTGGGGATGTAGACTCGAAACTACTACACCAATGCAACTATCAACAATTTGGAAATAATCTTGATCGATGACACATGATAAAACCAGGGGAAATGTGCATCAGCTATGGGGGAGGAGTTCGGGGGGTGAAGGGGAAAGTAAGAACATGAATCATGTAACCATGATAACTTACCATGGGGTGAGAAACTGCAACCCACCCTTTTAAGAGTATGCCTGAGGACAAGCAAGAGACAATATTAGGGGAAATAGGCACAGAGAGGGAGTTGTGAGGCTTCCAAAGAATCTTCTTAGCTTAATTAGCACAATTTTACAGAAGGTAAACTTGACCTTTTTATCCCTAGTGTGTTAGATTTTCTGGTAGCTTGGGTTATGGATTCACTTGGTTTTCTTTTTTTTTTTTTTCAGAAAACTAGCACTTTGGGAAAAGGAATAGCATCTGCTGTGTTGTCCATCATGTATGTATTCAGTGATTAAAAAGATGACTTACATACAGCAACCCTGTGTTCCTAAAAATGGACTTAATCCCAGTACAGTGTTTCTGTTTTAAAAATAAAGTATTTATAGGAATCGTCCGAGTTACTCTACCAGGGCACTTTCACCACTGGACCTTTAATGGTTACTACAAACTTAATTAGGGAATTTAAATTAATCTTAAGTATATCCATAATGCCAATAGCCCAGTATCAGTCTCCAGGTATTTGAATAGCCTTGTAAATAATTTGCTTAATGGAATGCTGAGTGTGTGAGAACAGACCATGCTCCTAATTAATGAAATCTAGGGTTTGGGCTTTTAAAACTTCATTAAACTCCTTCTAGCAATTAGCCACTCAAGTAGAAGTGTATCCACCATGTTATTGACTGGTCAGTCTCTAATTAGAGGTAGCACCTGGACAGAGCATGTTTGGCATAGATTTAGGACAGCCATGGAAATTGATTGAAATAAGATTTCATTGGCTTTTCCCTGGGACCGTCTTTTAATTTTTAAAATTAAGAATGAAGAATCTATTTGATGGCTTCAGTCAATGCCCTTTTTGCAGGCAGAGGAAGGTTAACGGGTGACTCTTAGCAAAGTTTTATGCTTGGATGCGCAAATGGAAAGGAAATACATACATATATATATATATGCACATATATATATATATATAATTATAAAATTGCTGGAGGATTTGACTAGTTCATGTCCAATTAAGAAAGACCTAACACCTTGGTTACTATAGCACAGAATACTTTTAGCTCAAGCTGATGGGGAATTTTAAGATGTTTGAAATTCACACACTCTTATGAAGTTCATATGCTTTTACACTTATTGATGACAGGGATGGCTACTCTATAAGTCATGATTATGCTTAATTAAGGAATGATTAGCATAAGTTCAACAGTCATTCATGATTTTCTAATTGTTCTTCTGTGGTCTCTACCTTTAGCTATAGCTTTAATAATAATAATCTTTTACCCACATATACAATACTCTATGACAGTCTCTGGGCTTTTATTGCATATTATCTTTTATTCTTCTTGATTACAGGATTTAGATTTGAAAGGAACTTGGTAGATTATCAAGGCCTCTTTTTTAAAGTGAGAAAATTGAAGTTCAGAGATTTCTCCAAGAACAGCAGTGGAGCTGAACTATCAGTCCCAGTTCCTGGATGCCAAATCTAATTTTCTTTCTATTATATTGTGCTGCCATTGCATTTGATTCCCCAAGCACCTTCTCCTTCACCCCCTTAAAAGAAAAACTCTCTTCCTTTCTAGTCTTGGCCCCTTGTTGAACCAGTTCAGCTCTATACTCTGCTTTTGTTAAATCCTTACCTCCTTTTTACTGAATTAAGCCTCCAGACTTTGGCCTTGGATTGCTCTCATTGCATACAGGTGAAGAATTGGAAATTTAGAGAATTTGTAGAGGTCACATGGAGACCTGCATCTTCATTTAGAGGAAGAACTACAGGAGAGGAAACATATAAGAAAAGCAACTGCTTGAACGCATGGGTTGGGGTGGACATGATTGAGGGTGTGGACTCGAAACTACCACACCAATGCAACCACCAACAATTTGGAAATAGGTCTTGATCAAGGACACATGACAAAACCAGAGGAAATGTGTGTGTCGGCCATGGGTGGGGGGACTGAGGGGGGTGAAGGGGAAAGTAGGAGCATGAATCATGTAACCATGTTAAAGGTGATTATTAATAAATGTTTAAATTTAAAAAAAAAGTACAAGAGAGAAAACTCTACCCAGAGGCCTGACTTCTATGAATTTTTGACTACTTGAACTCCTTTCTCAAGGATTAACAAAATCTTTCCTGCTCTTACTCTCCCCATTCCAGTGATTTTTGAAACCATTACTATTATAATTCAAACTATTATTTCCCCCACACTGACCAGGCCTTTTATTCCATTCCTCTCAGTTGCCCAGCCCCTTAATATCTGACTCTGAAACTGCCTACTCCCTCCACTGTGCTTTCTGGAATGTCTATTCTATGAGCAAAAAAACTGCTTTCGTCTTAAATCACTTCCTCTCCCACTCCTTCCATCTTCATGCTCTCACTGAGATCTGGCAGCTTTCCTGATCTCCTTTTTTAGCCCTGGATGAAACTTCACTCACTCCCCTACTCACTGCTGGTGGATTTGGTCCCTATTGACACTTCAAGGTCCATCCTTTACTACTATCATTTAGTATCTTTTCCTTGTAGAGGTTCACTCAGTGCATATCTACCACCCCAGTCAAAATCATGGTAGCCATTGTCGACAGACCTCCATGACATTCTCCTTCTTTCCTTATTGATTTCAGTGCCTAGCTCACAGTCTCTCCTCATAGTAGGGTATTTCAGAATATAAAACTGATGCTCCCTCAAAGTCTTTAATGTCACAATTCTCCAATTTACTCATTTCACATGATCTTCCCTTCCAATTTACTTCAGCCATACATGAAGATGGTTGTACACTTGATTTTGCCAAATGCATCACTTCTGTATTCATGAACTCTCTAGTTTTGATCATAATTCTGTCATTCCATTTCTCCTTCTGCCTTGTAAACCCAAACCCTGTTCTTTTTCTGTTTTGTGACCTCTAGTCAGTTGACTCCTCAGTTCTCCCTCTGGCCATCCTCCTTGTATTGATTATTCTCTCTTCCTTTCTAGTCTTGGCCCCTTGTTGAACCAGTTCAGCTCTATATTCTGCTTTTGTTAAATCCTCACCTTTTTACTGAATGAACCCTCCAGATTTTGGCCTTGGATTGCTTTCATCGTCCATTTTTTAACTCCTACATACATGGTTCCGAATGAAATGAGAAAATCATGAAACTGTGGTGATTGGGGGTCTTCCACTGGGCCCTCACTGCTCAAAGGCAATCCTTTTATACCTCCCTAATTAGCTCACTCTCTCACTTATTGTATGGCTCTTCCAGATCTTTTCATCCTCCTTAAATGTCCCCTGGATTCCTCTTTCTCTACCCTCTCAGCTGAAAAAATTGCGTCATATTTTATTGAAAAGAACCCAGACTCTTTGCTGAGAGCTCTGTCTTCTTCCTTGCTCCTCATTTCGTATTACCCAGGTACATTCTGCCACTGCCTCCTCCTTTATCCCGGACTCACATAATGTAGGGTTCTTTTTGTTCTTGTCAAGGCAAATCCCTCTACATGCACAAGTGATCCTGTTTCATTTTGTCTTTTTCAGCAGATTGCACCTTCTATCTCCTATTCTCTCACTTATCTTCAATCTCTCCCTGTACATAGTTGTTTCCATGTTATTTTCTCCATTAGACTATGAACTTCTCCAGAGGAGAGAGGCTGCCTTTTGTCTTTCTTTGTACCCCCAGTGCTTAAGACAGTGCCTGGTACGTGGCAGGTGCTTAATGCATGTTTAGTGACTAATTGATTAAAAGTGTTTGCCCATCCATGATTTTATTTTACAGTTACCCTGGGACCTCAGTCTCATGTTATTCTTAGAATCAAAACAGTGGGTCATGTTATAGGTGACTGTACTGTAACATGGTCCTTCCTACTGATGTTTGCAGTGGTAAAATTTCTCATGCAAGGGCTCAAACCTGGTCTGTTTATTCCAGGATTTTCTTTAGCTTTGTCATTTCTTTATCATCTTCTTCCAAACTCTATGGCTTAGCTCTCATTTTTATAGCAATTATACGTTTTCAAAGAAGTTTACAAATATTATCTAATTTTATCCTCCCAATAGCCTGGGTTTTAAGTGCTATTGTTATCCCAGTTTTACAGATGAGGAAATTGATGTTGACTTGCTTGTGTCTGAGATTGGATTTGAACTCATCTTCCTGGCCAGTTCTCTCTTCACTGTACCGGGTAGGTGCCTACTCTGCATTTCTGTTCTTGCATCATCTCTAGCTAGAGTTTCTGTGATGAAATCCCCAGGATAACTTCTATTTGGCTTTCTTCTAAATTCCTTTGTCTCTAAAGCTCCACCTTTTGCACCAGTGTGTGACTCTATATTCCTCTCTACTGGGGTCTAAGTGCTTTAAAATAAAAAGGGAACAGAAGAGGAAAAGGAAAGAAGGTGACTTTTGCACCAGTTTGTTTCTTCTTTGTTTACTAGCAATAAATTCTCCTTGAAATTCTCCTCCAAAGGCCTAATGCTTCCTGCAGGGACAGCAGAAAGGAGATATGAGACTTTACTTTATTGACTGACTGACTGGCTGATTTCTGTTCTCCTCCAGAGGGCTACAGACAAAAGAGAAACCTGGTGAGAAGCAATGGGTAGTGGCAGTGGAAAGGGATACAAGAAGATAGTCCTTGGGGCTTGCAGAAAGATAAATAAAGGAAGGGGCTGAGGCTATATATTCAGGGGTTTCTTCCTGCAGAAGGTTCCCCTCCCATCAGAGTCTACTGATCCCCTCTTCCTGACCTGTCTTTTCACCTCAACTCCTTTCTCCATTTCCCTCTAGAATTTTTGTCTCTGTCACTCATTACTCACGAGACTGTGCTATGTACATCTAACTCCATTGAGGCATTGAAGTGGCACAGTGGGTAGAGCACTGTTGGAGTTAGGAAGACCTGAATTTAAATCCAACCTCAGATGCTTAATAGATATGTGGTCCTGGGTGAGTCCTTTAACTTCTGCCTGCCCCTGTTTCCTGAACTGTAAAATGGGTATCGGAATAGTACCTACCTCACAGGGTTGTGAGAATAAAGTCCTTAGCAGAGTGATAGATATTTTAGATCTTTCTTTCCATACCATTCATTCTACAAGCTGTTCAGCTCCTATGTTGTTAGACATTGTGGTACAGAAATTACTCTGGATGACTTGCTCCAGGCCACAGGAATCAGCACCAGAGTCTTAGAACTGGGGGTATCTTTCAACTCCCTTATCTAACATTTAGATCCTCCCTTCTGAATGGAGGAGCTGTGTTTCTGGTCTCTCAAATTGGAATTCTGAATGAATTTCCCATAAAAATACTGGGACCCAGGATGGCTAGAGTCTATATCCTACTTTTATTCAATTTTAAACTTTCTGGACGTTGTGGATTTAAGATGTTTATAAGGGCTAGATCAGGAGGCTGGCCGTCCTGTATAGTAGATTTGCTGTTGGGGAAAAAAATGCCAACGTTTCTTCAGAGATTCAGATGGCTAACTTAGGAATGAACTTGGGTCATGAAGTCTGCTTGTACTTAAACCTTTTTTTCTCTTTTGGGATGTTTTCTCGCTGATATGCGAGTGCCTCTCTTTGTTACCCTTAGAGACAGGGACCGCATTATCTTCCCATTACAGGCTTCATGTTGAGGGCTTGTGAGGTATCTTGTTTTTCTCTGAAAGTAGAAAAATTGTGTGCCCACCACAATTTATTGCCTGTAGTGCCCCAGAGGGAATCTGTTTCACCAGATTTCACAGCCTCTGTCCAGAGGCTTACTGGCAAAAAGTCGTATTGTGTTTCATGGCCTAGCCACCCACCCCACCTTTCTCCTTGTCTCTTTATCTCTGACTCTATCTCTCTTCCTCTTGCCTCCACATCAACATTTTTCCTACTTGCTCTGAGCTCTGGAAAATGAAAGTTGATTGGAGAAATAATTCCACCATAGGGGCCTGCTGGGAGGGCAAGTACCTCAGACCTCAGTTCCCATGTCTCGGCATCTTGTTTATTATCTTTGATCAAAATTTATTTTCATCATTAGAGGGCCCACAAAATCAGACTGTTGTCTGGGCAGCTCATTGGCTCTTTTTCTTATTTTCTCCAAGTGTTAAGATAGCCCCGATGGAGGAGGGGAAAAGTGCTGAGGAAAAATCTTATTAGATTATATGATGTGCAGAAGTATCCAGGCTGATCTCCGCTGACATTTTCGGTAAAGGCTTTCCCGGCTAGCCTTTCATTCAGCTGTGAAGAACAACCAAGTGTATTTGTGTATGCACGTGTATGTGTGGTTGGAAGGAAAGGCAGGGAGAGAGGAGACTCTCTTGGGATTGTTTACTAGTGAATGAGACTCTCTGGCTATTATATAATAATCACTAGGCTTTTTGTCTGGCTGTTTATTCATGCCACAGATATTTCCCAGGTACCACTATCTCTAGGTAGATGTCTATAGGAGGGAGACCTTTCTCCATCCCCTGCCTGCTAGTCCCTTTTCTGAAATTACCTCCCATATACTTTGTATATATCTTGAATATGCCTCGTTATTTACATTTTGCTTCCCCCATTAGAATGTTAATTCCTTGAGGGCAAGAACTGTTTTTTTTTTCCTTTTCCTGAATCCATAGTCAGTTAACAAGCAATAAAAAAAAAAAAAAACCCAACGCTTTCCTTCCCTCTTAAAATCAATACTGTGTATTGGTTCTAAGGCAGAAGAGTGGTAAGGGCTAGGCAATTGGGGTTATGTGACTTGCCCAAGGTCACACAGCTAGGAAGAGTCTGAGGTCAGATTTGAACACAGCACCTCTTGTCTCTAAGCCCGGCTCTTAATCCATTGAGTCACTCATCTGCCCCCTAACAAGCAATTTTTGAACAATTAGTATGTGTCAGACATGGAAGATACAAAGAAAAGTCCCTGCCCTCAAGGAACTTACATTTTAATAGGGCCTAGCACAGAGAAAGCATTTGATAAATGTTTGTTGACTTATTAAATTAGTAATGGTTGTTTCATTACTGTGCTAGATGCTATGGAACAGTGAGGATAGAATGCATTTAAGGGACATCGAGGCTGGACTCGCTTGAAACAGGGAGTAGTCTATATTGGATTGGCTAGGGAGGAAATATAGAGGTTCATCTTCCAACCACAGGGTTAGGTGCCAGCTCTGGCTTCCTCTTTTCACTCTGTATGTGACTAGAGACCAAATGTGCTGATTTGTTCTTCTTCAGAGTGGGTAGAAATGATGGTTTTATGCGTCATCTCCAGTGTGTCACAGAGACCAGTTGGTGACTCTGACTAGGCTAAGCTGCCCAAGAAAAGAAATTCTTTTTGACTTGCAAAGTAGTGTCTTTAGGATGGGAGAATCAAAATATCAGGGAGAAAGGAGACATAGTCTAATAGATCACTCCATTACACCTCTCAAAGAACCTCTTTCGATCATGGGATCACATATTTAGACCTGTAAAGGAATTCAGAAAGAAGGATTCAATCCTGGGTAGTTAACCAGCTTGGTTTCTTTTTTGAGTTCTAGGTATCCTTCAGACATCTTCAATTGAGTGTCCTGTAGACACTGCAAACCGAAAATGTCCAAACAGAACTCTTTGATGAATGGGTAGGATTTGCCCAGAGTAGAGGCCAGACTCCCAGAGAGAAGGAACATCAACTTTTCACCTCAAACTTGACCTTCTTCTAAATTTCTCCATTACCTGAAAGGGCACCACCACCTCTCCATTCACTCAGGTTTGGAATCTCAGTGTCATCCTCAACTGTTTATCATTGTACATATCCAGTCAGCTATTAAATCTCGTTATTCTTTCTCTATAACATCTCTTGAATAAACCCTTTCCTCTACTTATAATGTCCCTACTCTAGTTCAGACCCTTGTCACCTCTTGCAGTAATCTAATAATTTGTCACCTTGCTTCAAGACTTTCCCCACCCCAGTCCATCCTCCTCACAGGCTGCCAAAGTGATTTGCCTAAGCCATTAATGGGCAAACTACAGAGTGGGCCAGATGTGGCTCCCCTGAAATGTTCTATCCACCATGTGACATTCCTAAACTGAGGAATACAATGAGTAGGATACAATACAATGAAACTTCAAAAGAGTTGCCTTAGAAACAGACTGACAGATGAGCATTTCCTTTCCTTTGGCCCCCTCTTTAAAAAGTTTGCTCATCACTGCTAAGTTTAGCTCTGAATATGTCAACACTCCCCGACCACACTGGCCCCCTCTTGCCTCTAGGATCAAATACAGCTCCTTGGTTTAACTTTTAAAGCTCTTAATAACTTGGATGCTTCTTATATGTGTCTCTTAATACATTTCTTCCTTCCACACTCTGCTGTTCTATTTGCCACATGATGCTTCATCTCCTAATTCCTTGCCTTTGCGTTGGCTGGCTGTCCTCTATATCTAGAATGCTCACCTTCATCATATGTGCTTTTTAGATCCCCAGGCTTCCTAAATTTGGCTCTAGCTCTACCTCCACCAGGAGACCTTTCATTCCTGGTCACTGGATTTGTTAAAGCCTTCCTAGAGCTCCCTTTCCTACTTAGTGCCTCTCTTACATATTGGATTCTTGTATGTAATTGTCTCCTCCATTAGAATGGAAGACTCTTAAGCCAGGAACTACCTTTTCTCTTTCTTTGTGCAGCCCACTGCTCAGCATGGTACCTGCCACATAATTGCTTGAAAAATGTCTATCGATTAAGTGACATTAAACAATAAAAGAAGACAATGTGTGATTAAGAGTTAAATTGTATTCTAATCTGAAAGAGTTCAGAAGAGGGAGATTAATGAGGGCAGGAAGAATCACAAAAGGCTTCATAGTCAAGACTGGACTTGAGAGGGAATTTTTAAGATAGAGAAGATGAAGGCCAGCTAGGTGGTTCAATGGAAAGAGAGCCAAGGTTGGAGATGGGAAGTCCTGGGTTCAAATATGACTTAAGGCCCTTCCTAGCTGTGTGACTCTGGGCAAGTCACTTAACTCCAATTGCTTAGCCCTTTCCACTCTTCTGCCTTGGAACTGACACTTAGTATTGATTCGAAGATAGAAGGTAAGGGTTTTAAAAAAGATAGATGAGATGAGAATAAGCTGGGGAGAGAGAATGGAGGACTTTTCAGGAAAGGGGTCATCCGGAGGTGGGGAAGTAGGAGTAGACCCAACTCATCCGTGGAAAGAGGAGGAGAGTAGCTTGGCTGGAATAGAGGGCACATATGGAGGACCAGTAGGAGACGAGATTGTACAAATAGGATGGAAGCCAATTATAAAAGATCTTGAAAGCCAAGTAGAAAGAAATTGTACTTGATGGGGTTGGCAACAGGTTGTTATGGAAAGAATGCTGGTGGTCTTAGTGAGGGTATCAAATAGAAAATTGAAGGAGAACAACTCACCTAAATTTTTAGGTCTTCTTTGAGGAGGAAGTTTGTAACACTGGGAGTTTTACCAGACTTAGTGACTGCTTGTTCATTGTGACAGACATTGGCCCTGTTTGCTAGCACACAGAGTGGTATTCTGGTTGTAGAATTATCAGACACCTGGACAGAATCACTGGGGAGCTGACATTCTAACATCTCCACCTGCTTTTAGGATCTGTGGAGATGGTCACTGGCTCCTGCAGAAGCCAGGAGCTCTCTATCCATGCATAGAATTGGCTGCTATCCTTGGGACCAGAACCCACTGCTGCCCTGAACATCTGTTGTGGTTAACATGAAGTTTAAAGCCCAATCACAGCCCACAAAAGTTTGTTTCTGGTTTCTTCATATGGGCCCAGCAGAGACCACATTTTGCCAAGGGATCTCCTGACCCAAATGGTCTTGCCTCCCTTCATAACTCTGTATGTCCCCATTAGAAATGCCCGGGGCATCAACCCATTTAATTTCATGCAATTAATACCTGACCCTTGGTTTTTTTGGCAAAGAAAAGACATTGGCCTCTTGGCCCTGGCTGGTCCTGGGCAGCAATTATCCAGTTATTAAGAGTGAGTAATTAGCTCTCATTCCCTGCACACCTTGAATAGCCAAGACAATCAGATTGTCATTTTGTTCGCAAGGCTCCCAACAGTAGTTAAAACTGTTGCCCTTCATATTTCAGATGGGTTCAAGGGTGGATCAGGTCCCTAGTGAGCCTCATACTACTCTCCCTGGATGAGATATAGGCACTAATTCTTGGGGGGGATGCTGTATGTTGAGATACCTTCATGTTGAATCCTGGAATTTTATAGTCAGGGGAATAGGTTTCTCTCCTGCTTTTTCTCTGCTGGATATAATCCTTTTTGCTGTGGTTCAAAATACAATTTGGGGGCATACTCTTTCTTTTTTTCATTTTCATTCTTTCTCTTTTAAGTTCTCATCTCTGAAAAGGTTTCTCTTCCTCAACTCTGGCATTAAAGGGGCGGTATTTTCATTTTCTCTGGGAGAAGTCTCCCCACACAGGTGAGTGTTTGATTCCTCCACTTAAGAGTTTTCTCCCTGCCTTGATGCCGATAGTGGTTTGTGAAGTACAAAGGGAGAGTTAAGATGACAGGTTGTCCTTCTCTTTGACTGTATTCTTGGCTGTGGTTTCTCAGCCCATTGCAGGAAAGATGGGGCTGGGAGGCGGGAGGATTCTCAGCCCCAGAAATAATTGCTTCTCTGAGCAGATTGTTTGGAAGCCTGAATTGAGAAGGGATGGATTTGGAATAAATCCCCGGTAACTTGCAGACTTCAGTTTGGGGACAAAAGGTCTGAGATCTCTGTTCTGAGGCGAAAATGATTCTGCTGACAACTGTGCGCGTATCTATTTGGAGATCTAATTAGGCTGTAAGTGCATTTGGACCACTCTGAGGCAGTGGTTATGATATCATTTGATTATAAACCCTTCTAGGAGGCAACAGTCTTTGCCCCAGGCTTGTCCTTGGTTTTCTCTGAACCTCAGTGACAGCCTCACCTGCCAGGTTCTGATCACTGTGGTACTACATGACCTAGAATTGTAAGATTTTTAGGAGTGTTAGAGCTGGGAGGGATCTTAGAAATCATCTATTCCCACTCTTCCATATGACAGATAAGGAAATGGAGGTGCAGAATAAGGAACTGACTGGTGTAAAGTCATACACATTTACCTACCTCAAGGCTTGAGAAACAGTATGGTATAGTGAATAGAGGCAGTAGATGTGTAGTTAAGGAAGACCTGGTTTCAAATCTGGCCACTTTTCCCATCATTGTGACCATGGACAAGTCACAGAATCACTGAGATTTAGTTCCTCCTTTTGTAAAATGGGACTAACAATACCCATGAAGCCCAATTCATAGGATCAGGGGTGGATATTGTGAAGCTCAAGTTGGATATTGTGTGCAAAGTCCCTGGCAGATTCAATAAACACATTGGTTATTACCACCTGTGGCTGTTGAGGGGTGGGGTACTCTTCTCACTCACCCAGATGGAAACACCTCTCTGATTTGGGGGATAGTCTTTGAGAGTTGTTATCTGGGTTACCTTACAACCATCCTGCCAATGAGCCTCTCCCCAAAGGTTGTGCCCACATCTGAAGTCTTTGCAGGTTGAAAAAGCTTGCTAGTTTCCCATCTGCTGGTACAGATAGTATTGGTAAAGCAAGATCTGCCTCTATGTCACTATGAGACAACAATGTCTCTTTAACGGAGGGGGAGGTCTCATAGATAAGAGGGAATTCCAATAAACTGTACTATAAATTATTTGTAATATGTTACACGAGATCTAGTGCTTATTGACTGACAGTTGACTTTGTGTCCGTATTTTAACTCTTTAGAAAATAAATTTTTATTAGCTTTTGTTTTTCATCACCTTCATTTTCTTCTGTGTCTCTTCTGCCTCCCAGAGAGCTATCCTTTAACAAAGAATATATTTTTTAAAAGAGAGGAAGAGGAGAAAGAAAGATCAGCTAAACCATTAAAAACAAACTCTTTCTGCTTGTCAGTTATCTCAGTTAGACTGTGAAGCCCTTGAGGACAGGTCTGATAGTTTTGTCTCTCACAGTGACTTTCACAGTACTGAACAAACCGTAAGTGCCTAATAAAGAAATGTTATCTGGCTTAAGGTAAGTCAGGGATAAATTTACAATGCAAAAAGGTTTTTTGATTTATAAAAAATTCACTTCCTTCAAACTGGGAGTTCCTAATGCCAGACTATTTTCAATGTATTGCTTAGTTTTTCTTAACTGTTTTTTTTCCTTCTCTTTTTAAAATTTTTTATTATAAGGGATGGTTCTCTGGGAGAGGATGAGAAATTCTCTGGATAGCTAGGTGACATAAAAAGAGATACCAACAACATTTTATTTTAAAAACTAAAAAAATACAGAACAAAGCAACCAACAAAAATAAATCTGTGGTTCCTCAGTGCAGTTAATTTGTAGTTAAATTTACGATTTGATTCATCAACAACTATTCAGGAATGCTACAATTGTGTAAAGTACAGCACACACCTGTAATGAATTACTTGCCTCTCTTCCCCTATTAGGCTAAGTGGAAAATATGGTGAATTAATCCAGTCTTTCTTTTTCCAAGCCTGGAAAAACCGTTACCCTCTCCATGCATGGTTGATGACAACACATTGTGTAATCAGTGGGGCTGAGGTAGGATTGGCAGGCTCCTTCCATCATTTCCCAGCCCACTTAGAATGATGACATCTGGCAGAGTTGAGCATAGCTCAGGAAGCCAGTGATGATGCCCTGTGCCATCTCTGCTTGTCCCCCTCAGTGAATGGGCACTTGATTCACCCTTCAGAATTTGGCCTCAGAAAGCCCATACTCACGCTGAGTTTACATTGTTTTTTGTTTGTTTTTGGTATTTTGTGCTCTTTTTCTTTAGGTTCACTATCAACACTTTGAATACAGGGATACCATCTTGTTCTTAGAATCAGAGAATTTGGAAATGTTTGAGCTAGAAGGTAGTTCTTAGGGAATCTTTTAATCCAACTTCTCTATTTTGCAGAGAAGGAAACCAGAGGCCAGAGAAGGCTTGTATAAGGTCACACAGCTTTTTAGTAGTAGAGGTAGAACTGAGGGTTCTCAACTTCCAAATCTTTTTACTGTACAAAATCAACTCTCTTCAGGCCTCTGGACAATGGTTCTCTCTGTCACCTCCATCTCCCTTCTTCCTCCCTCTGCTTTTTGACTCCTGGTATAGTTTTCTCGACACAGTGGGTGTCCAATCAATAATGTTGACTGATTGACTAGAGGGCAGACACTGATTCTTTTCCCCTTGCTTGGCACAGAGCCCATATAATGATTGCATTTAGGCAACCTTAATAAATGCTACTGAAAGAGGATGAGCAAGGGAGTTGGAAGCAGTGTGTGTGTGTGTGTGTGTGTGTGTGTGTGTGTGTGTGTGTGTGTGTGTGTGTGTGTAAAATAATATCCCCTTTGTGGCAGGAGTGTTGCAGAGCTTTGTGGGCTATCGGGTCTGATTCCACTTTCTCTTCTCTTGTGTGGAAGCAGCCGTTTACCTTGGCTTCAGCGTGTGCTCCCTTCACTCAGCAGCATCCTATAAAAGTGCCAGCAGAAAGTTTGGGATGGGAGAGAAATGGGGAACTGAGCAAAGATGGTGGTTTTACTAAATACGGACCAAATCAAGTGAGGTTATTTAATCAAACCAGAGAGAGTGAGATTGAGGTCTGAGGGCTGCAATATTCATGAGTGGAGGCAGGGAGAGAACTGGGCAGTCTGGAGAGGAGGCAGCCATTATTAATTCATCAGGAATATCTTCTAAACATTTAAGTCTTAGGCTGGGCTTCCTTCAAATTGATTTGGATGGTAAACAGAAGGATGGGGAGGGGGCCAGGATATAAATAGTCCTGGACTTAGATCCTGACAAGGATTATTTGGAAGAGTATCCAGAGCTGTCTTTAGGACAGTGCAGTTCTCCCTAGGTTGCTTAGGAGAACAGGCAGTCAGAGCAGATGCATGACTCATGGAGTTGGTGGAAGAGGAGGAGACTGTGTGTTGCTAGCTGGTGTTAAGACCAGGTACACCCATTTAGAATCAGTGTAACCACTTTGCTATCTTCAAGGAAACTGAGGCAGGATAAAAATCTGC
Source organism: Gracilinanus agilis (assembly GCF_016433145.1). Classification (NCBI taxonomy): domain Eukaryota; kingdom Metazoa; phylum Chordata; class Mammalia; order Didelphimorphia; family Didelphidae; genus Gracilinanus; species Gracilinanus agilis. The sequence continues at coordinate 615,960,635 of NC_058131.1, forward strand.
TCACTGGAAGCAGCTACCCCATTTTCTCCCCCACCTTCTACTTATGGCCCTCCAACTGCACACTGGCTTTTGGTGACCTCCTTTTCTCCCAAAGGCTGCTATTTCTATTTCTGTTAACTGGGTTTTACCTGCATAGAGATGATAAGGATGAGAGAATGATGGCATGGAGGAGGGGGAGAAGTGCCAAGACTCTGAGAGGATCTCACTCCCAGTAGCTAGCTTTCAGGGAAGGAAGGGGAAAAAATCTGCAATAGCCATATTCTCAGCATCTTCGGTATTTGTCGTTTCCTGCTTCTTAATTCATCTTTGTTCCTGTGATTATTGAGAAGCCGTGTATATGTACAGTGCTTCTTGTTCTCTGTTCCATATGTGTGATTTCTTTCTCCTGAGAAAAATTGCTCTCTTTCTGAGGGCCTAGGATTCATAGTGTGGTGTTGGGTCAGTGCTAAATGCCCCATAAATTCTTGTGGATCATTTCGTGGTATCTGATCCTGTGATTGTCTGTACTGAGACAATTTGGAAGATGGCACTTCTTGGGGGAGTGTTCATGGGGTCTGTTTTCTTAATAGTATAAAGGGTGGGCCTGAATAAAGCACCTTGAAGACTTTAAAATGCTATATAATTATGACATTATTATTATCAAAATACTTAGAAAGATTATAGAGGGGTGGGAGTGATAGAAATCCATTTGATATAAATCATGACAACATATAAATGCCTTCTATTCCCTACATTTGAATTTTTGTAACATGAATAAATTTTCTTATGTTCAAGTCCTTCATTACTTCTCTGCTTTTAAAAACTCATTGGCTCGGTATTCCCCAACTATTATGACTTACCTGTGTCTGTACATCTCTGTTAGTATTTGTAGTCCTTTTGGTCCTGGACTACTGCGATTCTTGTGACTTTATTTCACTCTTTGGCTTTTCAAAAATTGACCTAGAAGATAAGATGTAGGACTGAAAGAAACCTCAGAGGCCATTTAATCCATCATCGTATTTTACAAATAAGGAAATAGAGTCCAGGAGATGCTGAGCAACTCATCAGCTCTCTCTAGGATTTGAACTCTCTGTTCTTAGTTCCAGACCTAATGGTTTTTGCATTATACTCTTGCTGCCACTGCCGTGGTCCGGCTTTCAGTTTTGATTACAAATGACTCTCCTTTGGCTTGATATTTCCTTCAGTTTGTTCCTCTCCTTCAAGCTCCCTTTGAGATCTAACAGTCTAGGAAGAGTTCTCCCTTTCTTAGTAGTTTCTTTTTAAGGTCTAGCAGAACTTGGCTGCAATATCACAATTTGCCAGCAGGTGCCACCATCTGACATAATCCATTCTACCCAGCTGCAATTTAGCGTCTTACAGTGCTACCAGTGGAAGGGATCTTAGAAATCAAATTCAGTACCCCCATTTTACAGAAGAGAAAATTGAGATAAAGTGAGAAAAGTGTTTTCTTAGATATACAGTAAGTTTTAAGTTCTTCAGTCTTGGGTTTTGTGGAATAGGAAGACAGCATAGAGACAACTAGTTGGCATAGTGGAGAGAGTACCAGATCTGGAGTCAAAAAGACTTCTCTTTCTCAGACACTAGCTGTGTGTTCCTAGGTAAGTCACTTGACTTTGTTTGCCTCGGTTTCCTCCTCTGTAAAATGAGCTGGAGAAGCAAGTGGCAAACCACTCCAGTATCTTTGCCAAGAAAACCCTAAATGGAGTCATGGAGCATCAGAAGTGACTGGAAAACAACTGAACAACAACAGGACAAGGATAGACCATGATCCTACTACAATTAGAATTTTAACTAAAGATGGGCGAAGCTCTTACTCTGATACTGAACTATCTTCTCAGGCAGTACACCTCCAAATACACACACACACACACACACACACACACACACACACACACACGCACACACACACACACACACACCCCTATTTATTTATTTATTTATTTATTTATTTATTTATTCAGTCATTTATTTATTTATTTGTTTGTTTGTTTGTTTGTTTATTTATTTATGTATTTAGCCCCTGCCCAAGGGTAACACTGATCAGGGTAAGGGTTGGAGTTTGAGTTTCTGATGAGACATCTGAATGAGGAAAATCAGGACATTTTTATAGTGGGTAGAGTTTGGAACCTGGAATCAGGAAGATCTGAGTTCCAGTCCTGCCTGGGTCATGTATTAGCTGTGAAACCTTGGACAAGTCACTTAACTCTGTCTATCTCAGTTTCTCAATCTGTAAATGGCAACAATAATAATATCTACCTCTCAGGGTTGCTGAGATGATAAAATGAGCTAATATTTATAAAGTTCTTTGCAAAACTTAGAGTGCCATATAAATGCTAACTATTATTAAGTTGGAGATTTTAGGTTATATAAATAAATGCCTTCTATTCCCTACATTTGAATTTTTGTAAAGTAAATTAATTTTCTTATCTTCAAATCCTTCATTACTTCTCTACTTTTAAAAATTCCTTAGCTAGGTATTTCCCAATTATTATGACTCTCTTTATGCTCTATGTTCTAGCCATATCAGAGTCCCCATACTTACCCGTGTCCATACATTTATTTATACCCTTTCAGACTGGCCTTCTCTTTCTCTCTTTCTTCTACACATTCTTTAAAGTCTAGCTTAAATGTTACCTCTTCTAGGAAATGTTTGCTGATCCCTAGATCAGAGCTCGGCAACCTTTTTGGCCCTGAGAGCCATGAACGCCTGCGGAAGGAGGAGGATGGAGGCAGAAGGTGCTGGAATATGGGGCGGGGGCTGAAGGCCCCCCTGGGGCACATCCTGGGGCTCTGCTGGGACTGGCAGGTCGGGAGGTGGAGCCAGATATGGCTGGAGAGCCATATGTTGCCAACCCCTGCCCTAGATGCTAATGCTTTCCTTATCTTGATCTTCATATAACTCTGCTTGGACTTTTTGTAGGTACTTATTATGTGCTATTTTGAGAAATAATTTTTTCTATCTGTGACATCAGAGATCATTCTTTTTTTATAATTTTGTCTCTTCCAAAACAGTGCTGCACACATGTTCCTTTGTTTCAGATGGACATAACTGAACAACATGTTAACATATGTTTCTTATGTGTCGACCTATACAAAGAAGATGGACGGTAACCGCAGATGAAAAAGTTTACAAGCAGATGTCTGACTCTTCTTAAACCTATTTGGGGTTTTCTTGGCAATATCCTGGAGTGGTTTGCCATTTCCTACTCCAGTTCATTTTAGAGATGAGGAAATTAAGGTAAATAGGGTTAGGTGACTTGCCCAGAATCACACAGCCAGTAAGTGTCTGAAGCTAGATTTAAACTCAGGAAGGTGAATCTTCCTCATTTTCCATCTGGTACTCTCTCCCCAACGTCACTTAACTACTCAATGCACTTCACATAGTAATGAGGCCTTAATAAGTTTGTCATTTAATTGAATCATCTCATGTTATACCCTTTACTCCATGTTCTTGCCAAAGTGGACTATATGTCCATTCCCCATTCATTTCCTTCACCATCCTCTCTCCACACTTTTTCATATCGCCTTTGTCTAGACTATACTTCCTGACCCCGTATTGAATTCCTATTCGTTCTTTAAAGTCTGTCTCAAAGGCCACTCCTTCTATAAAGTTGTCCTTGATTTTTCACTTCATTTCTGATATTTCTTGTCCTTCTTAGACCACATATAGCGCTTATTTTGTAGCTCTATAATATATTTATCAAATATAATTTTATATCACAGTTACTTGGGTGTATGTTGTTTCCTCCACCAGACAACACATTTCTTGAGTTGTGTAAAAACTTTAGTTCAAGTGCTACCTCTAAGACATACTATTTGTGTCTTTCTGGGCAGATCACTTAACTTTTCAATGCTGTAGACTACTCAATAAGAGGAAGAGTTACTCACCTGTATTATTAGAGGGTATTTCCTCATCGGGGACTTCTTTACACTAGTGAAATCACAGACCCAGTCCCAAGCCATATAGCTGATGTTTATACAAAGTAGGTGCTGAATATTTTCTGAAGTTGAAGGGGAAGTAGTTGGTCTATAAAAATACTTAAGAGGAAGTTATTCAGTAGGAAAAAAACACTTTCTGGTTTACTTAATCTTCCCTTTTCCTCTACTGTCTGGCCACCAGCTACAAACCATACCATCCTCATTTGGGTCATCATCTCCTCTTCTTCCCCACAGGAACTTTGGACTTGCCTCCTGTAACCATCCCGGGGTCTGATAGTTTGGGCCAGTGCAAACCAATCTCTGTCTACCAGATCTATAATTGCTGATACTGTGAGCCATTATTTTATCTTATTTCAGAACCGAGCCTCTCCTTCACTTCTGGACCACTGATTCCCAATGTGAATAATCTTTTCTCCTTTCCTACTTCCCTTTATGTGTCTGTGTGGTCTTCTCCCGTTAGAAAGTAAGTTTTGGGGGCAGCCAAGTGGCTCAGTGGATTGAGAGTCAGACCTAGCAATGAGAGGTCCTGGATTCAAATTTGACCTCAGATACTTCCTAGCTCTGTGACCCTGGACAAGTCACTTACTTTACTGTTGTTTCTTTCTTAGAACCAATACAAGATCGATTTTAAGACAGAAAGTAAAGGTTAAAAAAGAAAGTAAGTTCCTTGAAGGCAAGGATTGTCTTTCTTATTTACATTTCTATCATTGAGGCTTAGCACAGGGGCTGGCACATAGTAAGTATTTAATAAATGCTCTACCTCCATCTTTTTATTAGCTTCATCTTGCTATCTATGGCCAGCAAACAGGATTGCTTAAAAGAAGTCATCAGGACTACTTTTAGAATTCTTGATGTAGGGTTTTCTAGAAAAGCTGACTTCTTATCCTTGAATACTTGTGATATATTTGGTGCCTGTTGCCACTGAGGAATCTGTTCTACTGGAGTCAGAAGAGTCAAGAGAAGGTGGTTTTTGCTCCTTCCAGTAATAATTTCCATGACTGCCAAATTGGAAGTCCTCCATTCTCATTCATGGTCCTGGCTGACGTGATGTGGAGGCTGCTCTTTGATTCCATGCATAAAAGCTAGGGAGCAGGAGAAGGTAGAGAAAGGGGACAGATGGTGTGGGGGCTTCTTCCCAGAAACACACATGGAATCCTGAATAACTTAATAAAGTAGCTCTATCTTTTGGGATTTTCATGGTAGGAGACTAGCGGCAAGGTTAACTTTCGTTATTTTATGGCCTTTTGTTCCGCCATCCTGTGCCTCCCACAGTCTCTGCTTTCCTGTGTTATGTTGTTCTTCATCTGGGAGCTGATTGACCTAAGAATAGGGAGGGGTGGTGGTGGGGTTCAGTCATGATTAGATTAGTAAAGTGACCAGCTATTCTTGGTGGGAAAATGTACTGTGGGCTTGGATCTCTCAGCAGGCAGGCATCAGATAGCAAAGAAGGATTAGTTACAAATCCCTCAGCACAGGGCCTGGCCCCTGGTAATGAATGTTTTTTCATTCATTCCATTCATTCATTGCATTAAAGTAATTGCTACTAACATGTTATGTAACTTTGAGGGCATCACTACACCTCTCTGGTGTATAGCTTCCTCATCTGCAAAATGAGGGGGTTGGATGAAGTCAGCTTGAGCATTTACCCCTTGGAAATCAGCAAATGCTATAAATCAGGCTTTGATTTATTGTTTTGTTGATTGTCTAGACTTTAAAAAGTGATGGAGAAAATGTTAATGATACAGATTACATTTGAAAGTATGGTTTGCATTCATTTTTTTTACCAGAGAGCCAATTTAAAAAAAAATCCCATCCTTCCACTGGTACCTAGTCCACATAAGCACAGAGCTAGGGTGCCTTGTATTGCAAGCCTTCCGATTTGAAGAACTCTTGAGATAAAGAATTTGGAGATGTAAACTCTTTGGAAACCTGAGCCCCTCAGTTTCCTCATCAGTAAAATGACAGAGTTAGAAAAGTCTAGATGACCCTACTAACTTTTATTCTATCTTTGATTCTAAACTAGAATTGTCCTAGCTAAGAAGTTTTGTGTTTTTTTCTTGTTATTGTTGTTAAATAGACACACTTCACAGAAAAACTCATAGTGTCCTCCTACTTGCCCTCCTACAAGAACTCATTGTTGCCATTGACCTTGGTATGGCATTGCCCTGTTACCTCTTGGAGTCTTTGATTAGAATCCAGAACTATGACCATTTGGGTTTCTGCTAGCTTCCTATCCTCACCCATCCCAGGGAACTATTTCATCCTAGAGTTACTCTATCCTAATTTTTTTTAATTTAATTTATTTCTGTTCCCTCCTTTTGCCTTAGATTTTTAGAACTTCAATTCATGGTTACCCAACCAGATTCCCCTACAGATGTTATGCTCGTAGTCACCACCACTTCCATTGCTGTGGCCTTCTTGCCCCTAGCTGAACTTCACCACTCTCTTACTCTTTCTGACCTGCTTCAGTGAACTGTCTTCCAGTCACCATCTACATAAGCATGGCCAGCTCGGCTCCTCCTGGACTGAGAAAGAGCTTAACTGAGTATTAGGAAGCAGTTGCTAATGAGAAGAAACTGATTCAGACTGAAAAGTGGAAGTAAAATAATGATCACAGAGGATGGATTTATAAGGATGGGGTTCCTCATGTGTGTTATGTAGATGCCACCTCATTATTCTTTATAAGAAGATTTTCAAGGCAGATGCAGATGGAGAATGCAGGGTTCTTAAGCCCAGTCTAGCTGGATGATTAAAAAAATCATTCAGTGTTTGTCTGTTATGTGCTTACCGTGTGTCCTGACTACTGTGGGGGTGGTCTCGGCAATAGGAATGTAAGGAAAAACAGACCTTGCCTTGGCTGTCAGCAACCTTATAGTTTAATCGCAGAGACAAGACACGCACAGATGAAACAGGGAAATATTTAACTACCAAGGCACAACCAGGTACATGAGGATATGTAAGAATTATGGACCCAGGCAGTTCTAGTTATGCTTGTGCTATGAACTAGCTCAGTGCAATTTCCTTCTGATGGGATGGTTGGACTAGTGTACAGAATCATAGCTTTGGAGTGGAAGGAACCTTGTCTGTCATTTAGTCCATTTGAGAGAGGAGGAAAACTTGCCTCATGTCACCCATGTAGTAAAGGGCCAGAGGCTGGATTTGAACTTCAGGATTCTCACTTTAAATCCACTGTTCTTTCAGACACCTCTACTGATTCCTTCCTGCTCTGAAATTCTGTGATTCTGGCTATGCCACTAGTTAATGCAAAGTGAAAGAATCATTAGAGTGGGACCAGGCAATTCTGTGAAGGCTGATTTGAGAGGTCGAGTCTTGAGCAGGGGCTTAAAGGAAATGCTAGATGTGGATTGGTGGAGAGAAGGGGGAGGTCATTTCTGGAGCCTTTCTAATTGTCATTGTGTGGCAACTTATGATGACTGACTCCCTCAGGGGTTTTTAAGGATAAACTTAGAGGCTCGCAAGAATGGACCTCTTGGGGGTAGTGTTTTTTTTGCTGTTGGGCAGCACATTTGGGAAAGCTGTGTTGTAGATCTCTGAGGCAGGAGGCTCATTCTCTGGTTAGAGGCCATTTGCTGAGCCAAGGTGGTTAGCACTCAAAAGATTCTCTGCTCAAAATGGGCATGGTACCAGGCTGATATAGCTGTGCTCTGCTTCCTATCCTGGAAGATACTCCACTATAATCTGTTTCTTGGTAATCTTTGACAGGTGATTCTCTTCTGATCCTACCCTGTCTTTCTATTCTTATGGCCCTCTGCTCTCAAGACTCAACTTCATTTAAGACTGGCCAGGCTCTTCTCTGGCTCCATTTCTCCCTTTATTGCAACCCACCCCCAAGTAGGATTACAATTTCTACCTTCATACTTTTATTTAATATGCCTATTTTTCAGGGGCATCCGGGTGGCTCGATGGATTGAGATTCAGGCCTAGAGGCAGGAGGTCCTAAGTTTAAATCTGGCCCCAGATACTTCCTAGCTGTGTGACCCTGGGCAAGTCACTTAACCCCCATTCCTGAACCCTTATCACTCTTCTGCCTTGGAACTAATACACAATATTGATTCTAAGATGGAAGGTAAAGGTTTCTAAAACAAACAAAAATAACAACAACAAAAAATATACCCATTATTTACCCCCATAGTCCCTCCCCTGATTCTGCTCTATCTTCATCTCATTCCTACCTATTCTTCAAGGTCCAACTTAGACTCTATTCTTCCAGTAAGATCCCCTCCCTCTCTCCATGTACAGTAAAATAATGATGGAGTTGGGGTTTTAGGACTTGGGTTAAAATAGCTCTGTTATTTGACTGTTTGTGAAAACTTGTTCAAGTTGCTTAAACTCTTCAAACCTCATTTTCCCATTTTGAGGTATAAGGTTGGACATTTTGTTGCTGTTAAGTCAGGTCTTACTTCTTGTGACTCAATTTGAAGTTTTCTTGGCAAAGATCCTAGAGTAATTTGCTTTTTCACCTCTCCAGCTCATCTTATAGATGAGGAAACTGAGGAACCAGGGGCAAAGGGACTTGCCTAGAGTCATACAACTAGTAAATGTGTGGTGTTTGAACTCATATCTCCCTGACTCCAGGACTGGTGTACTACCTAGCTGCCCAATAAAGTTGGACTTAGATGGCTTTTAAGGTATCTTCCAGTTCCAAATTAGTTGATCCTATTCCATTTAAAAAAATACTGATCCTACCCTATTTTGTTCAAATCCTATCCCATTTTATAGAAATATCTGATCTTCATCTGATTTCCGAATGCAATTCAAGCCACTAGCACTGAGATTAGCATTTAGTTGTTCTCTAATTGCTTCCTTTGTTAGAGCTCTGTGTAAAATGCTTGAACATACAAACACTGTGTTGTAGTTCTCTATATCAAAGCACTGACTAACTTTTCTGGACACATAGTAAACTCTCAGGAATACTTACTGATTCCAGTTCTCTTGTAGCTCTTGGCACATAGTACAAAGTTATATCTACTTACAGACAGATTCAGAACTACCTGATTAAATAGAAAGAATATTGATTTGGGAATTAGGACACAAGTTTGCATTCTAATGCTGACTTTCACTTGCCTTGTGACCATCAGCCAGTCTGTTTCCCACTTGGCCTCAGTTTCCTCATCTATAAAATGAAGAAGATGGACCAGACAATAAAAAGCATTTTTAAGCATTTTATGTCAGACACTGTACCAAGTCCTGGAGATTCATATTCAAGCAAATAAGAGAGTTGTCTGATCTCAAGGAGTTTGCCTTCTAATGAGGGGAGACCACACAATAATGGATGCCAGGAAAATGGATATTTATCTAAGTGGTTCCAGCCATGAAGTACAATGGAGACTCTGCCTCTGGCAAGAGAATTCAAAAAGCTCACCCATCTAAGCTATGAGACATAGAAATGGAGTTCAAAGAGAAGGGAGCAAGATAATAACCAGAGTGGAAAAGGCATGGTTTGGAGTTGCCGAGGAAGATGACCTCTCATGGCACTTCCTGATCAAAAGTTCTAGAATTTGAAGTATGTATTTGTCCTCTGAATGATGGCAGAGTCATCGATATTTCTGTCACAACCCCTCAATATTTAGGTTTATATTATATATGCAAGGCATTGAAGATACAAAGACAAAAGGAGAAACTGTCCTTAAAACCAAGAAAAGTACATGATGTGTTATTGTCCCTTCAGTGCTATGGAGAAAGTGTGGCATGATGGTACTGGGCAGCAGCTTTTTCCCTTTTGGTCTGGTTCTAGTGCTGGTATGGCCATACCCTGGGGGAAAGGACTCTATCATCTCATTCAAGACACCTGCTGTATGTTGATTATTTAAGGCTGATTCTTCTGGTGGTGGAGCAAACGAGGCGGCAAATGGCTTTTGCGGGTGATTAAATGCTAAAATGAAGCAACAGCTCTAGTGCCGTGTCCATGATTCCCATTACCTGACATGAAAGAGAGATTTGACCAAACCTGGTAGAAAAGTGGATGAGTTTTGCAAGCCTTAAACCTGAGAGAGCAGAATTAATTGATATTCACATTTCACCAAATTTGGAACTAGAATAGACCCAGGTTCTGGTCTGGTCTTGGTCTGATCAGCCAATAAGAATTTTATTATTGACATCTATGTGCTAGGAATAATTTAAAAATGTTTATTAAGTGCCTACTATATGTCAGGCATTGGGAATACTATAACAAAAGGAAGGTAGTCCTTGCCCTTAAAGAGCTTAAATTTTCCAAAGGGTATACAGAATGTTCCTAACTGGGGGAAATGTGACTGTGGGGGAAATAATTTCCCTTTAGGTCTCAGTTTCCTGTGAAGTTGAAGTTTTTCGAAATTATTTCTACAGTTCCTTCCAGCTCTAAGGGTTTCTTTCTTTTTTAAAAAAGTATCAATTTTTAAGATAGAAAAGTGGCAAGAACTAGGCAATTGAAGTCAAGTGATTTGCCCAGGGTCATATAATTAAGAAGTATCTAAGATCAGATTTTTTTACCACTCCGAACTCCAGGCCTGGTTTTCTATCTGTTTTGCTACCCAACTGCCCATCTAAGGCATTCTCACTCTCTCTTTAAATAACCATTACCTTCTGCCTTAGAATCTATACTAAATATCTGTTCTAAGAAAGTGGCAAGGGCTAGGCAAGTGAGGCTAAGTGACTTGCCCAGGGTCACCCAACTACACAATGTGTGAGGCCAGATTCGAATCCAAGTCCTTCCAATTCTGGGACTGATGCTCTATTCACTGTGCTACCTAATTGTTACTCTAAGATTTTCTAAGAATGAGAGTTATTTTGTATATCAACTCTCAAGGGCTTATGAAATAAAGCCAAGGGAGTATTGAACTTAGAGTTAGGAAGAGCTGAGTTGAAATCCTGCCTCAGCTACATAAACCTGGGCGAATCACTTACCTTTTTTTTTTACTTCACTTTCTTCATTTGTAAAAGCAGCTTCAAAATTGGGATAGTTGTGAGAATCAAATGAAATAACATATGTAAATTGCACTGAAAACTATGACAAATGCTAGCTATTATTGTTACTGACTTTGTTGTAAAGGGTCCAGTTATTTCTTTTTTGAGTGGAAATGATTTTATCTAGAAACAGGGGTGAGGAACTTGAGATGTGTAGTCAAAACAAGGCTGACTGGAGTCAGGACCTGAGTTTCAGTTCCAGCTCTACCACTGATTGCTTTGGGCAAATAACCTCTTTTTTTCTTCCTCTAGAAAATGAAGGGACCACATTGGATGACCTCTAATATTCCTTCCAGCTCTAAATCTATGAACCTTTCTTGGGCATGCTCAGGCTTAAGCTGTTTGGGAAGCTTTCTCCAACAGTTATTTACTGAACACCTACCATGAGCCCACTGTTAGGCTGAGCTGAGGAACAGAAAAAATAGGATGATCACTGCCTTCAGGATGCCTGTTTAATAGAAAGTGTGACAAAATAATAATTTCTGACATTTATATGGTGCTTAAAAGTCTCCAAAGTGCCTTATGTGCCTCATTAGGAAAGATAATGTGTGTGAGAAGAACTGGTCGTGGAGTCAGAGGATCTGTTTTCAAGTCCTGCCTTTAATAAACATTTATCTGTATAATATTTTTTAAGTCAGCCTCCTTGGGCCCCAGTTTCCTTAGCTAAAAAAAGCCATGTATTTCAGGCTAGATGACTGCTGAGGCACTTCCAAAATGTAGATTTATATAATCTTATAGCATTCCTTCAGGAAACTGAGTCTCAGAGAGGTTATGTGACTTGCCTATGGTCATAATTCCAGTAAGGATCAGATTTGGATAATAATAATAATAATAATAATAATAATAATAATAGCTACACTTATGGTGTTTAATATATTCAAGGCACTGTGCAATGTATTTCAAAATTATTATCTCATTTGACCCACTTGACAACCTTGAGAGGTAGCTGCTCTAATCATTCCAATTTTTTAGATGAAACTGAGGCAAACTGAGATTAAAAGACTTTCCTATCCACATCCAAAGAAAGAACTGTGGAACCAGAAATTCATTAGAAAAATATATGATCGGGGGCAGCTGGGTAGCTCAGTGGAGTGAGAACCAGGCCTAGAGATGGGAGGTCCTAGGATCAAATCTGGCCTCAGACACTTCCCAGCTGTGTGACCCTAGGCAAGTCACTTGACCCCCATTGCCTACCCTTACCACTTTTCTGCCTTGGAACCATTACACAGTATTGATTCTAAGGCAGAAGGTAAGGGTTTAAAAAAAAAGAAGAAAAAAAAAAAGAAAAATATATGATCAACCACGCAGTGTGATGGGGATGTGATTAGGGTTTTGATGTTAAAGGATCACTCGACTGCAAATACAAATACAAATAACATGGAAATATGTTCTGAACAATTATACATGTATAACCTAGTAAATGTTTGTTGGCTTTGGGAGGGGAAAGGAGAGAGTGGGGGAGGGTGGATTATGAATCATGTAATCATGGAAAAACATTCTAAGAAAAATTTTTAAAAAGGGGTGCACAGTTAGTGTCTGAGGCTGAATTTGAATTTGTGTCTTTTTGTTCCCTCCAAGCTAGGCTTTTGCCACTGTACCATCTAATTGCCCCATCCACCCTAACTCCCCACCAAAAACTTTTATCTTCCTGATTCCAAGTCTAGGACTATATCTACTTTTATCTTGAGCAAAAATGATGAGAGTAGCCATCGGCATTGTTCATTTTCAGTTTAGAAAATGTTAAAAAAAATGTAATTTGGAATTCCAGATTTGGAATTAAAAAAGAACCATTCTTGCATTTCAGGTCTTTTAGTTTTTTAACTGTAAGATTGTGACTATGGGCAAGTCATTTCCTTTAGAAACAGTTAATATTTGGGCCATCTAAGTCAGAGGTTTATTTTGAGAATTAAATGAGATAATATAGGTAGAGCATTTTACAAATTTTAGAGTGCTAAATGTAACAAATTTTGTTGGTTATTACATATTATTATATTATGTATTATTATTTTAATATCAAAATTCTAATAATAATGGTAATAATATACTTAGTTTGATGATGTTTGGAGACAATAGAGTTATAGACCCCATGAGGCCAGAAGGCACACAAAAAAGGGCATTTGGATCATTTCTTGATCCCCAGACAGCACTGCATATGAAATATCCCAGGCAACTAATTATTATCTTTCCTTATTTACTATGCTAGGCACATTGGGGGATATCTATCCCCTCAGAAAAAGTAAGACCCATGGTTTGTACTCAAGGAATTTGCAGTCTCCTTAAGAAGGCAGAGCTTATCATGTATATTTTAGACTGAAAGACTATGTCATAGCAACATATAAGCAAGGAGGGCATGAGCACATGACTTGTTAAAGTGCTGACAGGGCATAAAATATTTTTTCCAGGTGTGTGTGGGTGTTGGTAGTCAGGCAAAACTTCTAGAAGGATGTGCAATTTTTTTACTTCTGTTTATTAAAGCTTTCTAGAGGAAGTGTCTGCAAGATCTCTTCCATTTATTAATGTTGTTCCTTAATATACTTCAAGGTCAATAATTCTTATGTCACCCCAAATGCCCTAATTTGAGGAACATCAGATTCTCATCAGTAGAAGCAGGCATAAAGATGGCTTTAATGGAAACCCTGGACTTCACCCTCCCTACCCCAGAAATAAGATAGCCAGCCCTTCACTGCTAAATGACTGAGTATTTTAGCTTTTCTCCCTCTGGGCTATACTTAACTGGTGGAGTGAGATTGGTTTCAGATGGAATTAAGAGCCTATTTTGTGTTTGAGCCATTGGCCAAATAATTACACCAAATATAGTTTCCCAAGAAGGTTTTTCCTCCTCCTCTCTTGTTTGTTTGTTTGTTTTTCAGGACATAAGCCAGTGCAGTATAAACATTCTATAGCTGCCTTTAAGGACACCCACGGTCTGTACAGCTGGAAGCTGATTCACACATCAGCCAGTCCTCCACAGCAACAGTGAGTGGCTGGCACAATAATGATAACCCTGTGACTCAGGCCTCTGAGAAACTTTTCTGATGAGCCTTCGCTAGAAGGTATTAGCTTCCTTCCTCTTTTTTTCAAGTCTGGTTTATTCAGTAGTAGGAAAAAATAGCCCCCCACAAAGCCTTCTACTGTGCCTTCATTTCAGATCACATGAAAGAGAACTTTTTTTTTGAGAGGTCCTTCCTTGCACATGCCCAGCTGATGGGACAGCTGAGATGAATCTGCAACATTGCTAATGCCCTTGATTATGACAGTGTTTAGGGGACCTAAAGAAAGAAAAGTTTCTTCTAGACCCTGATCCACCTGGGCAAAAAGAGTGACCCAGATTTTAAAAATCCAGAAGGGACCTTAGTGGTCAAATAGTACTACTATTATACAACAAGTCCATGCAAATGCCAGGAGTAGAATCTATAGTTCTTGGAGAGGCAATATGATATAGTAGATGGAGTGTTGGATTTGGGGGTAGAAGACATGGTTTGAATCTTGCCTTAAACACTTACTAGGGGTGTGATTCAGGGCAAGTAATTTAATCTCTCTGTTCTTCAGTTTCCCTATCTGTAAAATGAGGAACCAGATTCAATGACTTCTAGCTCTAGGTCCCTTCTAGCACTAAAAAGATGAATCTATGAGCTATTATTAATTTTTAATGAATTTCTGATTTTTTAAAAATTTTTCTCCATACTGATAATTTTTGTGTATAATTTTAGAAATCAAAACCTCAAAACATAAACCCAATAAACAATTTAAAAATCATATGGTTTCATATGCATTCTTATTTCAACAGTTCTTTCTCTGAAGGTGGTGGAAAGTATTCTTTGTCCTAAGTTGCCCAAAATTGTCCTGGATCATTGTATTGCTAAGTCTATCACAGTTGATCATTCCATAATATTGCTGTTACTTGTACAGTGTTTTCTGGTTCTGCTTATTTCACTCTGCATCAGTTCATGAAGGTCTTTCCAGCTCTTTCCAAAATAATCCTGTTCATCATTCCTTATAGCACAATAGTATTCCATCACTATTACATGCCACAATTATTCCGCTATTCCCCAGTTGATAGAAATCCCTTTAATTTCCAATTCTTTCCCCACCACAAACATAGCAGCTACAAGTATTGTTGTACAAATAGGTCTCCCTACCCCCCTTTTTATTTCTTTGGGATATAGAACTAATTGTGGTTTTACTGGATCAAAAGGTATGCATTGTTTTATTATCATTATTATTATTAAGTGCATCTAGGTGTCACAGTGGATATAGCACTTGGTTCTAGAGTCAGGAAGACTCCTCTTCCCGAGTTAAAATTTGGCTTTGAATACTTACTAGTGTCCCTGGGCAAGTCACCTGTTTGCCTCAGTTTCTTTATCTATAAAATGGGCTTGAAAAGGAAATGGAAACCCTCCAGTAACTTTGCCAATAAAACCCCACATGGGGCCATACACAATCAGAGATGATTGAAATGACTAAACAACAGCAATATGAGATCTTAACTCCCAATCCTGGACCCCTTTCCACTTTATCACAGTGACTTGGTTTAAAACAATTTCACATCAGTGATAAAAACAAAGGACAGGCACCTGTCCACTCTGTCATTTTTCCCTTTGACTCAAAGGACATTTTTCAGGTGTCCTTTGGTAATGACTATTTTCCTGAGCTTCTGTTTTTTATTTGAAAAATGGGGATAATGATTTAATTTCCTTCTTTCCTTTCTAAATTAGAATAGTGTGGTTGGGTAAGATTATGAATCTATGCCTTTGTAGTAAGGAGAAAGTGACTTTCTAGTTGATTCAACAAATAATTGTTATTATCATTATTAATACCATATGAGCAGCTTTTCAGTTACAGTATATCAATCAATAAGCATTTATTAATCACCCACTATATGCCAGGCACTGTTTTAAGTATTCGAACAAATAAGAAATAGTTCCCCAACCCTCTGAGGTATGGGCATCATAGTGAGAGAATATAAAGTTACTAGGTTGGCACTGTGTAGATAATCAAAGGAAGTCTAGTCCCTGCCTTCAGATAACTTCTAATCTAATAAGAATGACACATGAAATGCCCTAGCAGAATGCATGTAAAGAGGATATACAGGCAAGTTAGTACA
The DNA here is from genome assembly GCF_016433145.1 of Gracilinanus agilis. Taxonomy (NCBI): domain Eukaryota; kingdom Metazoa; phylum Chordata; class Mammalia; order Didelphimorphia; family Didelphidae; genus Gracilinanus; species Gracilinanus agilis. Next base: position 615,976,641 of record NC_058131.1, read on the forward strand.
TTTATGATCATTGATCTGTTTGAGAAGTTGTTAGAAGCGATGAACACCGAAGGCTAGTAAATCTGCGAAGTCCTTATGAAAGAGGATTCTATCTTGCTAGGTCACTAAGCTATCCTACCAGTGGCAGCTAAGTATCAGTAAGCCAAGAAACTTCTTGTTTGCTGAGGTATCATTTTTTTTCCAACTCAGGCTCAGAATTGTATTAGAACTGGGAAGGATTGTAGCAATCATTTAATCCTGGGCTTTCCCACTTATTAGTTGTGTGACCTTAGGCAAGTCATGTATCTTTTAGAGTCTCTGTTTTCTCATTTGTAAAATGATGATAATACTACCTGACATTCCAGGGTGATTTCAAATAACCAATGAGATGATATATGAACATTTTTAAAATAAAAAAAAATAGATGATAGTTAATATTTTTAAAGTTTACAAGGCACTTTACATATATAATTAGCTTAATTTACAGATGAGCAAACTGAGATTAAGAGAGGTTTAAGTGACTCATCTGAAGTCATTCAGAGAGTAAGGAGGAAAGCTAGAAATGTGGTCCTCTTTTGACTTTTTGACAGAGATTCTTATGTACACATTGGTTTGTCCTTCGGAAAGCTGTGATCATTCAGTCTGGCCTGAGGACTTGGTCTTTGTATTGGATTTCTTGGCCTTTGTTGCCATCTTGCTCCCAGGATGACGTGGTGGTGGTGGTGGTCTGTGTTGGGGAAAGAGTACTACTCACTGCTGTGTTAGTTCTGGATTTGTCTCTAAAGATTAGCGTTAGAGATTCCTGGCTATCCCCCTTGCCTCTGATTAGAGAGTATGGTATTTAATGACCTGCTAGACCTGTCTTAGTTCTGGAAATCTGTTTCTCTCTCTGAATCCCCTTCCCTGCTTACCCCCACCCCAAAGGCTGATGGGGAGAGGTGTAATTGCTGAGTCACGTTGTTATTAGAAGTATGAATTATTTAAGGAGACATGTGCATCATTAAGGTGTCATTCATCAGAGAGAGGTTTGACGGGTATATTAACCTTATTCACATTGCTATTTTGCTTGTGGGAAGGAGGGAGGGGAAAGAGGTGGGGGGGAATTGGCTGGGTTGGTAGCAGAGTGGAAAGGCATCCTGAGAAAAGAGGCAGATAAAAAAAGCAGAGCGTAATTTGATAGCAGCATATTTTTAGGCTTGGAGATGCTGACTGTGAATTGGAAATGCAGGCAGAGGAGCACGTCAGAATTTCAGAGGCGTCTGTGAGCATATGTACCAATATTTTCATTATAATAATAAATGTTCTCGAGTGGTGTGACTTCTGGCGGTCACCCTGAGATGAGAAAAGAAAGGAGAAAGAAAGGTAGAAAGGGAAGAGAATAATGAATCTTAAGCTCTTTCCCTTCACCCTCCTCACCAACCCTGATCTCTCCCTCAGTGAGGAAGCTGACATGATTCTTAATGGAGTATTTATGAATATCATCCATCTAGTATCTTTCCTGCTTTCCATTCTCTCCCCTAACCCCGACCTCCTCCAACTCTTCCTGATTTCTGAATGGATCAGTTGGTTGACTTAGTAAGACTACAGTGCACTATCTATGACCCAAGAGTTGGAGGTAATTCTGATATCAAAGGCAAACCATGTGTAATTCCTAGGATTTGGGACTGAGAAAATGGGGGTGGAATCAGGAGGAGGATTCTATTTGACTTTTTACTGGGATGTGAATAAAACCTGGTTCCTTCAAGGGAGATTGAGACTAATCATAGAGCATACCCCCAACAGGTCTCAATTAAGCATTGTCCAGCTCTGTACTAGGTATAGATGGGGTAACTATCTTCAATGAACTCATTCTAGTTGGGGAAAAGAATTAATTAGTTCATATGTAATAAAAGAGATAAATACAATGGAAAAAGAGCACTGTCATGGAGTCAGGATACCTGGCTTTTAGTCCTGGCTCTTTCCCCTCCCCCACCTCAATTTTCTCCTCTCAAATTAGGGAGATAGACTCTAAAATTTCATCTTTTTCTGGCATCCTGTAATTCTATGAATATAACAAAGTGCTTAAATGTATGGTTCAGACAAAAAGTACTAAAGTGGGTCAGGGAAGGGAGAAGCTCGTTGTGCTCCAGAACAATATCAATTATAGCTCATATTTCTGGGACTATTCATACTTTCTGAAGTACTTTCTCATCTGTTGTGGCTTTGGCATTTTCCATCAATCTTATAAAGATGGTATTTCAGGAATTATCCTTCACATATTACAGAAGAAGTTGAGGAACATGCTTCCTCAGGGATGGGACTTGGATCATCAATTGCTTCTGTGTTGTGTTGACACACAGCTGGCTCCTGGAAGGGAAAGAAATCAGCAACACCAGAATCAAAACCAAAACCATGGCAACCAGCAATGGAGGAGAGAGGTCCCATTTTTGAAGAGTGGCCATTCATGAATGGCTTGTGATGTCTTGGAGAAAGGCCTTTAGTAAAGTACTTGCCTCAGGGATGATTTGTCCATGGTCCTGAACAGTTATACGTAGGCACACATACATAAGCTTGTAAACAGATGGGATGTCTCAAAAGTCTTAGTGCAGGTTTTTTTTTTAAACCCTTACCTTCTGTCTTAGAAAATACTGTGTATTGGTAATGTACTTGGTTAAAGTAAAGGCTAGGCATTGAGGGTTAAGTGATTTTACCCAGGGTCATGAAGCTAGGAAGTATCTGAGGCTAGATTTGAATCTAGAACCTCTTGTCTCTGGATCTGGTTCTCAATCACTGAGCCACCTCACTGCTCCCAAGTTTTAAGCTTTAATGGCATTTATATTGTGTGTATGTGTGTATGTGTGTGTATGTGTGTGTATGTGTGTGTGTGTGATCAGGAGTGACTTGGATGAAAGCAATAGAAGGTATGCTTTTCAATATGTAAGTGATACAACATTGATAGTGATGTTGGATGATTTTCCAAAAGGTAAGATGTTTCATCCAATAAGATGAAATTTAATAGTGGCAAAAAAGCCAACGTCACAAATATAAGATGGAGAAGATTCTCTGAAATATAACCTGGGAATTCTAATGAACTGTGAGCACAATCTGGTTAGTCGTTTAAGCGTTTTAATCAAGACTGACTCTTTGTGACCCCATTTAGGGTTTCCTGGCAAAGATGTTGGAGGGGTTTGCCATTTCCTTCTCCAGCTCATTTTATAGATGAGGAAACTGAGATTGACAGGGTCAAGTGACTTGCCCATGGTCACATAGTATGTGTCTGAGTCCAGATTTAAACTTAGGAAAATAAGTCTTTCCTTACTTAAGGACCGGTACTCTATCCACTGCATCACCTAATCTGGCTCGGTAGTATATAGTATAATTCTGCAGTCAAAAAGTGAATGCTACTTTTGTCTGCATTGTGCCCAGAATGTGGCTGTCAAAGTGTCCAAAGTGAGAGAGGTCATAGTCTCTCTGGAGTCTCCTCTAGTCAGACTATGTCTGTAATATTACCATCAGTCTGGCCACCACACGTTTGAATGAACATTTTTTTACAAACTGGAGAGAATTTAGGGGAGGGTGGCCCAAATAGATCATACCAATGAAGGAATGATATGTTTGTTCCAGAAAAGAGAAGACTTTTGGTGAGAGTAGGGGAAAAATCATGATAGTTATCTTTAAGAAAGGGCTGTTACACAAGAAAGGCATTAGACTTAAAATTAGAAAGAACTCGGAGTAATGGATGAAAATTGGAGAAAGGCAAGCTTAGGTGTAATGAAGGAAAAATAACAAATGTTCTAAAGATTAGAGATATACAAAAATATGATATCTCTGCCTCAGGAGGTAGTGAGTTCCCACTCTTGGAAGTTCCTTAAGGGAAAAATGTCAAATGAACCCTATAACATCCCCTGGTACAGGCTCAACCAGATTAAAATGCAATTGGGAAATATTAAAAAAATAAAAATACACAATAGCATAGATAATACTAATATGTGGTTTTCAAACTCAGTATATGGCCCATGGAGATCTTTATGAATGGGTACTGATCCTGTTGCTATTTTAGTTTGTCACCATAGCCTTAAGAAAAGCCTGAATAATCATTGTTAAGTATGTTATAGAGAGCATTCGTGTTCAATAACATATCGGACTAGATGAATTCTTAGTTCCCTTCCAACCCTGAGAGCCTGTGATTCTGGATCTACGGTGTCAAATTAAAGTGATCTAAGAATAGAATGTAGACTGGCACCATTTGCCATTCTGCAAAATGTTTGTTGTTTGTTGTTCAGCTATTTTTCAATTGTCTGACAGTTCATGACCATATTTAGAGTTTTCATGCCAAAGATACTGAAGTGGTTTGCCATTTTCTTTTCCAGCTAATTTTACAGGTAAGGAAACTGAGGCAAGCAGGATTATATGATTTGCCCATGGACACACAGCTAGTAAGTGTCTGAGGCCAGATTTGAACTCAGGAAATGGAAAGTTAGAAATGGTGGCGGGAAACCCTTTACAAATCATCTTCTCTAACCCTTTCATTTGACAGGAAATGAAACTGAGTCTCTGACATGGCAATTGACTTATCCAAGATCACATGGCTAGTTGAATGCCTGAGCTGGGATTAGAAAACATAGTCCCCAACTCCAAGTCCAGTCCTGTTTCCATAAGACCACTCTGTCTCTGGAAACTAGCCTTCAGTAAGGATGTCCTTAGTACTGATGCACAGCTCCTATTCTCCATCACTTAGCTTTAATGCTTGTTCCTCTGCCCATCCTGAAAAAGGACCAAAGCCAAAGTAATAGGAAGATCTGCTGACTCCAGCTGCTGTAAAAGTGTGTGTGTGTGTGTGTGTGTGTGTGTGTGTGTGTGTAAGCATGTGTAAGTGTGTGTGTAAGCATGTGTAAGGCAGACAGAGATAGAGAAACAGAGAGATAGAGAGGGGGAACTTCCCTCCAGCTTTCTGTATTCTGCTACTGGATTTGCTCTCTCTTTTTGCATGGATCATTGTATTACCAGCACCAAGGCAGCTTTATTATTTTTAAACCTACCTTATGATATTTCCTCTGACTGACAGTCACTGTCATATTTCTTTTTGATACTCTACTGAGCCTGGAGATGTTGACTTGGCTTAGGGACATGCTGCCTTGTTACCAACCAGACCTCACTCACAATGTAGCTCTCACAGTGCTTTTTCTATTGATCTGTCTCCATCTATAGGTCCCAAGGTGGATGGAAATTGGATGGGGAGAGACTGGTGCCCAGGGCTGATGAAGGCTGATCTTCAACCTGAGGCCAGCTTCCTAGGTTAATAAAATTTTTTATTGTAACTTTCTCAGAAGAAATTGAGGCTCAGACAAGTAGAGGCAAAAGGTCACACAGGCAGTAAATGGCAAAGCAGGGATTTAAACCTAAATTCTTTGATCCCAAAGCTAGTGCTATTGTGCCAGGCTTCTGTTGTCAGAGGCGGGCATCTCTGTGAAGTCTATCTAGAAAGCTAGGAAGTTGTGGTTGCTCTTTTTATGAGGTGATTAATTCCTCTAATAAAAAAAAAAACACAGAGTCATGGTGTTTGAAGACATCTAAGAGATTGGTTGGTTTATTTCTTCATTCCACCAAAGAATCTCATCACCACTTCTGACAGGTGGCCAATCAGGCTCTACTTGAATACATTCAGTAATAGAGAGCTCATATTACCTTTCAAGGGAGTCTAGCTTATTGTTGGACTGCACTTACTGTTGTAAAAATGTCTTTACTCTTCACTTCTATGGTGATGACTCCCAGATTCACATGTCTGACTCATGGCTTTCCTGACCTCTAATTTTGCATTAGATCATAAGCTCCATGAAGGAAGACACTGTCTTTGGCCTCTTTTTGTATCTCTAGCACTTAGTGCCATTCCTGGCACATAGTAGGCACTTAATAATGCTTACTGACTGACTGCATTATAAATTACCTTTTGGATATTTACAGTTGGATGTTCCATAAGCATTGCAAGTTCAGCATGTCCAAAACAGAACTCATCTGTCCTCCTCAACCTCCATACATCTTAACCCCTCCTCAACTTCCTGTTTCTGTCAAGAGCACCTATAACCTTCCAGGAACCCACATTTGCAGCCTCTTTGTTATCCTTGATTTCTTAGTCTTTGTCAAATCTTGTTTCTACTTCTATAGCAGTTCTTGACTTGATCCTTTCATTCCAAAAACATGGCTTCCACTTGCTAATTCAGGCTTTTATAACCTTTTATCTGCAATGTTGTAAGAAACTCCTAATTGGTCTACCTGCCTGAAGTCTTTCCCCACTCGAATTCATCCTCCATGCTGCTACCAAAGGGATTTTCCTAAAGTATACATCTTTCCACATCACTATACTTTTACTCAATAAATTCCAGTGGCTCTTTATTGTTTTTAGGATAAGCTCACCAGCCCCTCCTTGATAATTAAAGTCCATTCCAATCTGGTCCTACCCTCTCTTCTAGTATTATTACATATTATTCCCCTTTACACACACTACTGTCCAATCACATAGATTATTCTTTCTTTTTCATATACATAATACTCCATATATTTTCCCCTTGCCTTTAACACTGGATTTGCCTCATTTCTGGAATGTCCTCTTTTCTTCTCCTAGTTCCCATCAGGTCTCAAGTCAATTACTTTCCACATTAAACCTTTCCTGATCTTCTTAGCTGCTTTTGCCTCCCTCTCAAAATTAGCTTGTATCTTCTTTTTGTCTATGTGCATGCTGTTACCTCCAGCTAGACCCAAAATACTTTGAAGGTTGGGACTGTTATGCTTTTGTCTTTTCATCTCCAGTACCTAATGCATAGTAGTCCCTTTATAAATGCTTGTTGTTTGATTGATTATTATAGAGAATGAGAGTCCGGAAACCTGAATTTTAATTTTAGTGGTACCTATGCAACTTATTAGGGAAATAATCTCACCTCTCTGGATCTTAGTTTCTCCTCTGTAAAATAAAGGGTTTGGGACTAAAAAATTACTAAGATCTCTTCCAGGCTTTCCAACCTATGATTTTGTAAAATATGCTCTTTTGTTGCTTCTACTCATTAGTCCTAGTTCTATCTTCTAGATGAGTGGTTCCCAAACGTTTTTGACCTACTGCCCCCTTTCCAGAAAAAATATTACTTAAATCAATTTTTTAAAAATTTTAATAGCAATTAATAGGAAAGATTAATGCACCTGTGGCCATCACTGTACCCCTGGATCACTGCCGCACCCACCAGGGGGCAGTAGCGCCCACTTTGGGAATCACTGTTCTAGACTCTAGAAGTGGTTCCCAGACTTTTTTGGCCTACTGCCCCCTTTCCAGAAAAAAAGATTACTTAGACCCCTGGAAATTAATTAAAAAAAATTTAATAGCAATTAATAGGAAAGATGAATGCACCTGTGGCCATCACCTCTCCCATGGATCGCTGCAGTACCCACCAGAGGGCAGTGGTGCCCACTTTGGGAATCACTGTCTAGAGCTACATAGAATGGGTTTACTCCAATGTCCATTTGACATGCCTTTTTAAATCCTGTATTAATTGGGGAAATTCAGAACAGCCTTAAACACTTCCACAGGAGTATTGTAAATATAATGTTATATCTGGGCCAGTCGGAGGCAAAGCTGTCAAGTAGAGGAAGTTTATCTTAAGGGCCTTCTTCTTCTCTGTTCAGTGGTCTTTCTTTTAGCTTAGTATTTCCCTCAATGTTAGCATCCAAATCCAGATGCCTCACCTATGTTCTCTCCCAATAGAACATCTGACCTGGCCAGTTATCTGGGTAGAGTAGCATCACACAGAATCATATGTTATAGGTTATGTGCAACAGAGGTCATTAAAGTAATATGGGCTCTGAAGAAACTATTTGTGAATAGTGAGTGATTGAATGAAATGAATTTGCCCCCAAGCACAATGCCTGTTCTCCCCAAATTTCTTGGGAATCTCTTTTTTCATGAGCAGTGATGAAAGATCCTATTCTCCAATCCCCAATCAGAGTAACCAGTGAGTGGCTTTGTTTCTTCCTCTCCCCTTTTAGAACTTTACACTTTCTCACTGATATAGGCAGCTCATTTTCCGAGCTTGCAGATCAAATTTTATTTATTTTTCACCTAGGACTTATTTTGCACGCCTGCGTGCATGTATGTGACTGACAGATCTTGTTATATTTTTGCTGGCTCTGCTGCTAGCCCCAGAGATATTGACTTGGGTGAAGAAATGTATTCACTGTCAAGTGTAAGAGTGCTCCCAGTACTGGGATTCTAAGTCCCCAAGATTTATCTATTTCTACGAAATCAAGCAAAGAAGGCCATGCTCATACCTGCAACCCTGCCTCCCCATTCTGTTTCACTTCAGGACTAACAGCCAGGGATGGGTCCAAATCAACACTGTGGTTTTAGGGGGAAACTGAGGAGTTGTGATTAGGTTTCTTCAGTTCTGTTAAACAAATATTCTCTTCCATGGCTAGCTCTGTCCAAGATGCTATGGGGAGACAAGAAATCTGTTCTCTTCCCTCAGAGAAGCTCATGCTCTAGTCGGGAAAGTGAAGCTCACATGAAGCAATTACTTTATTACATTATATTGTCTATAGATTATAAAATTACAAGAAGTAAGAGAAGTGAGAAATCATTGTGGAATAAGGGTTCATAGACCTATTGACATGAAATGACTTATTAATGTCATATAATGATGATGATGATGATGATGATGATGATGATAATGACGACTGTAAGGTTTGTTAAGTGCTTAACTTATGACATTTGATCCTTACCACAACTCTGAGAGATGGGTGCTATTCTTAGCCCTATTTTATAGATAATGAAACTGAGACTCAGATCAAATGATCAGGATGATACAGGCAGTAAATGAGACAGGATTTGAATCCAGACTTTCTTGACTCCAAGTCTCTCTATTTCCCCAAAGTTAGTCCCAGAGTCAGGACTAGAGCCCAGATATCCTGCTTCCTCATCTGATATTCTTCCTTTACTCTACCATGGTTATAATAGTCTTCTGTGAGAGAGGATAAAGAATTCCATGGCCAGAGCATTCAAAAGGAAAAAAAAAAACGTCATTTCCCTCCCCCTCCTTACTTGTCTTTTCAGTCCTGTCACACCTGTTTTAAAAAGTACTGGTATTATTCGCTCAGGCCAAAATCCCACTAGAAACAGCACATAAAAATTAAAATAGTAAGCAGGTAAAGAGACTGGGCCATGAGGATGCCATTTCTGGGCTTCTCTGAGCCTTGGTCACAATTGCATATTTATAGGGTTCTATTTTCTACTTTCATTACAGCCTTGATCAATATCTCTAGCTGGGTGTCTCATCCCTATAGCTTGGTCTCCCTCCTTTCTTTTCTTCTTATTCATTCTGCCCTCAGGGATTTTCCCTTCCTTTCTGTCCTTCTCCTTCAGAACAATGAGAGGGAAAAGGGTTTTGTGTGTGTGTGTGTGTGTGTGTGTGTGTGTGTGTGTGTCTTTTTTATTCACACTGAATCTACCCTAGTTAGACCCTTATCCCATCTTGGCTGGACTACTACAATAGCCTCCTAATTTAGGCCACAGGACAAATACTGCCTGTTGCCTGTTTTTGTAGGGCCCTCTTCTCTACTAGGGAAGAATGATTTTTACATTTTAAAATGAAGTTTTTATTGTAAATGTAAGCTATGGACTGGATGGCTATTGACCTTCAGCTTAAGTTTGCTGTCTCCTATATTATTCTCTTTTTTCAAACTATTACCTTACAATTTAGAATCAATTGGTTCTATAGCAGAAGAGAGTTAAGACCTAGGCAGTGGAGGTTAAGTGACTTGCCCAGGGCCACACAGCTGGGGAAGTGTCTGAGACCATGTTTGAACCCAGGACCTCCCATCTCTGAGCCTGGCTCTTAATCTCTTGAGCCACCTAAGTGCCCCCCCCAAACTCCCATATTATCTTCCTGTCCCAATTATGCCTCTTCTCTGATGTATTCATTTAATCCAGGACCATTCTGACTTGGCCCCAGTCTTTGCTCCAAATCTAGAATGGAGACCAAGTAGAAGGGAAATCAGACAGGAGTCAGGGAATAGAGATGAAAAAGAAAAAGAATTTTTTTAAAAGAAAGAAACCATGTCTGGAAGGCTTTCATTTTTGGCAAGCTGAGCAAATTGTGGTTTGAATGTGACTAACCTTAGCTCTGTAGAAATGAAAAGTTATCTACAGGAACTGTTGCCCCCACTGTAGGATTTATCATTGCTAATGATAAGTAAGAACCAGAACCTGTCAGGTGAGGTATAGTTTTACCTTCATTTATGTGGATAAATTGTGAACGTTATAGTGTACATAAATTGCATTTATTCCACAGCAATTTGTTATGTGCTCTCTCTTAAAGGCACTGACTTCCCCCATAATGACATCATTGTCTTCAACCAACCATGTCTATTTTTTTCTCCTGATTTTCTTTAATTTTTTTTGCTAGGGCCTGCTGGCTTGGCCATGTATTGGTAGCTGCAAAATAATTTTTCTCTCCCACAATGTCTCTCCTCCAAGTTTGGAGCGTTGGTGCACTAGTAGAAATATTATTGTTGTTTTTTGTCCTTCCTTTTGGAAAAAGACCAATGACATCAGGGGGTGACGTCTTGACTTGCTTGTGAGTTGGATTTAAATGAGGCAGAATTGCAAAAAGCCAACACTCTTATAGCCATCAAAGCCCAGTGGTAAGAAAAAAATCAATATGACTGACAATGACCCAGGATGCAGTGGATAATCTAGGTGTCTTCCATGTCTGACCAGACTCTGAGCACTCCACAGCCTAGAACCTAGAATAGAGGAAGTGATGGTTCCAGAGTAATTTCCCTTCATTAGACTATAGGTTGGCTTCTCTATTTAGTTCTGGGCACCATGTATTTGGAAAGTCATTGACAAGTGTTCAATATGACAAGCATATTGGTGAGGGAATATAAAAGTGTATCAAATTCAAGATGAATGAGAGGAATTGAAACTTGTTTGGCCTGATCAAGGGAAGGTATACATTGAGCATGAAGAGAGATTGGACTTATTCTGCTTTATTCCAGAAGGCAGAACCAAGAGCAGTGGGTGGAAGTTACAGGGAGAAACATTCCAGCTAAATATGTTCCTAACAATTAAGCTGTCTGAAAATGGAATGAGCTACCTCTGGAGGTAAGAAGGTTACCATTACTAAGAGGGGAATAGATTGGATGGCTACTTTACTGAGGTACAGAGGTAATTCATGTTTCAGATAGGGGTTGGATTAGATAGCTTCTGAGGTCCTTTCCAAATCTGAGCTGCTCTGATCTATGAGATCTGTCATGGGGGCAGAACATGCTAGAAGTCTCTAAATATATGTATATTAGTTTTCTCAAGGTTTGAATTATTATAACACCTTATCACTTTTAAGGCATCTATCTGGCATAATGGATAGAGTGCCAAGCCTTGAGTCAGGAAGATTCCTTTTCTGAGAGTTCAGATCTAGACATAGAACACGTAGTAACTGTGTGACCCTGGACAAGTCACATCACCCCTGCTTTTTTCAGTTTCCTCATCTGTAAATTGAGCTGGAGAATGAAATGACAAACCACTGTAGTATCTTTGCCAAGAAAACGCCGAATGGGGTCATGAAGAAACAGAAATGATCGAAAAACAACTGACCAATGATAACTTTAAATCCTTGCAAAACTTGGTTTTCTTCTTACCTTCCAGTCATCTCATACCTTACTATGCATTCTGTTATTCAGTGATAATGGACCTTCTTGATAATCCTTATATAAGGTTCTCCATACTTTGTCTCTATGCATTTTTGCTCCTTGTGCCTGGAATTCTTCCTCTTCTCTTCTACCTCTTTTTAAAAAAATTAAGTTAATTAATTAATTAAATTAAGAATATTTTCCCATGGTTACATGATTCATGTTCTTTCTCTCCCCTCCTCTCATCTCCTTCCAATAGCTGATAAGCAATTCCACTGGATTTTTCGTGTGCCATTGATCAAGACTTATTTCCAAATTATTAATATTTGTACTAGAGTGATCACTTAGAGTCCATATCCTGAATCATATCCCCTTCGAACTATGTGATCAATCAAATGTTTTCCTTCTGTGTTTCTGCTCCCACAAATCTTTCTCTGGATGTGGATAGTTTTCTTTCTCATAAGTCCCTCAGAATTGTCCTGGATCATTGCATTGCTGCTAGTAGAGAAGTCCATTACATTCGATTGTGCCACAGTTTTATCTGTCTATGTGTACAATGTTCTCCTGGTTTTGCTCCTTTCACTCTGCATCAATTCCTGGAGGTCATACCAGTTCACACATAATTCCTTCAGTTTATTATTCCTTTTAGCTCAATAATATTCCATCACCAACAGATATCGCAATTTGTTCAGCCATTCCCCAATCAAAGGGCATCCCCTCATTTTCCAATTTTTTGCCACCACAAAGAGTATAACTATAAATATTTTTTATAAGTATTTTTCCTTATTATCTCTTTGAGGTATAAACCCAGCAGTGATATAGCTGGATCAAAGGGCAGGCAGTCTTTTAAAGCCCTTTGGGTGTAGTTCCAAATTGCCATCCAGAACGGTTAGATCAATTCACAACTCCACCAGCAATGCATTAATGACCCAATTTTGCCACATCCCCTCCAACATTTTTTACTTTCCTTTTGGTATCATTTTAGCCAATCTGCTAGGTGTGAAGTGGTACCTCAGAGTTGTTTTGATGTGCATTTCTCTAATTATAAGACATTTAGAATACTTTTTCCTGTGCTTATTGATAGTTTTGATTTCCTTATCTGAAAATTGCCTATTCGTGTTCCTTGCCCATTTATCAGTGGGGGAATGGCTTGATTTTTTATACAATTGATTTAACTCCTTTTTATTTGAGTAATTAGACCCCTGTCAGAGTTTTTTGTTATAAAGATTTTTTCCCAATTTGTTGTTTCCCTTCTGATTTTGGTTGCATTGTTTTTGTTTGCTCAAAACCTTTTTAATTTAATATAATCAAAATAATTTCTTTTATATTTTGTAATTTTCTCTAACTCTTGCTTGGTCTTAAAATCTTCCCTTTCCCATATATCTGACAGGTATACTATTCTGTATTCATCTAATTTATTTATAGTTTCCTTCCTTATATTTAAGTCATTTAACCATTCTGAATTTATCTTGGTGTAGGGTGTGAGATGTTGATCTAAACCTAATCTCTCTCATATTGTTTTCCAATTTTCCTAGCAGTTTTTGTTGAGTATTGTATTTTTGTCCCAAAAGTTGGACTCTTTGGGTTTATCATACATTGTCTTGCTGATGTCACTTACCCCAAGTCTAATTCCATTGATCCTCCCTTCTGTCTCTTAGCCAGTAAAATATTGTTTTGATGACCACTGATTCATAGTATAGCTTAATATCTGGTACTTCTAGGCCACCTTCTTTCACTTTTTTTTTTTAATTTTAAACCCTTAACTTCTGTGTATTGACTTATAGGTGGAAGATTGGTAAGGGTAGGCAATGGGGGTCAAGTGACTTGCCCAGGGTCACACAGCTGGGAAGTGTCTGAGGCCGGATTTGAACCTAGGACCTCCTGTCTCTAGGCCTGGCTCTCAATCCACTGAGCTACCCAGCTGCCCCTTTCTTTCACTTTTTTAAAAAATTATTTCCCTTGATATTCTTGATCTTTTGTTCTTCCAAATGAACTTTGTTATATTTTTTTCTGCTTCAGTAAAAAAGTTTTTTGGTAGTTTGATAGGTATAGCACTAAATAAGGAAACTAATTTGGGTAGAATGGTCATTTTTTTTATGTTAGTTCATCCTACCCATGAGCAATCAATGTTTTTCCAATTGTTTAGAACTAGTTTTAATTGTTTGGAAAGTGTTTGTAGTTGTGTTCATATAATTCCTGTGTTTGTCTTGGCAAATAGATTCCTAAATATTTTATATTGTCTAGGGTGATTTTAAATGGAGTTTCTCTTTCTAACTCTTGCTGCTGAGTTGTATTGGAAATATATAGAAATGCTGATGATTTATGTGAGTTTATTTTGTATCCTGCAAATTTACTAAAGTTGTTGATTATTTCCACTAGCTTTTCAGTTGATTCTCTAGGATTCTTTAAATAGACAATCATATCATCTTCAAAGAGTGATACTCTAGTCTCCTCATTACCTATTTTAATACTTCAATTTCTTTTTCTTCTCTGCTACTGCTAGTGTTTCTAGTACAATGTTAAATAATAGAGGTAATAATGGGCATCCTTGCTTCACTCCTAATCTTATTGGGAAGGCTTCTAATTTATCCCCATTGCAGATGATGTTTGCTGATGGTTTTAAATATATACTTTTTATTATTTTTAGGGCCCTTCTATTCCTATACTTTCTAGTATTTTCAATAGGAATGGGTGTTGTATTTTGTCAAAGGCTTTTTCTGCATCTATTGAGATAATGATGTGATTTATGTTGGTTTGGTTGTTGACATGGTCAATTATGAGAATAGTTTTCCTAATATTGAACCATCCTGGCATTCCTGTTATTAATCCCACCTGATCATAGTGAATAATCCTTGTGATCACTTGCTGGAGTCTTTTTGTTAGTACTCCATTTAAGATGTTCGCATCTATGTTCATTAAGGAGATTGGTCTATAGTTTTCTTTCTCTGTTTTTCCTCTGCCTGGCTTTGGAATCAGTACCATATTTGTGCCTTAAAAGGAATTTGGTAGAATCTTCTACCTCTTGAATTCCTTCACTTTTAGCTTAAGGACCACTTTGTCATTGTCATCGTCATCATCATCGTCATCATCATCATCATCTTTGTCCTCCTCTTCCTTTTCTTTCTCCTTCTTTTCCTTCCTCTTCCTCCTCCTCCTTAGAATTGAGTAGAATTGATACTAAGCATTGGTTTTAAGGCAGATGAGCGGTAAGGGCTAGGTAATTAGGGTTAAGTGATTTGCCCAGAGTCACCCAGCAGGAAATGTCTGAAGTCAACAGCTTCTTATTCATGTTTCTACCTTCCCCCAGAGACTATCTTCATTTTATCTGGTATAAATCTCACCTCTACATAATTCTTCGCATGTTATTAAATCTCATTAGATGGTAAGCTTCTTGAGAGCAGAGGCTGTTTTTGTTTACTTAATAGCTCCAACACTTAGCACAGTGCCTGGCACATAATTAAAACTTAATAAATGTTTTTTGATGGTCAGAGAGAAGGCACAGAGGATAGAGCTTCAGGCCTAGAGTCAGAAGGACCTGGATAGAAATATGGCCTCAGACGCTTTGATTCTTAGAACTGATACTAAGACCAAAGCTAAGGGTTTTAAAAAGTAAAAAAATTAAAAATTAAAAATTGCTTATTGAATTTTTTTCTTTTAAAACATTTTAACGTTCACAAGGTGTTTTTATCAATTTATTTAAATTCTGCAAGCATTATTTCATGTATA
Source organism: Gracilinanus agilis (assembly GCF_016433145.1). NCBI lineage: Eukaryota > Metazoa > Chordata > Mammalia > Didelphimorphia > Didelphidae > Gracilinanus > Gracilinanus agilis. Next base: position 615,991,992 of record NC_058131.1, read on the forward strand.
CTATGTCCAATTCATTGTTGTCGTATAATGAAATTTGTTGGTTTTGGTTTCAAAATACCTGTTTTTAACTTGTCTTGGTTCTATCACTTCCCACCTGTGTAGCCTTGGTCAAGTTACTTACCATCTCTCGACCTCAGTTTCCCCATATGTAAATTGAGAGAATTGGACTAGATTATTTCTGAGGTCCTTTCTACCTCTAAATTTGTGAATCTATGAAAGAAAAAAATGAAAGTTTCCACTTTTCAGAAGTTTACAGATTATGGGGAAGGAAACAACATACACATAAATGACATAAATTCCAAGTCTATTCAAAGTAAGTCTAAAGTACTTTTTATGGGTGGAGGGAGAGAGAGCACTGAATAACTGGGATTAGAAACTGGATGGGATTAGAAAAGCCTTCATGTAGGAGGCACATCATCTGAGCTTTGAAGGCAGCAGGGGATTTCAGGAAGTAAAAGGAGGAGAGAGAATATTCCAAGCTTGGAGAACATCCTGTATACTCAGACAGGAGGCAGAAGATGGAATATCACGTAGGAGGACTAACAAATGAGTCAATTTGGCTTGAACACAATACATAAGGGGGAATAATGATAACTATCCTGGAAAGGTAGGTTGGAGCCAGATTTTTATGGGCTTTCAAAATGAAATAGAAGAGTTGATAATTTCTTCTAAAGGCAGTAGGGAGCCACTCAGACTTCTTGAGCAGAGGATGACATGGTTAAACCTGTGCTTTAGGAATATGAATTTGGTAGTTATGTAGCAAGTCGATTAGAGAGGGGAAAGACTAGAAGCAAGAATAGTATTTAGAAGAGTATTATTATAATAGTCTGGACAAGAAGTGTAGTTTGCTATTTTCTCTCTTTGGTTCTACTTGGTGTTTGCTCTATGGAACATCACGCCTCCTTCAGGATAACTGGATCACCTGAAATTTTATCACTTTGCAGATTGATTCAGTTTTTGAAAGTTGGCACCTTCTGAACTCCCTCACTTATGCTTCCTCTTTAACTGGAGGGTAGAGCAATGGACTCCTAATGCATTTCTTTCAGAACTCTGCTATAACTCTTCATTATTCTTTAGTAGCTCTGCTTAGTTTCCACCCCATTTTTCTGTTTGTTATGTGTCGTGTTCTCCCACACAAGCTCATTGAGGGCAGAAACTACCTTTCTTATTTGTGTCCTCAGGGCTCAGCACACTGCCCTGGCACCTAATTGGGCACTTCAGAAAGTCTATTTCTTTGCATGGATTGTCTGCAGAGGAGATACAGGACAGGCCATAGAAATAGAATTGTATTGTATTGTATCAGATTGTATTGAAACAGTTATTTTAAAAAAGGCTCATGAAACCCTTGATTAAAGAAGTCCCATACCAGACAGTGAATTACATGAACAGACAGATCAGGCCTCCAGGATGTCCTCAGCCAAATATATGCATCCGTGATGTGCCTGAAAATGCCACATGAGTGGGGAATTCTCTTGCTCTCTTTTTTTGGCATTACTTGGGTACTTCAGAGGAATGGAGGTCCTTGAAAAATCTGGACACAGTCAGGCAGAAAGATAAGACTTGATACGACTTGGCTGCTGATGGGATACAGGGTAGAGTGGAAGAACAGTGATTCTGAATTTGTGAATCTGGATCACTGGAAGATCAGAAGTGGCCTCAATAGAAATAGCACAATTAGAAAGAGGACTGGGTTTTGGCTAGAGGATAATGAGTTCTATTTATAGCATGTTCAGTTTGAGCTGCCCATGAGTCATCTAGATAAAGATGTCCAGCAGAAAGTTGGTGATATGGGATTGGAACCCAGTAGAGAGATGGAGACAGATATAAACATTTCTATCTAAATCTGTGACTTATCTGCATAGAGATGAAACTTTGGGAACTGATAAAATCAAAACAGAGTTTGCGAGAGAAGCTTCAGAACAAACCATTGACCTGTATCCATACATAGAGAATAGGTCACAGATGATGATTCAGCAAAGGAGACTAAGAAGACATGGTCAGAGATAGTTAGAGACCCAGGAGTGAGGAATTGTGAGCTATAGCAACTGTATGGGAGAGACAGAACTCAAGAGATGGTTAAGAAGTTTGCAAAATAACCTAGTTTTGCTCTCTGATCAGTCTCTTGAAGAGGCCAAGGTCAGGACAATGACCTTTTTTTATGCCTCAGTTAATCCTACCAATAAAATGGAAATAGCAATATCGACATCCTTCCTTCTCCAAGAAAATTTGTGGTTATGAAGTATTTTGCAAATTGATCTTGAAATACAGACATATTAGTATGTAGCAGGAGCGTTTGACAAGTCTCTAAATCTGTGTATCGACAGACCCTCTTCCTCCCATCTCATCCTTGACCTAATCCTCATTTCTCCCCTTCTCCCCACTTCCCTGTTTTTTTCTATCACTCTATTTCCCTGTCTCTTTTCCTTTCCAAACTAGTGGAGGCAGGAGATAAGCATATCAGCCCCTTAGATCACACAGGCTCTATCTTGTCTAGTATTTTCCTGTGAGTAGGGAGGATGCAACAATTCCTAGCTCTGCTAACTGCTTAAGGATTTTCCTCTCTCCTCCTCACCCCCTCTGCTGTTTCTTCCTAATTGTTTGGAAAGTCTTTGCCGATCTGATCATCCTCGGCTCTGCCATAATTCTCTTCTGTGACTCAGCCTTTATGGGGGTTTCTCCCTCAGAACGAGGAAGATAGATTCCATACAGGTGTAATATAACACACTTTCCTCTCTCATTCCCTTCCTCCCTACAAAGCATCAGCATCCAGACTATAGCTGAGCACTTCACAGCACTAAATAATCCAATGAGGCGACTGACAGTATTCCCTATAAATTACAGAAAACAGTGCTGAAGAGACAATGTAAGGAGCATAAATTAGGACATTTAGCCACTGTTCCATTACCTTAGACTGGAGAGGGAGAGAGAGAAAGAAGGAAACATGGAGAGGAGAGACTGAAAGAGGAAGAAAGAGGAAAAGAAGGGACAGATGGAAGAAGGAAGAAAGGCAATATTAGAGAGAAGATGAAAGGAATAAGGAAAGAAGGAAGGGAAAATGGAGGGGAAAGGAAGAAAAATGAGAAACTATTTATCCAATGAAACTTAAAAGAATTAAAGTCCTCTCTCTTCCTCTCTCTCTCTCTGTCTCTCTCTCAGAAAGGGAATAGTAGAGATGGAGAAAGGAAGGACTTTGAGAGAAGAGTAACTAGCTTAAACCTGCAGAGGAGAAAATTTCCAATTTATGAGTTCAAAGCTATATATCTCCATGTGAACATAGTAGTCTTAGAATTGAAAGAGACCATAACAATAACCTGACCTAATTCTCTCTTTAACATTTTCAAAGAGTATGTATTCAATCCCTACTTGAATACCTTCAGTGAAAGGAAACTCACTACCTTGGGAGACTGTCCATTCCATTGTAAGACAATTCTAGTAGCAAATGGGTTCTTTTTTATTGAAATTTACTTCCCTATATTTTTCACCCATTCCTCCTAGCTGTGTCTTTTGAGTCCAAGCAGAACAAGCCAAATTTCTCTTCTTTCTGAAAACTGTCACATTTTTAAAGGCAAAGATCAGCTCAGAGCTTCCTTCTACTTCTAAATCCCAAGATTTTTTATGATCCTATGTCCTTATTAAGTCTTAGTTAGCCAGAAAATCCCTAGATCCTTCAATGAATCTTCATATGACATTGTTTTAAGTGCCCTAACCTAATCAGAATGACAGACATTTAGAGCTATGAAGGAACTTTTGAGATTACCTAGACCAAATTTCTTGTTTTTATGGTAGAAAAAAATGAGGCTTACAGAAGGAGGTGACTTGAACAGGGTTGAGTTAGTGGTTAAGCCTTAAAATCACATCTTATAACTTTTTCTTGTTTTCTCTTCCATGTTTCTAGACTAAACCCTCTACATTCTTATCACTGTCTGGCAAATGAATTATTTTGGATTCCAGGGGGATTAGGAAAGATAGAGAAAAGACAGATAATGTAGACCAACTCCACAATTAGAGATAGAAGTCCGAGTACATATTTTACTCATGATAGATTTGGAGAATTTTGCAAAGGATGGAGATAGAGTTACTAGAGTTAGTTGAAGGAGTATTTAGGCAATAGAGAGTTATGACCACAGAAGACATGAAAAAGGGAGGAAGTCTGTGGTAAAGTAGAGTTGGGCTGGTCCTAAAGGCAAACTCCTGAGAACTGAATTAAGGCAGGGATTAAAATCAGGTGCTTTACTACTTATCTCCTTTCTTTTTTATCTCATCATTGTTTTTAGGCTCTCAGATATACCTGCAGAAATAATAACCAAAACCAAGTGTTTGAAAAGTCTGGAAAAAAGTGAATTTTCTTTCCTGGTTCCTTTGTAGTTGTTGATATTAATAGTTATAAAACTTAAAACTAGTTCTCCCACTGACAATACCTTCATTTAGACCATTGATTCCCAAAGTGGGTGCCACCGCCCCCTGGTGGGAGCTGCAGTGATCCAGGGGAGTGGTGATGGCCACAGGTGCATTTGGGGGCAGTAATTTTCCTTCCTCAATCCATCTTCCATAAAGCCTCCAAGATATCTTCAAAACTTAAGTCTAAATATTTCAAACCTTGTTTAGGCTACATTGTATTCCAGTTGAAGATCAAATATAAACTCCTCTGATATTTAAGACTCTTCATAATCTGATTCTAACCTATCTTCCCTGACCTTTCACATATTAATCTCACTAACTCATTCTAAATTCCAGCCAAACTGACCTATTTCTTGTTCTCCATTTATAAGTTTCATTCTCCTGCCTCGGTTTTGCCTATATAGGCTGCGTGTATTCCTGGAATTAATTTCTTTATCTTTTCCTTCATTTCCTCATCTTTTCCTTCTTCTAGAATCCTTAGCTTCCTGGGAAGCACAGTTTAGGTTGTACCACCTACAGGAGGCATATTGTTCATGCCCCTCCAATTCTTTATGCATTCCCAAATGAAATTCCTGGCTTGGTGCTAAATTTATATGATAGGCATTCAACAATATTTCAACAAGATAGAATGCCTCCCTCTAATCCAGCTGCTTTTTTAGAAAAAATACTGGGGGTCCAAATGCTGCCCACCAAAGTCTATGAATTAGAATCACAGAATCATTCGCCTTTTAATCTAAAGGAGACCTTAGGGTCCATCAAGTGTGCCTCACCCTATTTTACCCTATTTTATGGATAAAGAAACTGTATTATAGAAAATTTTACAGAATTACAGAAAAATTACAGTTAAGTTTTAAATAGCAGGAAATTAAATAGCAGAAAAATAATTAAAATCTAGCTTTCTTTATGCCAAATCTAGTGTTCTTTGATAGCTAGATGGTTCAGTGGATGGAGTGCTAGACCCAGAGTCAGGAAGACCCATCTTCCTGAGTTCAAATCTATCCTCAGACACTTACTAGGTATATGACCCCAGGAAAGTTACCCAACCTCTTTGTGCCTCAGTTTCCTCATCTTTAAAATGAGATGATAAAGGAAATGTTGAACCACTTCAGTATCTTTGGCAAGAAAACCCCAGGTGGGGAGTCAGACATGATTGAAAAATGACTGGGCAAGAACAGGCCTTCCTCATCTTATGCCTAGATTATTGTAATAATCTTCTGTTTGGTCTTTCCATCTACATATCTCTCCCCAATTGAATCCATTCTCCATTCAAAATTGACAAAATTGACAAAAAAAATGGACAAAATCCATTGTCAAAAATGATCTTCCTAAAGACCTGACCATGTTAATCTCCTTCTTAATAAACTTCACTGATTCCTAATCACTTCCAGGATCAAATATAACATTTTCTATTTGGCATTCAAAGTTGATTATTTTCAATTTATCCTGTATATGGCTTGTTGGTACGTGATTGTTAATGTGCTCTTTCCCTATTAGACCGAGAGCTTCTTGAAGGCCAGGACTGTCTTTAACTTGTCTTTATATCCTCAGTGCTTAGCATAGTAGTAGATCATATTAGATGTTTATCATCTGACTGTCCAGATGACTCAGGTACTATGTTTTTAGATCAACATTCAAATCAGATATTAATTTAAATCAATTCCAGAGTCTGAGGTTGACCATAGTGCTTTGAGAAGGTGAGGGAAGATATTTTTAGATTTTTAAATCCTGGTGGGCATGCTTGGCAACACAAGTGGGCTGGGAGGGACTGGTCACATCTCTTTGGTGATATCCTTTCCCCCCATTGACTGGAGAGGAATGTTCACAGTCAGCCAACTGGTGCTGAGGTTAAATCTTCATTTTGCCCTTCTTTCTCTTCTCATCCATGAACAGGCAAACACTTTTGTTGCCATATCCCTGTTTATCATCCTGAGCTCTCGGGATCTCGCCTCGGGAAAATTGAAGTTCATTCCAAATCAGGTACCCATAAGCTGCCGTGGCCAGAGCAGATAATCATATTTTTCACACCTCTTTCCATAACAAAGTCAGTGTTTGAAGTCTTTTGCTGAGACCACAGGGATTACATTTCTGCTTTGGAATGGAATCAAGCAGAAAACAGAGAGATGCACAAGAGATGGTGAGCCTGGAGGGAAGTAGGAGCTATAGTGTTCCTAGTTGAGGCTGATACTCACAAGTGGAACAGACTCATATTTATTTTAGTAAAAGGTAAGTACTGAATTCAAAGCATAGAGCCACAAGGAAGCTGACTGTCCCTCAGAAGCATTGAAGGGTAGCTAGAGCCTGGATGATGGTTGGGAAGTTGAATAAATAAGTCTTGGGGAAATGTGGAAAAAAGAGATTTGAGTTGTGACCTTCACACTAACTCCTCTTTTCATTTAACCATCTCTTTGTATCATAACTGGCTACTAATCTAGGAGGAAAACCAATTACTGAGTAACATTATTATCTTATTTTAATTTTATTTCAAAGAAGAGTATTCGAAATTAATTTCAATCCCACCTCCTCAAAGCTCCTTCATATTCTTACCTACATTAATCTAGAAAACATTCTTAAAAGGATGGTGGGGGGGGTCTTCAAAAAGGATATGATGATTACTAAAAGTAGATGTGCCTTTACCTTTAATAAACAGTTTGTTACTTCCTTTTGTTTGTTACTTCCTTTTCAGACAGGGTAAAAGGGCTGATAGATAAGAATCTGTAGACATACTTAGATTTCGGGAAGCCGAAATAGAAATGTAGACTAAATTAGATGGATATCATAGCAATATTGACTGAGTTATAGAAAGGTTAGATAGATTAGCATCAGTTGAACCATTAGACCCAAACATCATTTCATTAATTTCTGTTCTTACTTCTGGACCATGTTTGTCAAAGGCATATGAGATGAACCCCTGGGGAGAAGTGGCTTAAATTTTTATTTTATTTTATTTTTTTGGCTTACATTTTTAGATGATAGAATTTGAATCAAAGAACATATTGAAAGTTTTTGATAATGAAATAAATAAAATATGATGATATTTAATAGGGAAGAGAGCTAAAGTTTCATACCAAGGGTCAGAAATCAACTTCAAAAGTAGAAGATGGAGTTGTTAATAGAACCTGTGACAATAATCTGGAGATTGTAGTGAACTTCTAGCTCAGTGTAAGCATGTTATTCAAGACTCCATTATGAAAGGGATAACATCTATAATGAAGAATATAATCAATTTATTATCCTGTTCAGACTACATCTGGAAAACAAATTTTAGGAAAAATATTGCCCCACCAGAATGTTGTAGAATATGCCATATTAGAATTGGCTGTAAAATCTGGAAATGTTTAATCTGGCCAAGAGACTACTTAGCTAGGGCATGATAACTGTCTTCAACTGTTTGAATGGCTGTAAGGCAGAAAAGGAAGTAGACTTGTGCTTGGATTCAGAGGATGCAGAAATGGGTGGAACAAATGGAAGCAATGGATGGAAGTTGCAGAGAAGTGTATTTAGATTTTATGTAAAAAACCCACATCATTTTCTAACAATTAGAGCTATCCAAGTAATCAGAATCATAAAAAATATATTTAATTATGACAACAGTGTAAATGGAAAGAACAACAATAATTTAAAACTGAATGCTGTGTAATTATAATGATCATCAAGCTTGACCCTGAAGAAGAAATATGAAAATGCACCTTACTCGTTCTTTGCAGAGACAAAGAGAGGGAAGGGCTCTATGAAGGGGCAACTTTGCATATAGTGTCAATATTTATTGGTGATCTGATGGATAGTTTTGTTGGGGGGTTTTCACTATCATTTTTATTCGTTGTTATTAGGGATTGGAGGTGGCAGCAGCAAGGTATTTGTTGAGAAATGACAGTAATGTAGATGTAGAAAAAAATTGTATTAATGAAGATAATAAATCAGAGCCAACCAAAATGTGAAACAGGGTAGGTCAGGAAGTGATTTATTCATTTTAGGTCTTCAAGAAGGTAACCCATTCACTAGGGAAATCTGTTGTAGAGGGGACTCTTCATCACATATGGGTAAGATTAGATAGATTTTGAAATTTCTTTTCTGAGATTCTATGATTTTCTTTCCTTATCTCCCTTTGTACCTAATCAATACTATTTAGTCTAGGATGAATGATTCTTATTTCCTTTTTTCTCTATCCTATTTCCCCAACTAATTATAGACTCTTTGAGGAAGAAATTTTTTTAAATCATTCTCTTGTTTTTATTCATAGCCCTAGAATAGGTTCTGGACACACCATGGGCATCCAATAAATGCTAATTGGCCAAAGGATTGCTCTTATTATTCTTTGGAATCATTTTGCTTTCTCGTAGAGAGCATGAGGTTCATCAGTGGCCTGTAGGTCCTTAATAGTTTGCTACTTCAGGGTTCAAAAATAAAATAAAATTTACAGCAATGGTAATAGTAGTGCTCTTTCTTCCCTTATCATATTTCTGGCCACTTTTCCCTAGAGCAGAAAAGTGATTTGAAGCCCTAATGCTGCCCTCGGTGTGGTCAGTACACCCCACCCAGCATGCTGTATTATTGCTCTCTGAAGTGGAACATGAATCATTTCCCAGGAAACTTGTTGACCTTCCAGGGGTGATGGACTCAGACATTTTCTGTCACAAAACCAGAATGATCAAGACTGAAGCATCTGCCATTAGTATGAGAGGCCAAGTCTCAGTGAGAGCCAGCTTGAAGTGTGATTTCTGCTAGAATGGAGGAATCTTCCTGCAGGCATTTTTGTGGGGGAAGGCTGAAAAGCCCTAGGAGACTTTGTTATTGTAAAAACAGACCCAGTAATAATGGTTTAAGTGGAAAGGAATGGATGGGGATCAAAGGAATGGCTGTTTATATACTTTGTAACTTGAAAAAGAGGATTGGAAAGGACTTTTTGCATTATAACAGACTCTTGGGGTAATAATAGGAATCCAAGTTTGTTTGTTTTTTATCCCTTCCTCTCAACTAGAATCATCTTCTTATCTTCCGTCTATTCCAGATGTTCAATACTGTCTGTGCTCCCAGAAGGGTTCAGATAATTTTGATAAGAAGAAACTGGCTCCACTATCAAATAGTAAGTAATCCCAAGTTCAGAGTAGACCTCTTAAAACTCTGACATAAATCTCTATGCACTCCCAGAAGCTTAGTTTTAAAGAAGAACACTACTTAGACATCTTGGGTCATTGAAACTTCTTCTTTCACAAGGAGATTGAACATCTAATCTGTGATGAAGCAGGAAGAACATTGGATGTGGAATCTGATGACTTGGATTAGTTTTGCTATTTGCTACCTGTGTAATCTTGGTGTCCTGGAGAATGAAGAGATTGTCAGACGAATGAACTCTCTTTCCTCCCAATTCTAGATCTGATTATCATATGAATGATTGTGCTTTTTAAAGTCTAAAGCTGCTCACTTCAGACATGGAGGCAGATGTGATATAGTACAAAGGGAACTAGATTTGGAGGACTCCACTAGAGGACCTGAATTGAAATATTCGTTCTCTTACTTACTGAATGGCCTTGTGGATGTTCTTTTCATTTTATCAGCCCCAGTTTGCATCTTTATAAAATGGTGATACTGGGGTCTAACTAAATAATTTCTGTGGTGCCTCCTAGATTTAGAGTTCTCTGAATATTGGAAGAGAAATTATCAGCTTCTATGTTAAATTTCAACAGTTGCCTTGAGGCCTTTTCTAAAGGATAAACTCATGTAGGAGCTATTCTTAGTGCTGCCTCAAACCTGGATTGAGACTTTTTTGTATGACTGATCTATTTTGCTTCTTGCATGTTCACCATATCTGTAGCTCATGCCCTCTCTTTTACTCTAGCATGCTCTACTGTACTCTCATTTATGGGCCCCGTTCTTCTATGACGGATGGTGAGTTTTCCAACAGTTAATCAAGCTCACCATTTATTCCTTTGCTCAGGAAGGTCCATGTGCACCGGAATCAGGCAGTATGGTTTTGAATCTTAGCTCTTCCACTTTCCCTTGGTAACCTTGTGTCAGTTTTATCCTATCCTTTAGTTTTATTTTCTTCATTTGAGAGATGAGGTTTTTGTACCATGTGGCTTCTAAAATTCTTTTTGATTTTAAAATCTTTGCTTTCCAATTGCTTTGCAATCTTTCCTTGAATCTTGTTTCTGTAACTAACTATGACTGTTAGCAGACCATGGAACTTCTTTGGACCTTATTTTTTTAAACTATAAAATGAAAGCGCTTGAAGCAGATTATATTTTAGATCTCTTACAACTATGACCTTATGGCCCTTTTCTTAAGAGAATACTTGGTCATATGAATGGTTTATTATTTATTTATGGATCTGTGTGGTAAAATAAGTAATGACTTCTGATATTTGTTTTCTGGAAAACTTATGAAAAATACAGAAGACCAGTCACCTCTTGTTTGAGTTGGTCAGAAATTTAGTAGTAGCTCTTTATATTTCAATGTTAGGGTCCATATTTTTGAAAAGCCCACTAGCATGCCATTTTGTTTTACAGAGAAATCCCTGAACCAATATGCATTAGCAAAAGGGGCTGGTAATTGTATGGATTTAAACCATTACAAGGACAGAGCAGGATTGAAAATTTTCAGCTTAAAGGTGAGAAGGGGTTTAGTTTTCTATCATTTCTCAGCATCAATAAATTCTTGTCTCCACACAGATCCATTTCAAGCTATTTACTATTCTTGTTGCCACCTTTGTCAATGGGAAGGGAGAGCAGTATGTTATTAATGCTTTGTGTAATCAGTGACTGATAGTCCTATGCTGTCAGAGGCTGACATTCTGAGTGTTGGATAATTTCATTATCGGCCCATTTCTCCTGTCTTTGAAGCTTGGCACTTATGACAAGGTATATTCTATGTCTAATGACTCAGGATGATCTGGGATTCCTAGGAATCATCTTGTCACTGCAAAGGGCTAAGTATTTCTGGGAGGCATCTCAAGCTGCTATTCTCTGAAAAGATAACTTTCTTTCTTTTCTTCCTTCTTTCCTTCTTGTCCATCTTCTCCATCTAATCTTTACTGTGGCACAAACAAAAAAAACAGAGTAGTCAGGAGTAAAGGTGTTGTTGCTCAGTCATTTTCAGTTGTGTCTGACTCTGTGCCCCAAGTTGGTGTTTTCTTGGCAAAGATACTGGAGTGGCTTGTCATTTCTTTCTCCAGCTCATTTTCTAGACGAGGAAACAGAGGCAAACAAGATTAAATGATTTGCCCAGGGTCAGGCAGCTATTTAGTGTCTGAGGTTGGGTTTGAACTCATAAAAATGATTTCCTGATTCCATACCCAAAGCTCTATCCATTATGCCTCCTAGATGCCATCAAAGGTAACAGTTATTTAAAATGGAATCTGTGGACACCAGAGTTAATTTTTTGCTAAATAAGCATGAAGTTGAGACTTTCCAAATAAAATTTTACAAATATATTCATGATGCCTTGATGTTCTTCTGATACCAAAATTCAAGGAGATCATGTATCAATCACAAACTTCATTGCTTAAAACAGTATCAATCAGTTGAAAGAACCCCAAGATTGGTGTCATAGGACCTGAATTTGAAATCTGGTCACTGCCACTTACTACTACTACTACTACTACTACTACTACTACTACTACTACTACTACTACTACTACTACTGAAGTGGGGTACTTTATAACATTAGTCCAGGCACCCAGAAATTCAATAATTGGAACTATTATTTATTGACTAAAAAAAAGAAAGGAAAAGGAATCTACCAGCTGGGACAGCAGCAGGGATAGCCTTCCGTAGTGGAAGCTGTATCAGAGTTACATTACAAGGCAACTTGAATAGGTTACAAGATACAAGGCTATTTCCTTTTGCATCCAGGTTCTTATTTGTCAAGAAAAGCTTCATCACAAACACAGGTATGTGTGGTCAGTGATAAGTGGATAACATTCAGGGTTTATTTACTTTTCACATGTACCTAAACACTCATCCCTAATTAGCTTATATGTTTACTTTGCATTCCATCCTGACCTATTTGTTTGTACTTAAACACTTATCCAAAGTTAGCAATGTCCCTTTGTTGTCCATAGGGGAATTTGGACTCTGACCCACCATTTGCCTAGGTTGTTTGGCCTCCTACAGGGATTAGGTCAGTTTCCTAAATAATGCAGGAATGGATTAATCTACTTCGATTCTACTTTATTCTCTAACCACCTATTACATTTATTCAGTCTACTTTACTACTACTACTACTACTACTACTACTACTACTACTACTACTACTACTACTACTACTACTACGTGACTATAAGCAAGTCACTTAGTCTCTCTGAGCTTCAGTTTTCTTACATGCAAAATAAGAGATTTGGACTAGATGAACTTTAAGGTCCTTTCCAACTTTAGATCTATGATCCTAAGTTTTATGTCTCTGTTCTTTTAACCCAATATTGGCCAGGTTGACTCTTTGGAGAATGTTGCTTTGTAGGAAGGAGCAAAGGCTTGAGACTATGTGAAGATGGAATATTTGTTTAACTCTTTAAGAGGTTGTTTCGGATGACCTCTAAAGTCCTTTCCAGCCCTAAGATTATATAAATGTCAAGGGGAATAATATCCATATGTATGCTGGGTGGCTGGGGAAATTCTTTTATTCACGAGTCTGTTTTATGTAGAGCCCTGAACCAAAGAGCACAAACTTATCAAGGCTAAGAATTTGGGAAATGTACAAAACTTGAAGGATACACAATCCTTTAAGTTCTCAGAAGCAGCAAAGTGGAGCAGAGAATTGGAACTGGAAGCAGAACTAAGTGCAGGCATTTGTGTGAACCTGGGTAAATTATGTTAACTTCTGTGTTGCTCAGTTTCCTCCTCTGTAAAATGAAGATAATAATAACACCTACCTGCTAAGGCTGTTTTGAGAATCAAATGAGATATTTATAAAATGCTTTGCAAATGTTAAAACTTTAAGGTTTAAACTTTGGCTTGCCTGGGGACAACCAGCAGTAAGTGGCAGATGATAGGTTCTATAGAAAGATGAACTGTTATTATCCATGCCATTAATTAAGCCAGAGCTTCTAATCTACTAACCTACTACTAACTACTACTACTACCAGCGTAGGTTTCAATATTTTGCCTTGATAATTCACATATGGAAAATTGAGAGTAGATGAATTTTTTTACTTGTTTGACTAACCATTCTCCTCTATCAAAATATTCCTCTCTGCCAAAATACCAGCCATCCTTTAAGGTCAAACTGAAATGCCAGTTAATCCATGAAATGCCTTCCTTGATCACCATAGAGTACAATAGTGGATTTCTCACTGGGATTCCCATAACACCCTATATCTGTCAAGATGTTCTTCAACCACTGGTTAATATTGTCACTATTTGTATATGTCCATGCTTCCTGGAGGACAAGGAATATGGTGTATCCACTTTTGCATTTCTCCTAATGCCTCAAAGAGCATCTTGTACATAGGAGAATGAATAAAAGAATCATGAGAGTCTGCCAAAATGAATTATTTTCTGCTAAAACTGTCCAATCAGTGATAATGGGTGTGAGACCATAATATGCTGTTAACACCATTGTCTGCTAGCTGAGAAAAATTTCATCTACAATCCTGGGTTTCATAACTTGGGTTATAGAAAGAGCTGAGGGAAAAAAAAAACTAGGGAGGAAGCGAGGGTGGAGAATTTGATTTAATATGAAGAAGGTAGATTTAGATGGTATGATGATTTTTATTGCATTGCAATGTAATGCAAGGGAAAGGCAGGGATTCTTTTTTATTCAGAAATTTAACCACTTTTAAATGAGCTAAGTTTAAGTACTGATGAAAATAGAACTTACCTTGTGTTTTTGAAAGGTCTTTGTTTCTCAGATATTAATATAAGAACTGTGTTTTCTAAGAGTTACTCTGCATTGTCAGTTCACAGGCTTATTCTTCATTTATTCTCTTTCCATTTTATTGTATTCTGAGGCATTTACAATATTTTGGTGACTCATTCTCCTTGGTAATTTGATGTAGTGATTAGAATAGCTTTTATCTCTCTGTACTTTCTACTTGCCTTTAAGCCCTGCTACACTGTCACTGAATGATGAGCAATTTTGTACTTACCTATGGTGAATTGGACAAGTGGAGGAGCTGAATGGTCTTCCTGGTGCCGAATGAGGCAGGCATTGCAGGAAGAGGTATTATTATTAGGTGATGGGCACAGAAAGTCCATAAATTCCTACGTTCAGGGCATGTGGTATATTGGAAAGAGCACTGAATTGGGAGTCAGCTAGTTCATCTGAAAAAGGAATGGGGAGTTTAGTGAACTTGGAGCTAAGTATGAATCAGTAGTATGGTATGAGGTCCAAGAAAGCTTACAGGAGTTTTGACTACATTGAGAGATGTATGTCTAGAAGAAGTGATAGTCTCACGGATCTTTCCCGTACTAAGTTCACATCTGAAGTTCGCTGTTCTGTTCTCCAAGCCACATTTTATTTAGGCTCATAGATATAAGCTGGAGAATGGCCAGAGGAAGAAGTCAATCAAGAAGAAGGTTCTTGAGTTCATCCCACATGAGAATCTGTTAAAGAACTTGCAGATATTTAGTCTAGGGAAGAAAGGCCTTGGAGAATGGAGAGAGAGCTTTCCAATGTGATCATTGCCTCAAATATTCATAGTACATTGAAAAAGGATTAGATTTGCTCCTGGAAGGGAGAACTTAACAGCATATTGAAAGAGGCAAATTTTGGTTTAATGTCAAGAAAATCTACCTAAAATTTAGAAATACCTAATCAATCAATGACTACCAAGTATTTATTAAACATCTATTATGTGCTGGGCTCTGAGGATAATTATACTTACAAGCAACTTTTATTCTAATGGGGTGGCAACAAGCATATATATATATATATATGTATATACAAAATATGTATTTACAAATATATCATTATATTAATATTATAAATACACACAGTAAATTCATGGACCCACTATTTACATTCTTTGAATAAATGTTGGATTATTATCCATCAGGAATGTTGTAGAAGAGATTCCTCCTTAGGTGTGGATTGGACTAGATAGACTAGACAGGGCAACGAGGGGGTTCGGTAGATAGAGCTCAGGACATAGAATAGGGAAGACCTGAGTTTATACTCCTTCCTCACCTCGGACACTGGGTTTTGGACCCTGGGACAAGCCATTTAACATCTCTGTGCCTCAGTTTCCTCATTTGTAAATGAGGATCATAATGGCTCCTACTGTATCAGGTTGTGAAGAGCAAATGAATTGGCATATGTTAAGCCCTGCATAAATCTTAAAGCTCTATATAAATTCTACCTATTATTACTAGAGCAGGGAAGCTAGGTGGTCTAGTAGACAGAGTAATGGGCTTGGAATCAGGAAGATGTGTTTTCCTAAGCTCAAATCTGACCTTAGGTGCTTACTAGCTGGGGGACCCAGGAGCGAGTCACTTCACCCCATTTGCCTCAGTTTCCTCATCTGTAAAATGCACTAGATAAGGAAATGGCAAACTACTCTATTATCTTTGCCAAGAAAATTCCAAATGGGGTTATGAAGAGTCAGATGTGGCTGAAAACAACTGAACAAGAACAATATTATTACTACCAGGAGATGACAATTATCCCCTTACTGACTCTGGAACTCTGTGATTCTGTTTCATGTCCTGGTTCTGTCAGTAACTCTTGAGGCATTGGATACTTATTGAGCCCTCAGTTTCCTCATCTGCAAAACAAATATACTAATTGGTATATTATCTCCCTCACAATGTTGCTAGGATCAGATGAGGTCATGTGTATAAAATACTTTGGGAATTTCCATAACAAATTGTGCTCTTATTATTAACCTATCTATCTAAAAATATAATGTGGCAATGAAGGAAATAACTGGAAACATAAACCTGTGACACTTGTGATGTTGCAACGGGTTGTTTTTTGATGTTTTTTGTTTTTGTTTTGTTTTGTTTTTGGTAAGCGCCATTTAGTGATGCTCAGAAATACCCTTTCCCTTTGACCCCCTGTTTCTGTTCCTTTCATTTTCATCTCTAGTCGCCTCTGCTATCCAATTTCTCTGGTACTTCTCAGGCTGTTAAGCATCACTGGAAAAAAGAAAGCTAGAGTACTTGGCCTGGAATCAGGAAGACCTTGAATCTGTCTTCTGACATTTATTAGATTTGTGACTATGAACAAAAAACTCATCCTGTCTTTATCTTAGTTTCCTCATCTGTAAAATAGAGATAATTTTAGCACCTATCTGCCAAGGTTGTTGTAAGGATCAAGAGAGATAAAAATTGTAAAGTCATAAACTGAGCACAGTGCCTGGAATACAGTAAGTGCTAAATGAATGTTAGCTATTCTTTATTATTATTATTATTGTCCCACTACAAATTAACCAAACACCATTTTTCTTGGACCCTAAATGTTGTTCAATATTTCTTCTTCTCTGCCCCTATTTCCTCTTTGTCACATTCCCACTGACCATTTTAGAACCTTTTTGCTTATTTCTCAACATTGAATCACTCCTCATATCCACATTTTCAGCGGATGACTTACTGTTTTGCATAGAAGATCAAGTCCCTAATGAGTTGAGCTCCCTTAATTTTTCTCCTCCATTCTTCAAACCTTATCAGAATTTACACTCTCTTTTTTCCTATCCTCTGATCACACAAGTGATTTCAGATTAGTCTTTGACAAGACTAATCTCTTTTTACTGTGTCATTCTCCTTTTTCTTGTAAGAACTCACTTCAGCAATAACCTCCCCAACCCCTATGCATATTTGATCTCTCCCTTCCTTCTGGCTCCTTCCCATCTGCCTATGAACATTCTAAGGTCTCCCCAATGCTTTAAAAAAGTGTTCCCTTGATCCTTCTAGTTCAATTTGGCTAACATTAAATCTTTTCCCTCCCATTCTTTAAGCAAAAGCTTTTTATGAAATATCATGTTTATAACCCATGCTTCCAAGAGAGAAGATATCTAGGAGGTCAAGGGAGAGGATTGATCAAAGCCAATCAGCTTAGGGATTGGAAGGCCAATGATCTTAGACCAATTTTACTAGTGTTGGAGACAGAAGCCCAATTTCAAATGTTCACGGAGAGTCATTATTGTAGAAGTGGGAGCCTGGGATATAAACATCTTTTTTTCATGAAAAGACATTGGGGTTATTTTTGAGTCTTTTGTCTCTTCTACTATACTATTTTCTTATTGACTCTGTTTCCATACTTGAATTTTTCAAGAATATTCCATTCTTGAATCTATCAGATAAGGTGAGGTTCAGAACCTACAATGAAACAGTTTGAGGCAGAAGTATACACTGGGAGGGGGCAGCTGGGTAGCTCAGTGGATTGAGAGCCAGGCCTAGAGATGGGAGGTCCTTGCTTCAAATCTGGCCTCAAACACATCCCAGCTGTGTGACCCTGGGCAAGTCACTTAACCCCCACTGCCTAGCCCTTACCACTCTTCTGCCTTGGTGCCAATACACAGTATTGATTCTAAGAGGGGAGGTAAGGGTTAAAAAAATAAAGGTCCCTTAACCAGAGTGCCATGATAAGGGTCAGATAAAAATAAAGAATAAGTATACACTGGGGCAACAAAGGAACAATCACTGGGACTCCTTGTAGGCTGATCTTTTGGCCATGGTAAGATAAACAAATGGGGGTCATTGATGGCCTTTCAGGACTGCCCTTGGAATTGGCACACCTTGTACCATCAAGGCTCTCTATCATTCTTCTAATGGTTTTGTCAGGATGCCTGGAACACAGTGACTTTCATTTCTAGGTAGATCATTGAGGCAATTGAAGTTCTTGGGTTTTTATATAAAGGCAAATCTGATTGATTATTAATGTTACAGAGAGGGGAATATTAGTCAAGATCTCAGAGGACTGGGGTAGAAAACATAAACTTGAGGTATGGAAGTTTCTAGAAAAGACTAAGAATGGGGTCGAGGATAGAGTTCTAAAGCAGAGGTAGCCTGCTGTACGTGAATCTTAAATATCCTAAAATAGTCTTTTAGGGTTATAGTTCATACTCCCATATGTGAATTCAAGTCATGCTTATGCTCAATCATAACTTCCTAATAAAGTTTTTCTTTTACTAGACCAAACTAGAAAGCATATTGACTTAAAGCAAAAGGCAATTAGTGAAAACAGAAGATTCTCTGCCTCAGAAGTGTACACTTGCTGATGCCATCTGCTGGTCTAGGGGATAGGAACTGTTTTCTCTAACCAGAAAATTGTAAGAGGCCAGTGACATTTGTTGTGCTGTCCTCTCCACTGCTTTGGCTCCTGTTCCTCCTTCTGACATCGTTATTTATTTTTGTGCTGCCATCATTCTTCACTGAATGAGAACTTGTATGTGGTCTTTCCTCAGTGTACTTTTGTGAGACAGTTCATAGTCTTGGGTTATTTCTCCTCTTTTGGGAAAAAGACATATAGAAGCATCTATGCATCCATATTGGAATCTGTCATTTTAACTGCTTTGTACCTCAGCAATTCATCTTCCACACCTGCCTATTGTTTGTGTTGTGGGGAGAAAATGCCTTTAAACTCATATCATATCCTTGGCATCAGGTAATACCAGGCTACCTTGTAGCTTCACTACTATTTCAAGATACCAGAAAATGGAAGGTGATAACCTTTGTCCTGCATTCCAGTGGTTGTACCCAAGTTATAATATTGACTGCAGGATGGCCACGTAGGAAATGAATACATAATGAAAATGTCAGTTCCCACTTTGGATCTGAGTGAATTACTGAGAATTATAGGAGTCACCACAGTGGCATCACAAAACAGAATTCAAGAATTGGGCATCAAGACCAATAGATTGGGTATATGACTGACCTTTCTGCCTTTTGATCATGTTTTTCTCTGGTCATTCCTTGTCACTAAGAAACAAGGTTCAGAGAGGAGATACTTGTTACTATAGCAGGTGTCCCCACAGCTAAACTTGGCATAGGAAAAAGAGCAAAGGGCATCAAGTGCATTGGGTTCAGGCATTGAACCCCAGGGTAAGAATTTTCTATATCTGAGTCTATGAAATCTCTGATATTCTAGGATCAAATCTAGATCCTCCCTTTTAGCCTTTTTTGTTTGCATAGAGCAATGAAGGAGCCTTGGATGAGAACTCTAAAGCCTTCAGAGTAAATCTGATTGTTTTTGTAAAGCAGAATTGGGGCATTGTTTACTCATCTTACTCAAGAACCTTCAGAGGTTGCTATTGACCTCTAGGACTTAAAAATTTAAGCCTCATTTTGGCAATTAATCTCTTCACAGTCTGACTTTCCATATTTACCATAGGTCTTTCTTTGTCTCCTTTGTTGAATTTTCTTCCATATCACACCTTCTAACTGTAGTATCCATCAGTTATCTTGATCCCTTTTCTTTACTCTCTCTTTGCTACTTCACTTGGTGATCTCATCATTTTCCTTGGATTTAATTATCATCTCTCTGTTTCTGGCACTGAGGTCTACCATTTTGTTCTAGCCTCTCTGATGATCTCACATCTCCAACTACCCTTCAGACATGAATGTCTAGTAGACATCTTAAATTTAGTATTTCCAAAATGGAGCTCATTCTTTCTCTCTCTGTCTTCCCCTCTTCCTACCTTCCATATTACTTTAGAGGGCAGCACCTACTCTCCTAGTCCCTCAATTTTTCAGCCATTCTGAATTCCTCACTACTTCTCACCCCCATATCAAATCTATTACAAAAGCCTGTGGGTTTTGCCTTTGTAACATTTACCAAATATGTTCCTTCTCCTGGGACACTGCCACTACTCTAGGTAGGTCTTCATCACTTCATACCAGGACTATTTCAATAGCCTGCTGGTGAGTTTGCCTGCCCCAAGTCACTTCCCAATCTAATCTATTCTCCATTTAGCTACTAAAGTGATTTTCCTAAAGCTGAGGTCCAACTATGCCACTTCCTTTCTCTACTCAATAAATTCTGATGATGGCTCCCTGTTGGTTCTAGAATCAAATACAAAATGTGGCATTCAAAGCCTTTTAAAAAAAGTTTATTTAATTAATTGATTTAGAATATTTTTCCATGTTTACAAGATTCATGGTCTTTCCCTCCCCTCTCCCATAGCCTATGGGTTTTACATTCCACTGGGTTTTACATGTGTCGTTGATCAAGACCTATTTCCATATTATTAATATTTGCACTAGGGTGATCCTGTAGAGTCTACATCCCCAGTCATATCCCCATTGACTCATGTGATTAAGCAGTTGTTTTTCTTCTGTGTTTCTACTTCCACAGATCTTTCTCTGGATGTGGATAGCACTTTATCATAAGTCCCTCAGAATTGTCCTGGATCATTGCATTTCTGCTAGTAGAGAAGTCCATTACATTCAGGTGTGCCACAGTGTACAATGTTCTCCTGGTTCTGCTCCTTTCACTCTGCATCAATTCCTGGAGGTTGTTCCAGTTCACTTGGAATTCCTCCAGTTCATTATTCCTTTTAGCACAGTAGTATTCTATCACCATCAGATACCACAATTAGTTCAGCCATTCCCCAATTAAAGGGCATACCCTCATTTTTCAATTTTTTGCCACCACAAAGTGAGGCTATAAATATTTTGGTACAAGTCTTTTTCCTTATTATCTCTTTGGGGTATAAACCCAGCAGCAGTATGGCATGCAAAGACTTTTGTAACCTAGGGGCCCTTCTCTTTTGCAGTCTTATTACATTTTACTTTTTGACACATAGTCTTCAATCCAGAGACTCTGGCAAACCAGCTGTTCACAAACAAAACACTCTATCTCCCTGTTCCAGGTATTTCTTCTGGCTCTCTCCAGTGCTTGGAATATTCTTCCTCTTCTACTTGGACCACTGACCTTCCTGACTTCTTTTAAATTCAGATAAAATCCCACTTTCGATAGGAAGCCTTCCCAACTCCTTTCAGTTGTAGTTTCTTTCCTCTGTTAATTATCTCCTATTTGTCCTGTGTATAGCTTGCTTGGTATATTTTTGTTTGCATACTGCCTCCCCCTTTAATAGAAAGCTTTTTGAAGGCAGAGACTACCTCTTGCCTCTTTTTTTAATCATCAGCACTTAGCACCATGCCTGGCACATAGTAGGTGCTTAAGAAATAATTATTGATTGATTGTTACTCTATAACTTTACTTCACATTCTACATTCCAGCTAAAATGGTCTACTTGCTTTTCCCCATTCCTGACATTCCGTCTTCTTTTTCTTTGTCTTTCCACAGGCTGTCCTCTGACCCTGGTACATACTCCTTCCTCAGCTTTGCCTATTAAAATCCCTAGTTTCCTTCAAGATATAGCTCAAGTGCCACCCTCCATGAAGTTTACCCTAATTCCTTTTCCCTGCTCCCAGTCACTAGCACTCTGCTCCCTGGAAATATGCATCAACTTATTTGTATTCATGCTATTTTCCCCAATAGAATGCCATTTCCTAGAAGGCAGGAATGATTTTTTTACCTATTTACTCTCAGCATCTAGTATAATATCTAGTTGGTGTCCAATGGATATTTAATAAGTACTTATTGAGTAAATAAATGAATACACATGGTAGACTGGGGAATCCAGGATCTGGTGTGATTGTATTAGACCAGAAAAAGGGGAAAGACTTGGGAATATAAGTGCTTGTTCCCTCTTTGTTTATAACTGTGTCCTTGACTGCCCTCAGCCTAAAGTCTTTTTCTATGTTCTTCTCCAGAGAGGGTACCTAAGGTGACTTGAACAGCATCCACTGCCTTCCTCCATGGGTTTTTTTTCTTGACTTTCTCTATTTTCTGTTGTCTGTAGAGGGTTCTCAGGCCTTTTAGGGTGCCCAGGGAGGTTGTACCTGGGACTGGAGAAAGTGTTGTTGGCGTCTCTCCTTTAGGTTATTGGGCAGGTGTTGCATGTAAAAGAATTATAAAGGGATGAGTAGGTCTTTGGCATCTCTGTAGAAATCTTCAGTACAATGCTTTGTATTCCACAAACATTTATTAAGCACCTAACATGTTCAAGACACCATTCTAGACACCATGAATTGGAAAAAAGCTATACAATCCCTGTCTTCTAGGATCTTATTAGGAAGAGATAGGATAAAACACCGATAAACACAATTTAAGGTAGCAGACACTGAATTCTAGGCAAGTCTGAGGATAGAGAGAACCCTTGTTGCACCGAGGGTTGGAGAGTGGGAAAATTCAAGAATGCTTACGTGGAGAAACTGTGAAGGAGGGCTATTATTCAAAGAGGTGCATGTTGATTTGGGGTATAGCAAGTAATCTAGTTTAGTTGGAAGGTAGAATGTGTGAAGGTGAAAAAGGCAGGAGAAGGAGTTAAAAGTCAGATTTTGAAAGACCTTAAGCATCAAACTAAGACATTTTTATTTTATCCCAGAGTATAGGACCTTTGAGGATTTGATCCAAATCCTCCCCCCAGGGCTTCTCAGTGTCTGGTAGCTGTGGACAAACCCTGCATTCATCTTCCTATCCTTTATTTTCAACCTATTTACTCCATGTCTGGCATCACCTGGCTCTTTCTGGGACATGATTTTTATTAAATTGTCTATTACCCAAGCGAAGATTCCGGTAAAAATGGGCCACAGAAAAGAAAATCTGCGTTTAATATGCTCTGGCCACCTCCTTTACTATCTGGCCTTATTTTGGTTTTACCTATCTTGGAAGCCACAGAGCAACTGGAATGCCTTGTTGATTGATAGGGATAGTAGTATAGTGGATAAGACATGAGACTGGAATTTAAGAAGACCTGAGTTCAGATTTTTCCTTAGATATTTACAAATTGTGTGATTCTGGGGAAGTCACTCAACTTTACTTGGGCCTTAGTTCCCTCATGTGCAAAAATAAGTTGGAATCAATGACCACCAAGGCCCCCTCCAACTCTGAATTTGTGTTCCTGTGACCTTGGGCAGGATATTTAGTCTCTCTGAAGTCCAGTTTCTTTAACTGTAAAATAAGAATAAAAACAATCCCTACATTGTAATGTTGTCTTAAGCACAAATGAGTTAATGATGTATATAAAACAATGTACAAACTTTACAGCTCAATAAAATGGAAGATATTCATCCCAGTAATAGGAGAACAGGGAGGTACTGGTTATCAAGATTGAGAATTTACTCCATCTCCTCTCTTGGGGTATTTTCATTGATTATTCCTCATTCCTGGAAAGCTCTCCCCCTTCTTCTTCATCTCTTGGCTTCCTGCAAGTCTCAGCTAAATTCCCAGCTTTTGTGAGAAGCCTTTTCTGGTTTTCCTTAATCTTGGCGCCTTTCCCCTATGATTATCTCCAATTTATTCTGTCTGTATCTTGTTTGTGCATCATGGTACGCATGTTGTCTCCCCCATTACATCATGAGTTTCATGTGATCAGGGACTGGTTTATTTATTCATTCATTTTATTTTTTTTCCTTTCAGTGCTTAGCACAATGCCTGGCACATTGTAGACACGTTATGAATGCTTCTCGACTTGATTTTGCATTTCTGGTACCTGGATTATATTCTTCATATTGTTCTATACTGTATTCTTATATTCTGAATATATATCTGTTATTTATTTGTAATTATCATCAAACTTCATGGAATCATTGAATATAGGTGGCTAAAGAGACCTTAGAAATCATGTACCAGCTTCCTCATGTTACAGATGAGGAGTCTGGGACCAAAGTGGGAAACTGCCTTACCTTGGGCAGAACAGAGACTAGAACCCAGTTCTTCTCCCTTCTAGGCCAGTGCATGCTATTACATGTTGTTTCATCTCAAAGAAACTTATGAATTCTGAACATTTCACTGTCTAGAACCCTGGTCCTCATTGATTTACTTCAGCCTTGATCAAGGATTTTTATTTAACTTTCTGTAGTTTAGAATGCACCCTGCAATGTCTCCCTGTAAGCTCTCCTGGGCCTTTTTACCCTTTATTCAATAGAAAGAAGCCTGTACTGTTTCTGCTTTCAGCCTTGATTGAATCCAAGGAATAGAATATAGTATAGATTAAGTGGAAAAAAAGTAAAAAAGATACAGAGAAAAATCAGTCATGGTTTAAATTAGTCTCAGTTGGACTGAAATTTAAGGTGCCCTGAGGAATGGGGGGGGGACAATTCTTTGACAAATGGGGGACCTTCATCCCAATCTCTCCCTAATTTTATTGGACACCAGGTCAACATTTATAGGTGGAATGTTTGAATTTGAGGGCCACAGCACTGAAGTTAAAATAATTCCATGACTTCCAATGCTTGCCACTTTCCTGGTTTGTAACAGGCAGATTTATAGCCAATATTCTGTAGAATGTGAGGCATGATGGGGCTGGTCTGATGTGAATGGAGGCTCTATAATTCAACATTGAAAGCAGAGATGAGTGAGGACTATAAGCCTTGTCTTTCCAGCCATGGGGAATGGATTTCTGTGCTACATTCTGTGACCTTTACAGTGTATTTAAATATATGTTATGGTGTTCAAGGCAGCAGACTATACAGCTTAGATTTTCTATGAAGGAGATTTAAGGAAAATAAGTTCAATAAAGCCACAGGCTGCCTTTACAGAAGACAGGTTCACCTTTGAACCTGAACTTGGAACCAGAGTGGAAGGACTTGAATAAATAATTTTCCAAACAGTTGCCGATTGTTCTTACATTCTTGGAGCTAAGACTCAGGAAGTGGAAAAGTGGGGTTCTCTTGATTTAGGGATGAGTCTAATTCTGAGGTCCCATGGAGATCATGGAGAGAGTTCTGGAAGAGAGGAGCAGAGTGGACTGGGAAGATAGGAGCTTTTCTGGACTCTAAATGGGGTTTGCTGTGAGCCTATAGGTGTGGTTACCTTTGCTTTTCCCCTCCAAAAATAGGGAGAATGCTTACTATCATGGCCTTAGTTAATAATGTACCTTCACGCCAATGGAAGCGAATCCCCTTTTATGGGAAGAGGGAGCTAATCTTCAGAGAAAGAAATACTTAGTTCTCTGAGGAATCAGTGCCCATCTTTCACAGATACAGAAGAATTAATAGCAAGCCCATCTTAGGGATGGAACTGTTGAGAAAAACCTAAATTGCTTGATCTTGAGATCATGGGCTTAAAGCTAAATAGTTCAAACCTTCCTTTCATTGCTGAGGTCACTAAGGCCAAAAGAGATTAAATGTCTTGCCTGTGGTAAAATCATAAGTGGCCAAGGTAGGAGCTATACCAGGTTCTCTTACTCCAAATTTAATTCTTTCTACTCTACAGTGATATTTCTCTACAAAACTGAAAACAGAAAGGTACCTCCTGTCTGAGTCATGAGGTCCTTGTCATTATCTCCCATATTGAGCCTTTGAACTCAATTCTGGACTCACCCTTGCCAAACTAGTAGCAACTAGCCAATTCCAAGGCTCCTTAAAAAAACAGCAAGAACAGGAAGAAACCCAGGCTCTCTTAGTCATGTGAAAAAATGCTCCAAGTCACTAATAATTAGAGAAATGCAAATTAAGACAATTCTGAGGCTCCATCAAATACCTAATTTACTGGCAAAGATAACGACAAAAAGAAAATGATAAATATTGGAGGAACTGTGAGAAACACCACACTGATGCAATGATGGTAGACTTATGCATAGGTACAACCATTCTGGAAAACAGAACACAAAAATGTTACTAAATAATGTATATAACATCTTGTTGCCAGCTATAACATTGCTAGACCTATGTACATCAAGGACAAAGAAAAAGGAAAAGGCCCTAAATGTACAAATATATTTAAAACAACTCTTTTTGTAGTGGCAAAAAAACTATTGATGAGAAAGATGTCCATCAGTTGGGGAATGGCTGAACAAACTAGCATATAAATATAATGGAATAGTTTTGTACTGTAAGAAATGAGGGAAAAGAAACTATTTCAAAGAAAGGTGAAAAGATTTGTATGAACTGATGCAGAGTAAAGTGATCGGTTCCAAAATAGCAATTTATATTAGAGCATCAAACTTACAAATGAATGATTTTGAAAGACTTAAGAACTCTAATCACTTAATGATTCCAGAGGACTGACATAGAAGAATATTGTCCATCTCATGATATAAAGATGATAGACAAAAAAGCAGAATAAAAATACATTTTTGTATATGACAATGTCAGAATATGTTTTGCTTGATTGTACTTAATTGACATTGGACATTTCTTTTTCTAAAGTTGGTGGAGGGAGTTAAGAGGAAGAAAAAATTATGGTTAATTATATAAAAATGATAAAAAATTTACACTAAAGATATAAAAAAGAAACAAAACAGAGGATATAGCAACAGGATTCAGAGACCCAGGGGCCATTAAAGATCAGTAAGTTTAACTCCTTTATTTTATATACCTGTAACTGAGGCCCTGAGAGGCAGCTAGAGTGCTAAACCTGGACTCAAGAATACCTAAATAAAAATCTGGACTCAGACATTAAATGACTGGATGACCTTGGACAAGTTACCACCTTTGTCTCAGTTTCCCCAGTTGTAAAATTGGAATTAATAATAGCATCTACTTTGCAGGATGGTTGTGAGGATCAAATGAGATGATATTTGTTTATATAGTAGATGCTATATAAATGCTCCTTCACTACCCTTTCATAAAGGGGAGCATAATGTGTCCAACATTACCTAGGGAGTTAGTGGCAGAGATGGGAACCCAGGTTTTCTGAATCATCACCTAGGGCTCTCTCCACTATTCCATGATGGTCTGACAACGATTAAAGCCAGTCCCATACTTCCTGGCTGTATTTAGGAAATGTGACAACATTTCCTGGAATGATGGAAAGAAAATCTGATGCCTTTTTTTGTGTTGGGTTATTTCTGAACATACTAACGACAGAGAAACGAAGCTTCGTTTAAGAGGAGCCATATGCCACATCTCTGATGTTAAAATTTAGCCACCACTGAATCATCTGGAGATGAAATAAAGGTTACAGGATTAAAAAAAGATAAAAGTCTTTCTTCCCTCATTTCCTTAATTTGGAATCAGCTTTCTGGTTTCTGCTAAATTTTTTTAGTAAGTTCAATCATTTATTTACTTATTCAATAAATATTTGATTGCAAACTATGTCTAGTACTGTTAGGCATGGTGGATGATTCAAAAAACAAGAATCATCCCCAACCTCAAGGGGCTTAAAAACTGGTTCTATTCAATTGAAAAGACAAACATTGCCTGCATTTGGGGAGGACAGATTGATTTTGCTGGGGTTATGCATAGCTTTGTGAAGATCTCACCTTTCATGGTGACTGGAGAGATGACTCTGCCTAGAGTTGGCCCATCTGACCTAATCTCCTGTGCTTTAGTCCTACAATTAGGTAATGACTCTTTAAAAATCCCTTCCCCACCTCCCCCCATGGCTCTCAGCCTTTTTAAATTGAGATAAAGTGCTTCAAGAAGAGTGCTGGGAGAATACTGAAAGCTTTTGTTTTATTCTTTGGGTGAAAAATATAGCTCTCTAAAAACCCTTTTCGCTGAAATATTCTACTCTGAACATAATTTTCTTCATTTCTCCTCACTAATTCTAAAAGTAATGTTTTTTTTCCTAAAAGGAAGACTAAGGATAAGGTGACTATCTGTGCCTTATGGTGGTTGGCTTTGTATGAGTCCTGTGTTTTGTATATACTGGTCTCCCAGCTCCTAATAATCCTTGTAGGGCATCAATGTACCATCTAATTCCGGACTACACAAAGCACAGAAACTACAATGTGAATCCTTTTCTCATTGTATAGCCTTCCTTGCAACATTTGGGGTTCCAGAAAATGGGCTAGGATCTTTTCCTCTTCTCTTTTCCATATATTTGTAGCCTGATAACATCTAGTTTCTCCAGAAAAGTCCTGAATCAGTGCCTCATTCTGCTATGGGGTTGATGCTCTGTTTTTGAAGTCTTTGAGTATGGACTAGGTAATTGACTAGGTCTTGTTTTTTGAGGAAGGATCTAGCCAGCTAAACACAGGGAAGCTCCTCACTAGAAGATAGACCACCAGGGAGTGATTTCAGCAAAGTGGGAAGCCCTTACACTAAAGTGTTACCTCACTGTGTCTCTGCACAAATGGAAGGAACACTCCCCATTAATAAAATCAGAGATGTTTCAAAGTTGATCAACATTAATAGCTAGGGAAATCTTGGAGGAGGAGAAAAGGGGTCACCAAATGTCCAAGTGAAAAGGATGTATTTGGAACAAGAGATGTAGTCTTAAGCACTTTGCTTTGGTCTTGGTTGGAGATTTATGACCGAGTATGTGTATTTGTGACCCTTCTATATTTCTTAGGACCAGCTAAAAAGTTTTAACATCAATACTTGCAAAGAGTTGAAATTCTCTTAAAATTTATTAGTGTGACTTTAGGTGAGTTACTTTTACCTCCCTTTTTCAATTGGCCTTTCTACAAAATAGGTATCCTAATACTTGTGCTGTCTTACAATGTTGCTGGGACTTAAGAACTTTGCAAGATTTAAAACAGTAAGTACATTTGAGTTAATGTTTGTTGCTTTTATGTTCATATAACTTTCAGTGGGGTTAAGATAGAAGTAGTTCCGGGACAAACCACTATTCTGTTATTCTTTGATATTTAGTGTTCTATAAAATATTGCACAGATGATTAAGATAACTGCATTCCATAGTTAGATTAAAGTATCAGGATATAAGCCTATCTTGAGTATCCTTGCTTCAAGGCTAGTAGCAAATAGGACAATAGGATTGGTATGCTTCTAATCCCATTATCACATTGTTTTATTTTACTCTACTATCTAAATATTTTGAAAGCTTTTTATTCCAGGTAACATGTAGGATATCTACTAAAAATGTTCTTAGATTTTTTTCATACTGATCAATATTATATCTGGTAGTTGTAGGCAAATTTTGTGTCAATAATGATGGTCATGTTCCAATAGAGTTTAATGGCTCGATGCTCTGGGATAGTTTGAGATTCTATTTTCATAAATTTAGGAATTCGTTATCTGTCAGTATATGAAATATAGTGAGTCATATTTTGTGAGGAATTTGAAAGGTGCTAAACTTTTATAGCCTGTAGTCATGGGTTGTTTACACAGTCTTCCACCACTTTCTTGCATATGTCACATGGATTACAACAAAGTCCGAGTTATTTAAGAATTATCCTCCTGCAATTCCTTGGCAATGACCTGGTCCTTAATTGCCTTTCTGGACCTCTCTTTCAAGAAACAAATCTGCAAGACAGTCATCATTTTGGTGTTTCTTTGTCAATACATTATTCTTATAGATGCTGCTACATCAAGGGTATTTTGATACCATTCTTGGAACTACATCATTTCAAAGGCTCTATCTGAAGCCAGCATTTAGTTATATTCCAAAAATTCCATGTCACCTACTTATCATCCTTTATAATTGTTTGGTTATGTTTGCTTATTTCCAAAATATATAATTCTTTAACCTGTTTCTTTTGTGTTCTAAAAATGTCAGTCATCTTCCTTTATGGCTTAGAAGTATTAATCTTTCTATAGCTGCCTTAGTATGATATATATCGTATTTTGTTACTATTGTATTGGGTTTTGTGAGAATTCTTTACAAATATCTTATGGTCCATTTTATACCTCTAAAGGTATACATTAGCTAATGTTGTATTATTAACTTTTAATGTGTTCTTCCCATTTAGTTTTTTTTTCTTTTTTTTGTTTAAACCCTTAACTTCTGTGCATTGTCTCATAGGTGGAAGATTGGTAAGGGTGGGCAATGGGGGTCAAGTGACTTGCCCAGGGTCACACAGCTGGGAAGTGTCTGAGGCCAGATTTGAACCTAGGACCTCCCGTCTCTAGGCCTGACTCTCAATCCACTGAGCTACTCAGCTGCCCCCTTTCCCATTTAGTTTTGATTTCAGGATGCAAGTAAGTCTCTTAGTCTAATCAGCCATAGACTTCTTGATTGATTTATATTCAATGTGTCTTGCCTGGTATAAACCAAGGTATTTGTAGGTATCATTTTCTTCTATTGTTTCAGTGTGACATCTGGATTCAAGCTTGAAGTCTTCAGTCTTTATCTTGTTAATAAAATTAACAACACTACATAATAAGATTCATTATATCTTTCCTTGTTCTTAATACAATTAAGAATTTATTCTTATTGAATCCAAAAGATATTTTATATCATTAGATAAAGATTCCACAAAATGAAAGAGCTGTTTAGTGTGTTTTTTGGTTGAGTAATATATAGTAATTAGATGTCATCTATATATGTTAAATATATAAGATGTTTTAAATCAACTCCTTTAACATATTCATTTCTAATTAGGAGACATAATGACTTGAAAACTAGGCATAACCCAAATAAGTTTTAATTGAATCCTTGAAGAGTTCTATATTTGATGTGAATTGTTATTGACAAGTTGATGTTTTAAATAAAAGAATAGTTTCTATGTGGACATGAAACACTAATATGTTCCTGGTGTTGCTCTGTTTTAAATATTTGCATTTTATGAATAAGCCGTGAGTATGAATCCAAGTCAAAAGCTTTGCGGTAATCAATAAAGGCATTATAGTTGTTATAGTACTTTGGGGCAACTTTAAAAAAATTATCAAATCAATAATAAATAATAAATTTACTATTTTAAAGAATAAGAAATTACCCTTTCCCTGCTATAACTTTTTGACACATCCCTTTTGCTTCTTAGTCAAAGTATTGTTTTCTTGCAAATGTTCATAAGTGATTTTTTTTAGTACTACAAGCTGCACATGCTTAGTATAACGTACAGGAGGGCCCCCCCTTATTTATGTGGTTTCAATTAGTGCTACAAAGAACAAGACATCTGCCCAGAAGCACCAGCAGTCTTTCCCTGAAGCACTGCAATTTGTCTGGGACAGCAGTGTCCCAGAGTGGTTACTTTTGCTTCCATTTTCACTTTTTTTTTACTTATGTGTATATGTGTGTGGCAGAGAGCAGAAGTCCAAGCCATGGGGCAGGAGTGGGGGGAGAGAGCACATATGTATGGGTTTGATAAGGTGTTGGCTTATATCCATGGTTTCATCCTTCTGAGGCAAGTCTTGGAAGGTGAGATAAAAGGATCCTATAATACATAGATATGTAATTGTTACATTTGGATGGTATCACTTTTGTTCTCATCTTTTGGTAATAATTTTATGATGCTTGTTAAGAAAGATGAGAATAATGTCTTGACAGAAAGCTAGTAAAGAGTTCTTCCTTGAGGAATCCAGGCCTGGTACTTAACAGATTTTCAGAGAGGCTAAAGTCTACTCTCTTGACACCCCTGTTCTGTTGTCCATGATATTAATGTTGCAAAAGTTTTCTGTTTCTTGTTTGATTCAGATTCCGTGTTGTCATGTTGGACTTAACCTCATCAAGTAGACAATTTCCACATCTTCTTTGAGCTTCTCTTTTCTCTGACTACTTTTTAAATCTCTATATAAAGATGATGATGATGATGTATTATTATTATTATTTGACTTACCTGAGTTTCTTTTAAATTATTTTTTCCAAATTACATGTTGATATAATTTTTAGTAATCATTTTCTGACATTTTGCATTTATGGTCTCTCTTCCTCCCTTCCAATCTTCCCCCTTTTCAAGATGGCAGGCAGGTAATATGATACAGGTAATATATATATATATATATATATATATATATATATATATATAACCATACAATACATATTTCTATGTTCATCATGTTGTGAAACAAGACACATTATCACTTACACTAGAGAAAAATTCATGGAGGAAATAAAGTGAAGAATGGTATACTTCAATCTGCATTCAGATGCTGTCAGCACCATCTATGGTGGTAGATAGCTCTTTTCTTCATTAGTCCCTTGGAGTTGTCATGGATCCTTGCATTGTATCATCATCATCATCATCATCATCATCATCATCATCATTTTTCTTTTTACTGCCTCAGTGGATCACTTTCCTAACAACTGCATGAGGCAGCTCTCAAACCAGTGGATCTGATGTAAACTTCTCTGATTTTCCACATCATAAAATGGTTTTGTCCATGAAAGATTAAAATGGAAAAGTTACTATAATGCTCCTATGGGCTGCTGGAATTTTTTCTTTGCATGACAGGAATGTACCAATGCAACTTGATCTTCTATCTTTGGGTCACATTCTTATGAAGGGGAGCTTGTCTTTTTTCAGTCTATGCCCATATGTACCTCCCATTGCTCTCACAGGGCTGTGATCTTCAGACTTTCTTCATGAGCTCAGTTGAGCTCATGACCTAGAAGTAAGATTCCCACTGAGAAGATTCTGGTACTGACTAGAGTTTCTGTAGAAGGGGAAAAATCTCTCTCTGCTCTCCAGTAAAAATAGTAACTGGGACAATCATGTTTTCATGGGTTCATTGAGAAAGAAAAGCTTTATTCTTCATCATTCTTGGGACTGGTTCTCAAAATTTGAAAGCTGTTTCTTCAGGCAGAAAAGTATCCCCTTATTGGAAAAGTTTATTTGGAGGATAGAAGAAAAAGAGCTTTTTTACTCTGTGTCTAACTTTAAAAACATTTATAATTTCCCCATCACTCCCTGCTACTCTTTGCAACTTTGCAAATTTTTACCAAGATATCATTTTACTTTCCCAGTAAAGATTGGTATGTCCTTGATCCTCTCTTTATCACGCATACTTTTGCCAGAACATCTCCCATCTGAATAGCCTTCAATGAGCTGGGCACTGCTGTGGGAGGAACAATATTTTCAGTCTCAAGGCATGTAAGGAAAATTAAATCTGCTTTCCTTTTATGTTAGAGATCATGTTCTAAGAACTTGGACTGTTCCCAGCAGCTTAATTCTTTCTGGACTCCTATCTCAGGTTCACTTTTTCATCATCCAGGTCTCTTATGAGAATCCCTCTTAAACAGGCAGGAATGAAGTAGCTCATAGGTATATCAAATCCTGCAAATTTAGTTGATTTCCCTATTTACTAACCCATTAACCCAAATATTTCCTCATCCAAGACATTTGGAGCAGAAACTCAGAAGGCATTTGATTTTTGCGATTCATTGATTCTAAAAACATTAAGAGCCCACTGTGTGTGTAGGTCATTGTGTTGAATACTGTGCAAAATTCAGAGTTTAAGACCTGTTCCTGCCTTCATGTAGTTTATGGTCCAGTTTTTGCTACAGGAATTAGGAATTCTCATTTCTGGTACTTCTCTTTTTGCTACACCAAAGCAGCAGTAGCTGCTGAGAGAGAGAGGGGAGTGCGGGGGGAGAGAGAGAGAGAAAGAAAGAAAGAGAGAGAGAGAGAGAGAGAGAGAGAGAGAGAGAGAGAGAGAGAGAGAGAGAGAGGAATTAATAGCTTTATACATGTATACAAATAAAGATTTGTCATAAAACTAGTCAGTTATTTTAAGTTAGATTGTTTTGTCTTGATTAAATAATCAATAGCTGGAAGTAAGTGAAATTGTGTTTTAAATGCCACAAGGAAAATTGAAATATGCATATATTACATTTTAGAACAAGACTCCAGGCTCCAGACATCATTGCATCATTGTTAATTCTGGAATCTGAAACTGAGAGTTAGCATCTTAAATCACCTCTCTCTCTCTCTCTCTCTCTCTCTCTCTCTCTCTCTCTCTCTCTCTCTCTTGTTTTGAGCCAATCTTTTATTTATTGGCTTAGAGGAATGCTTGGGTGGGATTGGGGAGGTATGGACAGTGGAACAGAACATGAGGTTAAGTGACTTGTACAGAGTCATACTGCCAGTATGTGCCAGATACAGGACTTAGATTCTGTACTTCCTAATTCAGAAGCTTTCCCTTTCCCTTTTCCTTTCCCTTCACTCTAGAAGGCTGCCTTTTATTAACAAATAATTACCTTTCATTATAGAATCATTTATTAATATTCGTTTTTAACCTGTTTACATACTTTATGCCCCTACTTTCCCCTTCACCCCCTGCTCTCCCCCCACCCATGGCCAATGCACATTTCCACTGGTTGTAACATGTGTCCTTGTTCAGAGTCTATTTCCCATTCATGTCCGCCTCAGCCCATGCATTCAAGCAATTGTTTATCTTATATGTTTCCTCTCCTGCAGTCCTTCCTCTGAATGTGGGTAGCATTTTTACCATAAATCCCTCAGAGCTGTCTTGTGTCATACATATATAACTCTTAAAATAATATCTATTGATTATATCTGGGAACATTCACGAATCCAGTAGTAATTAACAGCAGTTATGAGGATGAATTTTGTTGTGGGCCATCATATATCAGAACTCTTAATTAGCTCTTGGGAAGTATAGTGATGTTTAGAGGCTATTTGGTTCCTATTCTCAATTTAGAATGTATGGATGGTAGACACCCCTTAGATATTTTTTGATTTGTTTTGATCTTCAGTTAGTCAACAAGCATTTATTAAAGAATTGAACTAAATTCCAGAGGCAAAAAGAAAAGCAAGACCAGCTTCTTCCTCTTGGGAAACTTGCCTTTTAATGGGGCAAAGAAATGGGTATATGAGATTGGTACAGGATGGGATTAGTAGGGTCTTGTAAAGACCAAAAAAAATTACTCAAAGCTGAGGAGAAGATCAAGGCTGAGCCCAAGGGCAAGAAGGGTTCCCAGACCTTTTACAAGATCTTGTAATTGGCACTGCTTAGTTCTCTGTCACAGACCCTGAGGAGGGCACTTGCACCCACCAGTAATTCCAGGATGGGCAGGGTACCTCTCATTTGACAGTCTTTGTTCAGAGGCTCTATAAGGACACTTGATACTGTATTTATGAAGATATTCTATGATTTCTCTCTTCAATGCCTTTTACACCCACCTGCACATTCTAGCAGCTGGAATGGTCCAATACTCACTTGTTTTTCCCTTCTTCCTTGCTAATTCCCCCAAAAGGTAGGAAAATCAGCAGAGGCTCTAACTGTGACCCCTTGTAGTTCTTTACCTGTGAGCGTGGCACCCTGGCTTCTACCCATACATTCCAATCCGAGGTCCAGTCTTAAAGGAAACAAAGTCCACCTGGTCACTTCAATGCTTTCATGACATCAAATACCAAAGGAATGTAGACTTCAAAAGAAAAATGGCTTGCTTTGTTCACACATACCAGCTCAGGGGGAAAAAAAGTTTTATTTTAAACCTTTTCCCGCTTACATAAAATAAGACATCCAGTCTCCCAAACTAGGATTTGGCTGTCTTTGAGAGATGAAGAGGTGCCATGTTGAGAGCTGGGGCTCTTGCCTGCCGGTTGCCTCCCCGCAGTCAGCCAACAGTGATGTGCTGCCATCTCGGTGCTGGCTTGACATAGGATGCTGTCCGCCAAACAATAGAGGGGGTTTGGGGATGTTGGGGAATGTGTGTACATGCTGCCCCGCCTGCCACTCATGACTGTGCTAATTAGGGACCCCACTGAAGGATTACATTGACTTTCGAATGTAGAAAAGAATCTTCATTCATGCTGAACAATAACTCCAGCATGAACAAAGGCCCCTACCTTGCTGTGCGGCAGGGGATAGTCTCTCCCTTCCAGGTAGAGGATGTCTGCTTCTACCTTGGCTCTACGTGCACGTTTCCACGTCCGCCCATTGGCAGGGACCCTTGCCAGCACAGACAGTGATTCCCCTTCCCCCCAACCCCCCTCCTCCATCCCACCCCCTCACTCTCCCATCGAAATTTTGTTTCTGGGGGTTTTGACATCCTTGAGTCATCAGAATGACTGAAATAAATCCAATTTTCTGAAGCAAAAGCGTCAGCATGGTACAATCTGGCCTCTTGCAAAGGCTGTCGGAGATGATTCAAGTTTGAGTAGGAATACGGTTCTTTTAGCTAAATGATAGTGTAAAGTGTAACTGGTGAGGGCGGTGGGCACAGCTCCTCAGATCCATCATCATGCTGTCAGCTTCGACAGATTCCCAGGTCATATTCACCACACAACCCACCCCCATTTCACAGAGAAAAAAGCTAGGACAGGAAGAGAGGAAGCAGATCGCCCAAGGCTACCTGGGTCCTTAGTGGCATGGCTAGGGTTAAGACCCAGGTTCTTGGACTGCACATTCAGTCCTCTTTCTACACTACCATTCTACCTCTCCACATCAAAGTTGGAAGGACATGTTTGAGTTAACCTCAGTTTTGTTGTTTGAGTTATTTTTAGTCATGTTCAATTCTCTATGATTCCACTTGGGGTTTTCTTGTTAAAGATTTGGGAGTAGTTTGCCATTTCCATCTCCAGCTAATTTTAGAGAGGAGAAAACTGAGGCAAACAGGGTTAAGTGACTTGGCCATCAAATAATTGTCTTAAGGCCAGTTTTTTTGAACTTAGGAAGATGAATCTTCGTGGCTTTAGTTATTTGTAAAATTAAAGGGTTAAGCTGACTTCTAAAGTTCTTTCCAGTTCTAAATCTATCTAAATCTACTGTGTCTCATCATAGATATTAGTTGTATTGTAGAGTGCTGGATTTAGAATCAGGAAGACCTGAAGTTATGTGACCTTGGGCAAGTCATTTAACTTCTAACAGATTTAGTTTTCCTCACCTGTAAAATGGGGAGAACAATAGCACCTGCATCACAACCTTGTTGTCAGGATCAAATGAGATAATAAGTGTAAAGTATTTTGAAATTCTTAAAGTATTGTTATTAATTATTATTTTTTATCATTACCATTATTAATATTTTTCAGTTCTGTTCTTAGAAAGTCTTTGGTTCCTAGGATCAGCAACACCTTAAAGTGTTATACTTCTTTGTATGATTGTAATTTCTTCTTCTCACTATTATTATTCCCTGTTCTGATCCTGGAAAATCTTATGGTTCTTTGTTCCTACTGCTTTCTATGCCTGAATTTTCATACCAAATTCCTGTCCTGCAGCATAGTCTCACTAGATCAGCTAACCATCCAATATCTGTCAAGTGCCTGTTAAGTGCGAAGAATCACTGGGTTCTAGGTTTTAAGAGGAGATACTGAAGAAACAGAATGAATAGGTCTTCTTAACCATCTAGTCTGTCCTTCCTCTTGTTTCTGCAGCCAGTCTGCTCTCTCCACCAGTAAAGAGCTGGGGGGGACAGCTTTCATTTGAGAGACTCTCCCAGGGTTATCTCACAATTTCTACTGCATCTGTTGGGAAAGAGTGATGTTTTAAAAAACAGATTCCTTCAGCATTCTCCACAATCTACAGGCTGAAGTCTAAACTTTTGTCTGGCATTCAAGGTCAAAAATGGTTTGGAGCCAACTTTTCTATGTTCTCCTTTTCTCCTGTTGATCTTCTCTATAAATTTCTTGATTTTTGAATTTGCTCCATGGAGTAGGAGGAATGCTTAGCCTGAAGAAGAGAAGAATTAAAGGGATCCAGTAACTCATTTCAAGTATTTGAAAAACTGTCACTTAGGAGAGAGATTATTTGCCTTTTAGAAAAACTCAAGGGGGCTGTGAAAGCTGATTTCAAATATTTGAAAGCCTTGTATAGAAGGAAGATTAGATTTTTCTATTTTTCTCTTGGTTAAAGAGTGGTGATGACAGAGCTAAAGGCATTGGAAATTTCAAAGAGGTAAATTCAGGCTTGAAATAAGGAACAAGAAAAACTTTTCTAACACTCAAAGTTATCTAAAAGTAGAATGTTTTGGGAAGTCATCTTTTTCCCCTTGCTGGAAATCTTTTAAGCAATAGTTAAATGACCAATTGAGCATGAAACAATAGCTGCTGGGTAGTGCATTGAATAGAGTGACCTGAGTTGATATCCTGTACTAGTTTTGTGGTCCTGGACAAGTCACTTAATTATTCTCAATCTCAGTTTCCTCATCTGCAAGATGGGGATAACAGATTTTACAAGCTTTAAAGCACTATAAATTCTAGGGATTAATACCATAGCCAATGCTCTTAATATGATGATGGTTATTATTGGAGATTCTTCAGGTGTGAATTGGAATAGATGGCCTCTGAGCCATCTTTTCCAACTCACAATCAGCAAACATTTATCAATGTTGAGTGAAAGATAAAATGACCAAGGAAATAAAAATTTAAGCTCATGAGCATATCATTTTATTAAATGATGCAAACTAATTGCTGAACAAATCAGTAACATTCCCTTTTCTCATCTTTGATACTGGACCTTGAATACAGGAGGAGACAAACTAATAATACATTAAAAATTATTAATCAAATAAAACCAATTAATTACAAGAAAACAATTAACCAGGATACAAAATTAGGCAATCTGTCATCTAATTAGAGGAAAGATTAAGGGGCTTTCCATGTTGAGAGGGGGAGCATAAACAGGTATGATTCCCTGAAATCAGAGAAAGAGGTATCCCGCTCCCTGAAAAAAACATGGAAACAGTAACTGATTGATCAGTACAAGTCCAGTTTACAGATAAGACATATGGGTTACTTGAGATATACAATCATGAGATGAATCTTTGGGTCTGAGTGGGTTTCTGATCAGCATAACCGAGGTAGTTAAGGGTCTCTAAGCAGTAGGCAGTGGTCCAGGATCCCAGCCCCACAGGACTAGGTTCAAACAATGCAATAAAGTTTCTCACAATTGAATAATTTTTTCTCATGATACAGAAGCTGAAGTAGCCCCATAATTTAATAGAAAGAGAACTGAACTAGATCCAGAATTACATCACAAGATAGAATCAGTGTGGTTCACCTGATTCCTACTACCACTTGCTGGTCCCTTCTCCTCTGTTCCCTCACTACTATGTGAAAAAAAAAGGGGCAAAAGCTGGTCCCTGTTCTCAAGGAGCTTACAAGTTAATGCTGAGATTTTGTGTTCTGAGAAAGAGCTAGGCTAATAGATTTAGAAATAAAAGGGTCTGTAGAAACCATTTGGGCTAGTCTTCTTATTTTACATATGAAGAAACTGAGGCCAAGAGAAGTAAGGGGACTCGGTTGCCCAAATACACTCCATAAGCAGCAAAGACAAGATTTAAACTAATTTAGATGAGTTCTCTGTCCCCCAAGTTCAGAATTCTTTTCATTGTAAGATTCTACCTTCTTACTTATAACCTTTATTAAAAATAGCCTATACACACATTCTTGCCCCTACTCCTGCCCACATTTTTAGCCTCATTCTTCTTCTACTTATTGGAATCCCACTCATTCTTCAAAGTCTTACTTCATGTGCATCCTTCTCTGTGAGCCTTTCCCCGATTCCCCCTGCCTGAATCGATCTTTCCCTGCAACATTTACTGTCCTTACTATTTATCTATTACATCATATACTTCCTCTCATAGCTATGTTTTATAGGTTTGCATTTTGTGTTTCCACCTAGTTGATGGGTTTCCCAAGGGCAGAAGAATATATTTTCCTTCTCTTATATCTCTTCTACCCCTAAGCCCATGGAATTAGCACAGGGAATGAGCCCACCCTTTTTCAGGTACTCAAAAGAAGTTAATGATGATATGCTTTTGTTGCTGGCTTGGCACCTCTTTTGAGCAGAATTTTGCCCTATGATTCCAGACTGAGTGGGTCTCCCTGGAGCCTTAGGTGGTGGGAGGTAGTCGTGAATTCCCTCTTCACATATTACCTGCTGTTTTGAGTCACAACTTTTATTTTGGAACAAGAAACTGAGCCTGAGTCAGGCTGAATGCTCTGTGTGGTGGGTGGTTTGGAGGAGGAGGGTGTGAAGGTTGGAGTGACTCAATACCTGGAAAGAGAAACTTTGGGCTAGGATTAGGCAAGGTGCAGAGAGATTTAGAGTCCACATCTCTCATCCCAATGCAGCTCTTGTATATGTAAGGAGGCTAGTATAACCGCCTCGATTTATATATATAAATATATAATACCCTTGGCATAGGACCCAGAAAACCTGGTTTCTGATCTCTTCTTTACTTCTTTCTTACTATTTGATTTTGAACAAGTAACTCATCCTTGCCCAGCCTGTTTCCTTGTCTGTAAAATGTAAGACTTTGAAGATTTCTTTGTTTGACATTTTATAATGCTACAGCAAGAGAATTAGACTCTGTTTCTTATGCTTTACCTATTCAATTTTCTGAGTTCAGAACTTGACATTCATAATCTAGGGTTGAATTGGAGCCCCCAGAATTAGATCCCCTAAACTTAAACCAAATGGTAAGTGCAACTAGGGTAGTACAGTGAATAGATTCCATTTTGGGCCTGGAATCAGGAAGACTAGTTGAAATCCTGCCTCAGACATTTACTAATTATGTAAACCTGAGCAATTCATTGAATTGTTGTTTGCCTCAGTTTCAGTTGTAAAATGGTGAAAAAAAATAGCACCAACCTCCCCGCAGTTGTTGTCAGAATCAAATGAGATAATGCTTGAGTGCCTGGCTTGTAATAGGTATTATATGAATGCTAGTTGTTGTTATTATTATTAGAGGAATTAAGTTCATCTCTATCCTTTCAGTTAGGAAGTAGCTTAGGGTGATGATAAAGCAAACAATTCCTGGAGGGCTTTGACAATATTGAGTGAAGAGGATGGTTTGAGACTAGGTTATGCCTTGGGAGAGACATAAGTAGGATGGAATGACTTGGGGTTTAGGTGGTGTGGGGAATTTATACTTCTCCAAGAAAGAGAACAAGAACAAAGCCTAGGGGTGGGACAGGGATGGGGTAGTGACCAGTAGAACAAATTGTGGCTGATGGCAGGGTAGCCAGGTGGTAGGATGATGAGAATGGGAGAGAGAAAGGGCCAGGAATTTGTGGGGTAGTGAGAGCTCAGCCAGCTACCCTTCCCTAGGCTGATGATTCCCCCAATTTGAGCAGTGGTGGTTTTCATACAAAACGATGCAGCAACATGCCATTTTCCCTTTGGAGGTGGGGGATGAGTTAGGGGAAAAGAGACTCCTGCTAAAGGACTATACTCCCCTGGAAAATGGATTCCAGCATACTTTTCTTCACTCAAAGTTTTATTTCTTCTGGATTTTCAAATTTTTCCAAGTTGGTGGCGGGGGGGGGGGCTAGTAGGATGGGTAAGTAAGCAGAGAAATAGAGTGAAGTATAAAGGGACACCTTAGCTAATAATTGCTAGAATTTACAAAGTATTATAAAAGTTGGCAAAGTGTTTTGTAATTTTTACCTCATTTTATTCTTATAACAACCCTGGAAAGAAGGTGCCATCATATCCATTTTATAGATGAAGAAATGGAGGCAGATAGACTAGGTCTGAAAGTGTCTGAGGCCAGATTGAAATTCAGGTCCAGCACTCTATCCTTTTGCCACTTAGCCACCAGATGAAAAAGGATACACCCCAGCGCTGCTCTACCCTACAAGGGGCAAAGGCTTGGTTGCCTTAGGGAAGGGGAAATGCCTTTCCAGACCTAGAAGTTCTCTAATACAGCTGCCTCTCAGCCCAGTCTTCTTGGTAAGAAATATTATTGGAGAGATAGTCTAGGAATGTGGCTTTAGGTGAGGCAAGGCAAGGAGGAAGACACTCTGTCAACCTCTGTTAGAAGACCATAGCTTCCTTGGGGAACTTTCCCATAAAGCTTTGCCATACCAAGCTACTCAAACTTCTCCGAGGATCAGAGTGTTATTGGTGTAGGTAGGTGCTGAGCTTGGGACCAGGATGCT
This sequence comes from Gracilinanus agilis, assembly GCF_016433145.1. Lineage (NCBI taxonomy): Eukaryota > Metazoa > Chordata > Mammalia > Didelphimorphia > Didelphidae > Gracilinanus > Gracilinanus agilis. The sequence goes on from NC_058131.1 coordinate 616,033,744, forward strand.
CGCTTCCTTTCCCCTCCTGGCTTCTTGGTTAGAAGACCAAAGACCACTTCTCTGAAGGGGCTAATGACCCCATACTCTACAGGCAGGCTAAATATTTCATCAACATGACTGGAAAGAGTATTGAATTGTGCCAGGAAACTTGGGTTCCTGTCTTTGTTTTGACATGAACATAACTGACTTTGTTCCTAGTCAGTTAAATGAGGTGGTTGGACATGGTGGTCTCCAAAGTCCCTCCTAGTTCCGATGGTCTGTGAATCTGAGCACCATTTTATTCCATCTCAGCCTAGCCTCAATGTCAATAAGAAGTGAGTGAGCTTTCCTTTATGACCTTGACCTCGTTATTTTCCCTTTCTGGGGTCTCAGTTTTGTATATATTTATTTTATTTGCATAACATTGTATTGTATAAAATAAAGGAATTGGGAAAGATGATCTCTAAGGTCACTTCAGATGATTTCTAAAGTCTTTTGGATGCAACATGATGCTTGAGGATTTGGGGGAGGAGGTGGTTTCAGCTCCTCTTTTAGTTTCCCCAAATTTGCCTGCTTGATGATAATTAAAAAGTTAATAAATGCCCCATTTCCTTGTTGGAAGAAGGGTTGTCTGTTCTGATTTGGGGCTTCACAATTGCTTATTGTTCCAATGCTATATGAGACACTGTAGAGGAAATGGAATGAAAAAAAAAAACATTTATGAAATCCTTACCATGAACTAAATGCTGGGAATAAAAACTGTAAAAGCTTGTCCTCAAGGAGCTTCTATTCACCTGGGGGAGACTATAGTAGGGGAAATTACCTAGCTAGTGAATTGTCATTGGAGGACCTGACATAGCCCATCCAGGAACAGTGGCCATGATGGTTCAGTGATTGTTCACAGTTCCAGAACTGGCAAACACGGTCAGGAGAAGGAAGGGTATAAATTGGTCATCAAGTAGGCTGTTGGCGAGGTGGTCTGAGAAGAGGGAGTGAAAGGGCTTTCTGGAAATAATGTCCTCATTCAGGTGGTGGTCTTATTTATTTATTTTTGCCTAGGAGGTTATAGTCTGATGAAGGAGATAGAAACATGTATGTGGAAGAATTAGAAAGGAAGAGAATTTGAAAATCTTTTTATTGTATCCCCATTGCCTCTCAGAGTACCTTGCTCATAGTCTTGTGCTTAATATATTTTTCTTAGGCTTGGCTTGAATCGAATTGGATCTATTAAAAGGATTGGACTAGACAGTCTTTACGGCTCATACATTCACGAGAAGGAAGGGTGTTATAATCTAGGTAGTGGGAAGAGTGTTCCAAAGGAGTGAAGGTGGATCGGAGGATTCCTGCTCGGGTTTGGGTTCCCTCCGAGCTCCCACTCTGCATCACCGCCGTGCTGCCCGCTTTCCTGGCAGAGGCTTGGCCCTCCTGCAGCCTCGTCCCCCTCCCGGGGCACTGAGGTAAACAATAAGTTCAAAGTAAAGTGATTCTTACCAGCTGTTCTTTCTGCTGCTCAACTCTAGGCCTCCAGCCCCACCGGCCTGGTCTGGCCTGACCATGGAATTAGAATAGAAAGTCTTTCTTCTGAACTTTTATGAACGGCTCACTCACTCTCTCTGCTGGAAGATTCATGTACAGAACTCCAGTGAAGAAGAGACTGGATTGAAAGTCATGAAAACTGTAAATCTGAAAAGCTTCCCTCCACTCAAGGAGAGACTGCGCTGTGGCACCCCCAAACCCCAATTCTACTCTATGTTCAAGACAGGGCCAGCCTCGGCTCCCTTTTGTCCCTCTTCATTTTGTTTCTCCTCCAAGGAGTGTTCTGACCCGGCTGGGCTTGAGGCCCATTTCTCTATCTCGCAGCCTGTCTAGTTCACGTCATGGTGGGAAATAATTTAGTCCAAAGTGGAGGAGACAGAAAGCAGGGAGGGTTCCCTCTCCTCCTTTCCCCTGGCAAGCTTAGGAGGCTCAGAGGGAGACCTTCGCTGCAGCCAAGATATGTACGGCACCTGTTTCGACAGAGATATTTTGCAAGAGATAAATTTCTGGGAAGTACAGCTGTAGAATCTTAACAAAAGAAAGGACAGGGGAGATATGATCAAGTGTGGGCTGGTGAATCAATACAAATAAATTATGTCCTCTTTGTTATTACGTCCTGGGCTACATGATAGAAGGCACTTAAATCACATCACCGCCAGCCACTAGGGGTTATATTCATTTGCTGTGAGTTATATAGAGACAAAGTTCAGATGCTTTTTATCCTAGGCAACCCAGAGAGCTTTCTGGGGAGAATATTGGCTGGGCCGCCAGAGGAATGCTGGGTTCTCGAAAAAGACTGGAAGAGAGTCATTCTTCTCACTCTCTGGAGTGGTCTTGATGGCGCACTAAGTCTCTGCCACCAGCAGTGTCAGGGATCTGAGTCATTTGTGGTTTTCTTTTTCTTCTTGAGTCTATGAGGAGGGAGCATAGAAGAAAGGAATGCCCCAACTGGTCCCTAGTTGGGATGCAGCGGTTTCAGCCCCTGCCTGTGCCTCTCCTTGCTGTGTGACTTTCTCTCTGGGTGTTGGGTCTATGGCTGCTTGAAGAAGATGGTCTCTTGCCATCCCTTGCAGCTTGAGGATGCTAGGATTCTTTTGTCCTGCGTTCTGCAGGCATTCACCCAGTACTCTGTGGATGACAAGGGGTCTTGGGTAGGTCTACCAGAAGACAACTTCTCTTCCCTGGAGTAAGGCATCATTTGAGGAGCAAAAGCTTTTGCTGAGGATTGATTATTATTCAAACTGGTTGAAAAAAACACATGGATTACCCAAGCATTTTAGGACGAAGAGGCTGAAGTTAGAGGTAGGCATATTTTGGCTCAATACGAGGAAGAATATTCTAATATACACAATTGTCCAGAAAATAGTTTGCCGCCCAAGGTAGTGAGTTTCCTGTCACTGCAGGTTGAATGAATAAGCTTTGGATTTGAAGTTAGAGGATTTATATTTCAAATCATTGGCCCTGCCACTTAGCCATTCAATTCATGAAATATTTAAAAGTGCCTATTATGTACCAAGCCTTATGCTAAAGTCTAGGTATACAAAGGCAAAAAAGAAAAATAAAGAAAAAAAAATAATCCTGGTCTTCAAGTAGCTTACTCCATTGTGGGGAGAGGAGAATAAAATTCAAATGTTGAAAATTGAATATAAAATATGTACAAATTAATTTATAGGGGAGGGTTAGAAGAATATAATATAATATATAATACAGTTGGTTGACAATTAAAAAAAAAGAAGTTCTGTAGGGCATAATGGAAGTAGGGCAGATAGAGTGGAATAGAGGCGTGGGACAGATGGGGCTGTCCTGGAAGGTTATAAGTAGAGAGTTGTGGCCAGGCAAGAGAGCTTCAGGCTATATAGTCTAAGACTCAGAGTCAGAGAATTTTTTTAGTGGATCTGTAGGGCAGCAGATTGTCATATCCTTCACCGTAGCAGCGATAATGTTTATTTGATTATTGATCCCCGAGCAAGAGATGGAAAGTGGGGCAGGGAGAATGGTACATTTGTGGTAGCATGGCTGCTGGCAAATCAGGACATTCATTGCTTAATGGTTAAGAGAGAGGTCATTGGAGTCCTGGGACTTGGCTGGTTATAAAAGACACACACACACTCTCTCTCTCTCTCTCTCTCTTTCTCTCTCTCTCTCTCTCGCTCAACCCTTACCTTTGTGTTTTAGAATCAATACTAAATATTGGTTCCACAGTAGAAGAATGGTAATAGCTAGGCAATTGGGGTTAAGTGATTTGCCCAGTCACACAGCTAGGAAGTACTTGAGGTCAGATTTGAACCCAAGACCTCCTGACTTTAGGCTTGGCTCTCTATCCACTGAGCCAGCTAGCTGCCCTAGGCTGAGACCTATTTGAAGTACTTGCCTCAGTTCTCTAGTCTGCTTCCAAATTTTATTCCAGTGTTGAATAAATTATCTCCCCTAAGGGTGTGCGAGTTTTATTTTTCCTTTTGGCTTGAGCACTTTAAGGTTTGCCAAATGCTTTATAAATATTTTTTTTATCCTCAAAGCAATTCTGTGAGACAGGTGCTCTTATTATTTCCATTTTACAGATGAGAAAATGGAAGCAGGCAGTTTTGAAGTGACTTACCCAATGTCACACAGTCACTAAGTGAGACCAGATTTTAACTGAGGTCATCCAGACACTTAGGTCCAGTGCTCTGCGCATTATGGTAGCACCTAGCTGTACCTACTTTTTGGTATTGTATTAGTAGTGGAAGGAAAGAGGTGGCAAGGCAGATGATGAGTTTGTGACCTTAATGGGCCGGGCAGAGGCTCAAGGAGTGCTGAAGGCTGATTAGTTCTGGACGGGGAGCTTGGGCAAGTTGTCTTGCTTGTCTGTGTTGCTTTTAGTTTCCTCGTCTGTAAAATAAGTGCTTGGACTAAGTTTGGACCAACCTCTCAGGTCCCTTCTGGCTCTTGGTCTGTGATCTTTGACTTCCTAGAAGGACTGCTGCCAAAGGAATTCCTTCAGGATTACAGTAGACGGATTTTCAAGAATATAATTCCTTATGAACAGATGGGATCATTTTCATTTTTATCTTTTTATTCCCTGCCATAGTGCTTTGCACATAATTTGTGCTTACTATATTACCTGTCTATTGAATGGAACCAAATCTCTTCAATTTGAACCTCAGTTTCTTCATCTATAAAATGAAAAGTTTTGGGCTATGATTTGATAGAAATCACCATGTGAAGTACTTTGTGGAATACAAATAGGATTTTGTCATGTTCCCAGATAACTTAAGAAAAAGGGCTCTGAGTCTGGGGACTCCACTGTGCCTAGAACTGAAAAGGATGAACAAAAGACTCCAAAATGCCAAGCTTGATTCTAAGTAGGGAGAAGGTACCCCTTCTCCTCTGCAGCTTAGTCCGTGGGCTGCATGCTGGGGGTGAACAGGACTTTTACCTCATAGAAACCCTTGGAAAGACAGGGTGAGACTCTCAGTCTGATAGTTTTAAAGATTTAGTCTGTTCTGGCCACATCCATAACTGATGAGGGGAAAAAATTGTTCCCATCCATGCAGAAGAGGGCCATTAATGGCTTCTCCCAGACACACGTCTCTGGTGTCTCTCACATTGGCATCTCCATCTTAGAAATGTATGTGTCAAATTCCTATTACATAAAGAATGAAAAGCTATTATAGAGCTTAAAGTCTGTTTGAGGAGACAACATAGATAGATAGATGAAAAGATAAGGAAGAGTACATGGAAGGTATGGAGAGAGAATTGTCCATTCTGTTCCTCTTTCTCCCCCCAATTTTAACCTGGCTGTGACTTAATCTATAAGTTTCTGGGAGTTATTGGAAGCAAGAAACTGTCCAGGAATGTGCCAGATTATTATTGTTATTGGAAGTCAAGTCTTTCTGATGCTGAACCCAGCCCTCTTTCCATTGTGCCATCTGTGCCAGGAGTACCAAGTGTTAAGTGACAAACAAAGAAGAGAACTGAGAAGACAAATCAGTCAAGGCTAGAGGGTAGTTAAGAAGGATCTTGGAGGAAGTTGGCTTTGAGCTGGGCCTTGAAGGATGAGTAGGACTCAGGCAGAGAGGAGGGTAGAAGCCAAGGTCATCTAGTATTTCAGATAAATTGCTGCTAATCTCTTGTGGAGTACCAAATAGAGTCTGTGTTGAAGTAGAAATCAGTGATTTCCTGTGGAGAGGTAGATTTCCATTTTATAAAAGGGACTCATCACCACCAGCCTTGCCCCTGAGGACTTTGGCTAGCCCTAGAGCTGTAAACCCTTTTGCTGAAAAGGAAAATGGTACCTGTGTCTGGGGCCAGGATAGCGGGGTTAGGACATTGCTTCTTTTGGCATGACATTGAGGAGCAAATCCAAGCACCTTTCCCTTCATATGGAATGGCTTTGAGAGTCCAGGATTTCTCTTTGGTTCTGGTGCTCAATTTGTCTCAGCTGGGTAGAGATCACAGGTTGTCTCAAACATATTTTGCCTTGCAGTGTGATCTTCTCTGCTTGTCTCTTCCATTCCAGGGCAGTCACCCAATACCTGCTGCCTCCTGTGGCTCCTGTCAGGACCACTTTATTTTGCTGTTTAGGCCCTCAGTAGCTCAGCCAATGGATTAATATCATAGGGGCATCTCTGGCTGCCAACCTAGGCCTTGAAGTAGGAGTAACACATAGAACACTGGAGCTGGAAGGAAGGTCAGAGGTCTCATTTTACAGGCGAAGAAACTAAGGCCTCATTTAATGTCCTGCAACAGTAGAGCCCAGATTCCATAACTCTCAAGTCCATTGATCTTTCTACCATGCTTGTTTCTTTCCTCTCAATCAATATTGTCTTTTTGTCCTTCACCCTTTGACCTTCCCTCCCTCAGAAATTTCTTAAAGTCTGTGAGCTGCAAAATTGTCACAAAATAATGAGTTAGCCTTTACATGGTGCTTTAAGGTTTGCACAAAGTTTTATAAACAATTATTCTCATAGCAACCCTGGGAGGTAGGTGCTATTACTGTCCCCACTTTATGGAGAAGGAAATGAGGCACAGGTAAAGAGTCTTGCTTGGTGTCACATAGCTAGTGAGTACCGGAGACCGACTAAACTCCAGGTTCAGTGCTCTACCCACTGTACCACCTAGATAGATTTGGAAGGGATCTCAAAAACCATTCAATCTGACCCCTCCTTGAAAAATGAATTCTATCTGCAAATGTCTCTGACAAGCACTCTTCTGTTTAAAGACTGCCAGTGCCAGGGAAATCACTAATGCTCAAGGCACCTCTATTATATGTCAGGGCACCTCTTATTTCCAGGATTTTTTTCTCATGTTAGATTAAAATATACCTTCTTGTAACTCTGGCTCTTCGGTCCTAGTTCTTCCCTTTGAAGGAAAGCAGGATGTCTACCTTGAAGACAATGATCATATCTCTACCCACTCAGTCTTTTATTATTTTTGTGAAACAGTCTTAGTTTACTTTGTTTTTTAAACCCTTACTTCTGTCTCCCTAATACTGCCCTTCTTACTATGATCTCTTTACTCAAGAGGGCTATGAGTTTTAAATATAGATTTATTAGAGTATGTGTATATTACACATTTTGGTAATGTATATATAATGTGTGAGTACACATTAGATTATGTGTGCATCTCATCTCTAATTTGTTGCTAATTTAATAAATCTAACGTGTATGTTTCATTAAAAAACATTTCTAAGACAGAAAGACAAGGTCTAGGAAAATAGGGCAAAGTAACTTGCCCAGGGTCACACAGGTAGAAAGTGTCTGGGTTCAGATTTGAACCCAGGTCTTCCAGGCTCTAGGCCTGGCTCTCTATCCATTGTGCCACCTAGCTGCTCCTACTCCTAGTTACTTTGGATAATTCTACCATGATGGCATGGCTTTGAGTCCTAAGCACCATCTTGGTACCTCTATTTTTGTCCTTTGGATATACTTCTGCTTGACAATGTCTAGTCTAAAATGTATCATTCTTTGATCTTACTCAAGATGCCAAGATACCTCTAAAAAGTCCCTTTTGCCTTTATTGGCATTTATGACAGGGCTTTAGACTTCCTGGCACATAGGATGCAGAGCTGGAAGGGATCTATAGTCTATCGAGTCCAACCCCTTAAGTTCATAAATAAAGAAACTGAGGCACAGAGGTGACACAACTTGTCTGGTATCAAAAAGTGAGTGTCTGAGATAGGATCTGAATCCAAGTCATCCTGGTAATAAATGTAATACTTTATCCACTTATCCCACCTTTAGCTTTGAGATCCATCCTCAGTTACCTGCCTTCACTTCCATTTCTTCTGTGTTCCCATTTTAAATCTCTTCTCATTGATGAGCTAGCTCCTTGTGCAATTGCAGCAGTCTCTTCACATCCATTCCCCTTTGAAATAATTTGGGATAACATCATTGGAATATCAGTCTTGCTAGTCCCTAGCCCTCCTGAGTTGACTTCCCTTTGAAGGTATCTATCAGCTCATGGGATCCTCCCTGTGTAATCTGTCTTGTTTCTGTTCCAGAATTTGGAAAATAAACACTATTGGCTGAATGTACCTTTGTGGATAGTTGGCAGGGTGAGGAGATGAAGGTTTGAGTACAAGGGAAATCTACCATTTTAAAACCTAAAATATATTCAGGCACACTTAATGAACTAGAGTAATTTTCCTTCATAGTAAAATTTTATGGGTACAAAAGGTCATGATGATGCTAATGTGCTTGAAGGCTCCTGCGTTCTCCTGCAGTTTACTAGTTTGCAGATTTTGTGTCATCCTCTTGTAGGACAATAGTTCCCTTAGGCTTCCATGTCTTCCTCCTGGAGACAAGCAGAGGAGACAGGTTTAGAAGCTGGGTCTGGCTTGGTGTATCACTGGTCTCCATGGGGATTTTTGTTTTGGAAGGATCCCTAGCAGCTCAGGTATCAGAGGCTCCTTTTTAACGGGGGGACAGGATAGAAATCTTTTGGGGAAAGATGATCTTAGAAAGAATTCAAACCTTTTACATTTGGTTGAATGATTTCCATTAAAGGGAGGGGACAGAGATCTCTAAGCCTATATTTCTGGTGGCAGGGATGGTTTTAGACATAAACAGAATAGACAGAAACCTCAGTCACATGCTTTAAGGTAGGGATTCCTGCTCCTTTGGATTTCAGTAAACTTTCCTGTAGATGCCATTCTATATGAAAGGAAACAAATTCTACAGTTTACCGTACATATGCTAAATAAAATGATTAATTTTACTATGGATAATTTAGTTATTTACCAACTATTCCTTGTATCTCTGATAAATTTATTGTATCCCTCAGGGAAAGCATATCTCAGGTTGAGAATCTTTGGTTTAAGGACTGCAATAGAACCTTCTCCCCTTCAAAAAATACACTGTCCAGTCAATGAAATTCTGTAGTTTAAGTTAAGACATTCACTCATTTTGAAATAAAGATGTTACTGGGAAGGGTAAAACATTAAGTAAGTCATCTATAATTAACATTTCATTCAACAAGCATTATATACTTACTAATAAAAATCTCTGTGCTAAGCCTTTTAGGAGATACCAGGTTGTGTAAAATATTCTTCTCCCTTTCAAGAAGTTTGTATTCTAGGAGAGGAACCAGGAGAAGCACACAAATGGAATAATACAAAGAAAATTGGAATGAGTGGCACAAATGCAATGCGAATTCAGAAGAGGGGGAGTTCACTTTTGGACAGGGATAGGACAGGGTGGTATCAAGGTAACCTTCACAGAAGTAATGACATTTGATCTTGGCCTTGAAGGACTGATAACATTTCAAAAGGAATAGAAGATTGAGATAGAGAGGGCAATAGAGAGATGGCGGAGAGAGAATTCTAGGAATAATGAGCAGGTAAACCAAGGTAATCAGAGGGAGAGGGTAAGAGTTAGGGGTGGGCCCTTAGGACTGACCTCCTCTGATGTAAATGAGAGGTGATTTATGGGAGAACAGGAATGAGAGGGTTTTCCATTTTCATATCCTGGATGCTTTCTCAGACTTAGAGCAATGGATCACTCAGAACCTGAGGGTTCAAACCAGCAATCCTTTTGCTAAGAACTGGTCTGCCAGGTGGGGAAAAAGAGAATCTTGGAAACACAGCAGGGGAAGGGGAGGCACAGGAGAGTTAAAGACAAACCTTTGTAACTTCACTGTTCTTGGAGACAGAGGCTGGCTCTCCCTAGCTGTTTCAGCCGTCCTCAGCAGTCCTCCTGGTCTAGAAGATAGCTCCTTTTCCTTTCTTCTTCTCCCTAGTCAGAATCCTTGGGGGCCAGGATGGCAGTGTGGGTGTGAAGTCAGAGAAGAGAGGGTAGCTGTGTTGTATTCCTAGATTCACACTGAGCCCATATCCTTGGACACCTGTCAGGTGCATCCATAGGAGTTTTCAGAGAGAGGTGCACAATGATTCTCGCTCTCTCATATGTTGTCAATAAGAGCTTTGCAGCCTGGGGACTCATCAGGCTGGTATACTAATTTCAGGCTGGGTCGGCTTTTCTTTTTCCTTCCTTCCATCTGAAATCCCCTGCTCCCAGGTGGCTCAACCTGTCTGCTCAATAAGTGAAGCCCTTGCTGGCAAGGGCTGCCCCTCCTCTGCCTCTGTTTGTTTGCCACACACAACATGTCTTATGCCTAAAGGTTACATTATCATCTCTTCACAGCTATATTAATTTCCTTGTTCTCCTAGACTGCAGGGGAAGAGAGGCTGCAAGATGAATGCTAAGCCCCCTGAGTTTGCTGGCCTGGGCCTTTTCTCTTGGGAACAAAGAGATTTTTTCTATAGTTTCTCTTTTCCTTTCTTCTCATTTCTCCACCCCAACCCTGTTTCTAAAGTGGGGGCACTTGAAAGTATGGCACACCTTTGAAGAATCAGAATGACATACAGATGGAAAGACTTGGTACTGATATAGGGATACAGAAACAGATTTTAGTATTGAAGCATCGTGGTGTGTGTGAGAAAGAACATTGAACTGGGAATCAGAAGATCCCTCTCCTTGTCTCAGCTTTGCTAATTTGTGATGTGACCCTGACTAAGTGACTTCTCTGGCCCTCACTTTCCCCATCAGAAAAACAAGATGATTCAATTAGATCATCTACAAAATAAATTTTTCAGCAGATGTTCTGTGATTCTGTCTTTTGTCATCCTCTGTCTCTGAATGGCAATAGCTCTGGAAAATAAAAGCTAATGCTTATCCACAAATAATTTTATTTGATTCTCACAACAATCCTCTTGGCTGTGCTCCTTTCCTGTTCTTCCTCCTCCCTTTTGGCTACTGACCTCCCTTGCTTCCTTTAAGTCCCAACTAAAATCTTACCCTTTACAAGAAATGTTCCTTAATGCCTCTTAATTTCAGTGCTTTCTTTCTTTCTTTTAATTCTTTCTTTTTTTTATCTTGTATATGGTTTGATTTGTTTGTATGCTGCCTCCCCTGTTGGATTGTAAATTCCTTAAGGACAGGCACTGTCTTCTGCCTCTTTCTATATCTCCAGCTCTTAGCACAGTGCCTGGCACATAGTAGGTGCTAAATAAGTATTTATTGAATTGAAGAAGGGATTCCAGGTTTTATTACCACCCTGACTTATAAAGAGAGTAAAGCTCAGAGAGGTCATTCGACTTGCAGATGGTAACCTAGTACATGCTGGAGGTAGAATTAGGAAACCACGTGTCCTGATAACAAGTTTTTCCATTACACCCAAACACCTATTTGCCTTAGGGCATTGGGGTTGGTGTCACAGGGGTGTGTGGTGAAGATGTCCATGGATGTCTGGCTTGACTTCTATGTCATTATGAGAGAGAGTCTTTGCTTCTTGGCATGGGACCTCTAGGTCATAACTCTCAATAGCAAGACCTAGGTTAGTGCTCTACACTTAGGAGATACACCATGATTTCATGGACCAAGTCCTTTTTTTTTAAACCCTTCCCTTACCTTCCATCTTGGAGTCAATACTGTGTATTGGTTCCAAGGCAGAAGAGTGGTAAGGGTAGGCAATGGGGGTTAAGTGACTTGCCCAGGGTCACACAGCTGTGAAGTGTCTGAGACCAGATTTGAACCTAGGACCTCCTGTCTCTAGGCCTGGCTCTCAATCCAGACCAAGTCCTTTGTGATAGACAGAATGGGCTATTAGAAATAGATTTGGAATCCCAGAGACCAAGTGAATCATACAGTACTTCTATTCCTGGCCCATTCAGTCCTGGTTTCCTGTTCAAGACAAAGTGAAAGGATTGTGATAGACTATTCTTAGGTGACAATGCAAAGGCTTGGCACATCATGCCAGTCTTTCTTTGACCTTGGATAACTTGGGACAACTTCTTGTAGTTTTTGCTTCATCTGTGTGTGGGAATGGTGCCGATGTAAACCGACCCCCTGTGGTACTGGGCAGGGAAAGTGATCCATAAATCTCCTCATGGAATGTTTTGTCACCATTTAAGTGCCATAAAAATGCTCAATAGAGTGTCTGATTATTTTTCTTTAATTTTAAATGGATACCTAGAATGGAAAGTCCCATCTCCAGAGCTGAAAATTCATTATCTCAAAAAGAGTTTAATGGGTGAGGTTTAAATGAACTGGAGGAAGTTAAATTGTGGCAGAGGAAGGAGCAGAGAAAAGTGCAATGAGTTGTGCATTAAATTTAGATAAACACAATTATATGTAACTGGATTATCACACATGCAGACTGGCGAAGTATATTAGGCACCTGTGTTTTGATTAAAATCGATTCAGGTGCATGGGCTTGGAGGCTTGTGCATTCAGATGCACCGAAGCTGCTTCATAGACACTCATATTAGCAAGGACTGACTCCCAGCAAGCAGATGGGTTTGGGAGCCCATAAGGGTAAGATAGAGAACTTCCACTGGAGCTATTCTGCCGAACTTCTTCATGATGCTTTTTAGGATGGTTGGCATCTGTGTGCTCTAGATACATCTTGAGACAGGAATATGATGCTGAATGGTTGTAGATGGGTAATTGATAAACATCTATTAAGCACCAAATACATACCATGCACAGTGCTAGTTGCTAGGGATGCAAAAAGAGTCAAAATAAAGTCCCTGCCCTCAAAGAGTCTCACAATCTAATGGGAGAGACAATATGGAAATCAATATATACAAATAAAGCAACATACAGGATAAATAGGATAATATATAAGATATGTAGGATAAATGGGAATAACAAACATTATTTAGGAAGGCATTAGAATTGAGGAGTTGGGGAATGTGAGATTTTAGTTGGGACTTACAGGAAACCAGGTAGGCTTTCCATGCTTGGGGAACAGCCAGAGAAAATGCCTTGAGCTGACTGTCTTGTTTGTGGAACAGCAAGGAGGTCAGTGTCACTAGATTAAAGAGTATGTGCTATGGAGTTAAATGTAAGAAGTCTGGAAAGGTAGGAAGGGGCTAGGTTATGAAGGGCTTTGAATGTCAAACAGAGGATTTTGGATTTGATCCTATAGACATTAGGGAGCCACTGGAGTTTGTCAAATAGGGAAATGACATATCAGACTTCTGCTTTAGGAAAATCACTTTATTGCCTGATTGGAGGATAGATTGGAATGGGGAGAGTCTTGAGGCAGGCAGATAATCAATAGCCTACCAGCAGGCTATTGCAAGGATACAGGTATGAGATGATGAGAGTCTGCATCAGGATATGTCAAGGGAAGAGAAGGAGGTGAATTGGAGAGGTGTTGCATAGGTAAAGTCAAAAGGCCTTGGTAACAGCTTAGGTATTGGAGGGAGGAAATGATAAGAAGTTGAAGATGACATCAAGATTTCAAGCCTGGAAGACTGGAAGAATAGTGTTGCCCTCCATGGTAATAGGAAGGTAGGAGTAGGGAAGGGTTTAGAGGGAAGATCATGAGTTCTGTTTTTGACATGTTTAGTTTAAGTTTCTATAGAACATCCAGTTTGAGATGTTTGAAAGGCAATTAAAGATAATATTGGAGGTTAGCAGAGTTTGGGATTGGATAGTAGATTGGGAATTGTCAGTAGAGAGATGATAATTAAATCCATGGAAGTCAATGAGCTCACTAAGTGAAATAGAACATAGATGGAAGAAAAGAAGGCCTAGAACAGAACCCTGAAAGACATCTTTCATGACAAGGTTGGAAGTCTCATTGTCAAGGGGTTAGAAAAAGAGTTGAGAGAGGAGAAAATGGAAGCACCATTTATAGACAGCCTTTTCAAAGATTTTAGCTATGAAGAGCAGAAGAGATACGGGATGGTAGGATGAAAGGATCAAGTGAGGGTCTTTTTCAGGATGAGGGAGACATGAGCATCTTTGTAGGCATTAGGAGATGAGTCCAAAGACAGGGAGAGATTGAAAATAATTGATAGAATAGAATGACAATTGTGAGCAATCTGTTGGAGGAGATGGAATCACAGAAGATTTCTTGAGCCAATGGGGGTATTATCCTTGATATAGAGTAAGGCCATGTTATCCTGAGAAACAGTTCTTGAAGGAGAAATTAGTGGCAGATGGCAGATGAGTGATAGGGAAAAGGGGAGAAGAGAGAGCTCATAGAAAATGACCCCAATTTTTTCCTGTAAAATATGAGGCAGAATTCTCAACTGAGATAGTGGAGGAAGGGGGGAAACCATGGGAGGAAGAATGAAACATTTAAAAGAGTCACTGTGGAAAGTGGGCTAGTGGGTTGTTAGGGCAGATATAGAAGGATTGCCTAGCAGCAGTGAGGGCCAAGCTGAGGTTGTATGAAACAAATTTGTAGTGGACCCAGGCTAAATGGTTGTGTGGTTTTTTTCTCACTTTTGTTCTTCAGCATGTGGGTAGGAGCAAAGATGTCAAATGGTGGGGAATGATCCAAGGCTGAGGCTTGGCAGGGTACAATAGACAAAGTGATAAGGAGGCTAGGAATTCAAAATAGGTGAAAAGCCAATAGAATATGGTTGAATAAAGGGATTTTTGAATTTTTGAATATGGAAATGTTACTTCCATTCATGATGGCAAGATCAATAGCGTGACCACCTTTGTGGCTGAGCTGTGGTAGAGGAGTAGCTTTGCAAAATGAGTAAGTTGAGGAACAGTTGTTAGTGTATTTGAGGAGCAATCAATATGTATGTTATTGAAAAAAAAAATATATATATATATATATAATATGTACATGATGAAAACAGCCTGTCTGATGTGGGGATAGGAGTGGACTTCTACATCAATGGAATTAGGGAATGCTGGATGATTGTTTTAATAATTATTCTGGCATCTGATTAAGGTTGAGAAGGAATTACAGAGCTAAAGGGACATTTCCTTTGATACACTCAGCTCATCATCACCAGCATCAAACCCAGTTACAGACAATGGGGGGTTAGGAAAATTATTCAACTTTTTTAGTTAACCAGAGGCACTTCAGCTAGAAAGAAAACTGTATTCCTTTATCTCCAGGTGTCCAGCTTAGAGAACGAAGCTAGCCCAGCTTTGTTTCTGACCTTGAAGAAGTACAGATGTGGAGAAACAGACTGACAATGCCCAATTAATTCCTGTTGGCATGTTTGGTTTCAGATGCAAAGCATCATTGGGATTAAAATAAATGCAAGCAGTTACAGGGATGCATTAAATTAATGATTTCTTTTTTTCCCCCTGCTTGATCCTATAATACCCTCAACTTTAATGGATAAATGTTAAATCCTCCTCTAGGGGGATCAGAGATGCATTATATATTGTTACACAACCTAAAGGAAGCCTCTCTCCTGTATCTTTCCTCTTCCCTCTCCCCTCCCCCTGCAGGTGATACTGATTCTGACCAAGCTCTATGACTTCAACCTGGGCAGCGTGACGGAGAGCTCACTTTGGAGGTAAGCCCTTAATGGTTATGAACTTCTCTGACTTAGCTCTTGTAAATCCCCCTGCTTAGCACCTGGGCAGCGATCCAGAGAACCCTGAACCGAGAGTGGAGGGCTGGTAGGACCTGCAAATCCAGCAACTAGTAGAATGCCAAGCAATAGAATCTGCTAGTTATTTGGTTTTTCCAGGCCATCTCATTTTGAGATGAAAGCTGATGGATTCAGGCCCCTTCTACAAGAGAATGAAGATGTTGGCAGTGGGTGGAGTCAGGCAGTATCACTGAGTGAGCCCACTGTGGTCAGAACTCTTGGAGGAAGAGGGGGCCATGCTGGGGAATTGGGAGTTAAGCAATCTGTTGTTCGGGATCTCTAGGTCTGATTAGATCCTTTTCTCAGCATGATTGGAACAGGTCCTTGAGGAGGTCATGATTTGAGGGTGGACATACTCACCAGTCTCAAGGATACCCACATCTGATGAGGTTACATAGTCCCAGCTTTGGGGGGGAAATAAAGGCAATACAGATTCTCCTGGAAAAAAACATCTCTTGACCCTATTAGGATAAACAAGAGACTAGCTTTATGTGGGCTGGCTAATAACCTAGAGTAGATAAATTTTGCTGCTTATCCTGGGATTCTGAGAGGAGTGCTGGACTTCTTCACTTTGTGCTTTTATAGACTGAATATGCTTCAGGTAAACAAGAATGAGTTGGCTTCTGTTCTAATGTGTTGCTAAGCTCTGCTGTAAATAGATGGACATTTCCCCAATTGTGCTGTATACTTTTACTATTTTCATTTATTCATGCATGGGATCATTTAAATATCATTTATTATTATTAATGCTTACCTTTGTGCTTAGGCTTGTGGCTTATGTTCAAAAGGAGACAGGATAAGGGGAAGATATGGCCCCTGTCTTCACAGAATCAGAGAGAATAAAAAGCCAGGAAATTGAATGAATGGAAAAAATGTGGGCAAAATTATTTGCAAAACCCTATGCTGAGTGCTTGGGATACAAATAAAAAAGTAAGACAGTTCCTGCTCAGAGTTCACATCCTAATGGGAGAGAGGACACACATGGAAGGTTTCATTGGCAAATCATATGGACTTGCATGGCCTTTAGAGTACAGTGGCAAAACAGATATTAATGCCTCTTCCTTAATGTCACTTCCCCTGATAAAGTTTTATCCATTTTAATCCGTTTAAATTGATAAAACAGAGCCACGGATTAAGGTGGCAAGACTTTTCCCTTCTGCGTTTTCTATAGCTGTGACTGTAGTACCTACAGGAACAATAATCAGGTTATATCTCCATAGAGGTTGCTTCTCAGGATGATGGCTGAGGTCGTTGGGCTAAAAACATAGCTATTCCCTGTGTTCCTGGATTCAAGGTTCTGGGCTGTCTCCATGAGGGTCTGAGGAAAGATGGTGGTCAAAGTTGCAATGATGAGATGTCTCACTCTTCTGAAGTAATCAGAGAACAATTTCATGAAAATGGGTTGTAGAGAGATTTCTTATACCAAGTGGAAAATTGGACTAAGTTTTCTTTTTTAAGGTCCTTCCCAACTTGTAGATTCTCTGGTTCTAGAGAAGCAGGTGTGTGTTAGTGTAGTGCAGACTACACATGCAAGTGATGAGTGACATGAATTAAAGAATAGAGCTGTGAAAGTGGGCTTAGGAAGGCTTCAGAGAAGAGGCATGACATTTCATTAATTCATTCACTCAGCAAAAAGCAGCAAACATTGAATAAGAGTTGACACTAACGGACACCTTACCCTTCATGGATATTCTTCTCTTGGTTTCTGAGATTCCATATTTTCCTGTTACTCATTCTGCCAATCTAATTGCTTCTTTTATGTCCACTGATTTCTAGAAGCTAGATATATCTAAAATTGTGTTCTTGTTCCCCTTCTCTTCTTTATTTTTCCATGTTCTTTCCCTTGACATTCTCATCCACTCCCACTGGTTCAACTATCAACTCTATATAAGTGACTGAAATGTCTATATCTCTAGGTCTCACCTCTCTACACTCCTATCTTTAACTGCCTGCTGAATATCTTTACTTGGATATCCTACTACAACTTTGAACTCAATAAGTTTAAATGTACTTATCTTTTGTCCACCTCTTGCTGTTTCTGTTCTCACTGTTTCTGGCAGTATCTGCACCATTCATTTAGTCTCATGGGTTTGAAACCTTGGTGCTATATTTTACTTTTCTCCCTCACTTCTCATATTCAGTCAGTTTCCAAAACTTCTAGATTCCATCTTATAGGCTTCATCTAATTCACAGATTCTAACATCCATTGAAAACTTACAGATTTTAACTTGTATTCCTTTTCTCCTTGCTATTCCTTTATTAAATGTGTCCCCTTTGACTTGCATAGATAACTGCAATACCTTCTAACAGACCTTCCCAACTTCATTTTACTTGATTGACTACAACATTCATATTATTATCAGATAATAGATAATCTTTCTTATGCCTAGATTTGGCCATGACTCTTCTCTGATTAATACCTTCAATGAATGATGCCCCATTGGCTATTGAGTAAATTTCAAACTCTTTAGGATTTTATAGTTTAATTCCACTCTATCATTCTAACCTTTTCTCGTATTTCTTATTTCCATGTATGCTCTGATTTAGCCAGACTGGGCTGTTCTTACTTATATGTATGTACATGCCCTTTGCCTGCAATACTTTCTCCTTCTTCTCATCTTTCCAATATGCTGTATTCTTATCCAGATTTTAAAACCCAAATCTAGTACTACCTCTTTCAAAAAGCCTTGCTTGATTCCCTGAATCATCAGTAACATTTTCCCTTCTGATCATGTAACATTTCACACTTCTCATGCATTGATAGTAGAGTACATAATTTTATTGTTACAAAACTGTAAAGATGATGGCATTGTCTATCATATCTAAATTCTACCTTTCCAATAGTCTAGCATAACATATTACATGAAGTTGATGTTAACAAATATATATTAAATTGAAATGAAGTTAGATTAAATGATCTCTAAGGGCTTTTTCAGATTCCAAGTCCTTTTATCTTACAGGGAGTGTTGATTGAGTCCATGTTTTATCTTCGATATTCTGGGAAATAAAAATATAAGGCATGATCTATGCCCTCTAGCTACTAACAATTTAGTTCCATCCAGTTTGGCATAGCTTCGAATTTATGTGTCATAAGGAGTCTATTATAATCATAATGAGAACTTATTATAATAGTAACAATAATTTATGGTGTTTACAGTATGGTAGAGAATAGCCTTGAAGCTAGGAAGCCTTGGGTTCAAGTCCTCTCTCTGACAGAAACAGGCTGTGTGGCCCTTGGCAAGTCTTAACTTTTCTAAGTCTAGACACTCACTAAGACTGAGTTGAAGGTAAGATACTGACAAGCATTGATTTAAGGTGTTTCCTCATCTAGGAGTTTCCTTTACTCTAAAAATCACAGGTCTGGTCCCATATTTCTATTTCTTAATAATTTCAAAGAATTTTATACCCATTATCTAAGTGTGATATAGTAGAAAGAGCACTAGGTTTAGAGTTTGAATACCCCAGTCTAAATCCTGGCTCATAATAGCATTATGACACTGAAGATGCTATTTCTTTGGGGCTCAGGTTCCTCATGTGTAAAATGGAGATGGGAGAGTTGGACTAAATGATCTTTTAAGTTTTATTCTACCTAAGGTCTTATTTAATCTTCACAACAATGCAATGGGGATAGATAAGACCAATAATCTTCTGTCCATTTTACACATAAAGAAACTGAATTTCTGGATAGTGAAGTGACTTGTTGTCTAGATAGGAAAACAGCAGATCAGAGAGATGAGAGGAGGGAGGAAGTATCGCAGGTAAAAGCAAAGGGCATGTGTGTACACACACACACACGAGAATAGTTCAGTCTGGCTAAATCAGAGCATGTATGGAAATAAGAAATATAAAAAAAAGATTGGAAAGACTGCTAGTCTGCAGTGGTTCAAGGACTCAGAAATTCTTCACAGAATTAGACCAGCTGCTTGATGCTAAAAGTAGAAGGGCTTTATGCAGCCATGTCCAAAGGGGAGCAGAGAAGTGAAGGTACATATTCAAAGATGACACTAGGATGTCAGGCTTGATAATCTTCAGGCCTCAGCAAGCAGTGTTTCATGATCCTTTAAAAACAGACTGCCTCCTCTTGATCTTGACATGTCATTATGTCAAGTTTTGGATAATCCCCCTAGGATTAATGAATGGGATTCCTCCTTCCACTATCACTAGTAATGCATCTAGACTAGAGATAGCCTGTTTCAAGAATCCTTAGATCCCCTCCCCCCAAACCAGAAGTTATTTCTCATCATCACAATGGTTTGAGGTGGCAAGAAGAGTCAAGGCGGAACAGAGCCTCAAGCTCAGGTTTTCCCACTACAAGTCTAGCATTCTTTCTATTATATTATATATATTGACTTTAAAAAATTATTATTTTTCAATAGAATTTATTCCCAGGTATCTCAATCTCATCTTCCCCTCCCTATACCATAGAAGGTATCACCTGACAAAAAGATATGTATATGTATAACTATATAGATGCCTTTCTCTCTGCCTATAAATTATGTCTTTCATGTTTCTATTTATCATTTTTCACAGGAAGTGTACATTCATGAGTCATTCTCTAAATATTAATTCTGTGGCTGTATATAATAGTATCTTAGTTCTAGTTCTTTCATTCTTCATTATTTCATGTAGGTATCTCTTAAGGTTTTTTTTTTTAACGTTAACCTGCTCAACATTTCTAATGATGCAGTAGATTTCTATCATAATCATTGCATTGACTCTTAATAGTGTTATATATAGTGCTAGAGATATTTAACAACTGACTTTTTAAAAATGTATGAATGGCTTACTTTTATGTTTAATCTCTGTTATTAACATTTTGTCTATTATCAAACCTAGGTAATGAACAAAATGATAAATCAAGACCAGATTTGTAGCATTTGCTAATTTCTGAAGTGTAAATGCTCACACTGAACATTTAACCATAGTTTCTCTAAAGCCCCTAAATTTTTATCGCCTGTATATACAGAATGTGTGCCCATAAACAACCATTTTGCAATTTAACAGAAATATTTGGTTATTTCCCTACAAAGCTCTTTGTAGCCTTAAAACCATGGCTATATCCAAGGAATCTGTGTTGCTTTTGGTGCCCTGTTTCCTGCTTTTTTGGTTGTGGAATAGTAGGTGGCCAGGATCTCCTTTGGCTTAATTGTTCAGAACCATGCTATTGTTCTTCTGTATTTCTGGAATGTCTCAAATATCTTTGGTCACGAGAGTCTGCAAAAACATCAGTAGCCTCATTGCTGGCTAACAGGTAAGAGCTTGTTACTTGTTTACTGTGCATTTCTCAGGATTTTTAGGCTTCTAAAAATTTCATTTTGGACCTAACAAGTATAAATGGTGCCAGGATAAGATTGTGATATTTCCTCTACATAAATAATGAAATAAACCCATAACTCTTGTCTTGATTCCAAAATTGCAATATCTCCTGGGACCCCAGGAAAAAAAAACTGTCCATGGTTCTCAGAGGAATCCACCAGGCAATCATAGGAACATGGAAGAGTGACCTCCATTCACGAAATCTGTTTCCAGGTTTGGTGACAGATAGGACTAGAGATTATTAGAGGAGGTATTTTCATTATCGGAGAGAAGCCTTATGAGCTCCTTGGAAACCTGGAGCTTACTAGGTTCTTTGAAAGATATAAAAGTGGCATGGTCACTGGTCTAAGAAATAATAGTGATGTAAATAATGACTGAGCTTCTGAAGTGAGAGAGGATTAGTGGGCAAGAATAGTGTAATGTGTGTTTATTTTATTTGGGGAAATTGTGAGTCCACATCCTGGTCTATTTAATCTTAGAGGAAGCAGGACCAGAACTAGGTTTCAAAATGATGGGAAGGTCTGAATAACCAAGAGGCATAGCAAATGGTGAGTAGAAAATTGTTCTAAGTATGGGAAAGTGTCAGGACCAAGGTTTGGAGGTTTGGAAGTAGGAGAGGCCAGAGACTCACATGACAGCAAAGAGCAGTCCATTTTGACCAATGTAAATAGTGCATGGGCAGAGGCAAGGGAAAAGAGAATATATCTACATATCTATGTGTGTGTGTGTGTGTGTGTGTGTGTGTGTGTGTGTGTACATATATATATAAAGAGAGAGAGAATGTTCTGAAGAAAGATTCATACAGGTATCTGAGGGCTTCAAGCTCAGTGTGAGTCAATGATACAGTCTGGAAGCCAAAAAAACCTTATGTAGTCTTAGCCTGCATGAATAGAACTAGTATCTAGAACTAGAGAGGTAAATGTACCTCTGTCCGCTATGCAGATAACTCCCAGACTTCTGTGTTCAGTTCTGGATATAACATTTTAGGAAGGGCATTTTAAAAGATTGAAAACATCTAGAGGAGGGAAATCAGTATGATGAAGAATCTTGAGAATATACCATTAAAAAATCACTTGAAAGGATCTCAGGATATTTTCCCTGAAAAGAGACTTCAGAGAATACAATAGCTGTCATCAAATATTTGAAAGCTATGATATAGGAGAAAGAGTAGATTTGTTCTTAGCCCCAGAAGACAGAACCATGAACAACAGATAGCAATTGCAGATGAAGAGAGTTAGGCTGACAGTGAGAAAAAGCTTTCTAATGATTGGAGCTGTTCCAAAGTGAAATGCATTGTCTTGGGAGTGAGTGGGTACCTCTCTTCTCTAGAAGACTTTTAACTGAAAGCTGATTGGCCACTTGTTGGGTTGTAGAATGGGTTCAGGTTCAGGTACAGGTACAGGTACAGGTGATACTAGCTGGCCTCCTTTCTAACTCCTAAGGTCCTAGTTGATTAGTAAAGGTTTGAGTAGTCTGAAAGACTTCATGGAAGTGAGGTCTCAGCTAATTGGTTGTGGCTTCCTGCTGAGTGCTGGGCAGACTTTTACAGACCTAGGAAGTTATAATAAAGACAGAAATGTTATATATGTATAGAGCAAATAGACCACAATATTGGAAAGGTGAAACCAAGATGCAAATCCTTGGCAATTCCAGACTTTCACTAAGCATTTATTATGTATAATAAACTGTGCCACAGCCAACAGTGAGTTAATAATATGGGGTAAAGGCAAATTTAAAGACAGGATTGTGGAATCATCAGGGGGAAAATGTCTTTGGAGTCCATGTCCAAACTTGGAAAAAGCAATTAAACTATATTTTATTTTCCTAAATACATGCAATAACAATTTTCAACATATGTTTTCTGAAATTTTATGATACAAATTTTCTCCCTTTCTCCCTTTTCTCCTCTCCCTTCCTGTAGATGGTAAGTAATTTGATCTGGGTTATACATTTATTATCATGAAAAACAGATTTCCATATTGGTCACTATTATAAGTAAATACTCATATGAAACCAAAACTCCAAAATAAAAACACAAACTAAAGAGAAAAATAGTATGCTTTGATCTGCATTCTGACTCCAACAGTTCTTTTTCTGGAGGTGAACATTCTTTGTCATAAATTCTTCAGAATTGTTATGGATCATTGTATTGCTGAGAATAGCTAAGTCACAGTTGATCATCATACAATATTGCTGTTACTGTGTGTACAGTGTTCTCCTGGTTCTGTTTATTTCACTCTGCATCAGTTCATGTAGGTTTTTCCAGCTTTTTCTGAAATCCTCCTGCTCATAATTTCTTATAGCATAGTAGTATTCCATTACCACTGTATTACACAATTTGCTCAACCATTCCCCAATTGATAGACATCCTCTCAATTTTCAATTCTTTGCCACTCCAGAAAAGAGGTGCTATGTATATTTTTGTACAAGTAGGGGAAGGAGCAATTTTGAGGGGTAATAAATTGTATTATGATCCCACAAAGGACAAAGTCAGAGCAAGACTGGGAAATTGGTGCTTTGATTAGCCAGGAATATATTAGTCAATAGGCATTTTTTGGCTGTCTTCAATGTGTGAGAAATTATGCTACTCCCTATTGAGAATAGATGATTTGATCCCTTCCCCCAAGGATTTCATAATCTAATTAGGGAGGGAGAACATCCCCACCTTACCCATACATGCACCTTGATAACTAATAGCATGAGGTTTGGGGCATTTAGGACCAAGAGACTGACATCAAATGGAAAGGAACTCAGAGACAGAAGATATCACTATGGGCTGAAATGGTTGGGGTAAGGTACTGTTTATTAGAATTGGACCAGGGCTTTGATCCTGCCACAGTTTCTCCTTGTGTTGAATTTAGGCCTCCTTTACCATAAGATTGCTATCTTCTCCTTGGTCTCCTGAAGAAAGGGAGTATGTTATAGTCTTCACACCATTCTTGGTTTCTCCTTAGAAATTTCCTAAGTTCTCATAATCTCTCATAAAAGATCTATGACTCCACCGTAGTCTTTAAAAACACAAATCCTTACCTTCTCTCTTTGAATCAATACTGTGTATTGACTCCAAGGCAGAAGAGTGGTAAGAGAGGCAATGGGATTTAAGTGACTTGCTCAGGGTCACACAGCTAGCAAGTAAGTATCTGAAGCCAAACTGGAACCCAGGACCTCCTGTTTCTAGGCCTGACTCTCAATCCACTGCCCTCCATTGTGATCTTATCTCTTCTGGGCCCTCTTGAAGCCAGGAGACACATTATGGCCTTCAGAGCAGATGTGATTTCTCCCTAGAAGTTTCCTATGTTCCCATCATGTCCTCAAATTGGTTAAATATCTCCAGTTATCCCTGCCCCACAGCCTTCTTCCTCTCAGTATTGATGAATATGATTTCCATTTACAATTCTTCCCTGAAACAGTTTTTTTTAATAACCCAGCATATGGAGAAGAATAGGCAAAATTTCACTCTCACCTTTCAGGACCCATAATTTAGGACATCATGCTTAACCAAGGGGTAATTGAGCTTGGTTATTTTTCTTCAATTTATAGTATTATAGGAATGCCTGAGGCAGCAGCTGCCAAGGCCAGGTGACATCTCCTAGCCCAGTTAGAATATG
Source organism: Gracilinanus agilis (assembly GCF_016433145.1). NCBI lineage: Eukaryota > Metazoa > Chordata > Mammalia > Didelphimorphia > Didelphidae > Gracilinanus > Gracilinanus agilis. The sequence goes on from NC_058131.1 coordinate 616,058,014, forward strand.
ATATAATTATTTTCCTCACAGGATTAATAATTCAGAGTACTGTCACTTCCAAATAGACATTCTTCTCTAAAGAATGTTTTAAGGTATAAAATAACACAAGGATGTCCATGTTGGTAATATTGTTCTTTCTGACACCTCACAGAGTAACTCTCATAGTAATGGGACAAGGGGATTTTCTTTTCCTTTACAGGAAGAGGACTGACTCAATTATTTATTCATTTATTCATCCTAATCCCAAGCCAAGATGAAGTTTAAGGTCACTCTGTCACAGAAGAATTGGTGCACCAGCTTTTGTTAGAGTCTAATTCTGTCAGCAGCTCCAGAATCACAAAACCCCTCTTTTCGAGGTGCTGGAGACTTCCACTCTAAGGTTGCCTTCCATCTATTCTGAATATATCTTGTATTTGCCTATTTATATACTTATTGCCTCTCCTAATAGATTGCAAGTTTCTCTTTTCTTTTTATCCCTAGTGCCCAGTGATTGGTAAATGTTTAATAAATGCTTGTTGATTGATCAATGACTGCCAACCCCTGACCATTTGCTTAGACCATCTGGGGTCAGAAATGGCAAAACAGCAATCTCCTGAGGCATGAATCCAGGAAAGGGCACACAATGAAAAAAGGACACAAGTATCCTGGGCAGACAATCCATAGTGCAAAATCAGTTCAATCTCAGTGCCAATACAGCATGTAATTCCAGTGAGCTGAGGCAATGCAAAGATGATAGACAACAAAGAAGAAGGTCTATTTTTTGGTTCTCATAGTGTTTGCCCTGAGGAAAATGAGTACCTTCTGCTCCACTAAGCTTAGGCTTCTTTGTGATACTTACCTCCATTACCTAGTAGGATTATTCTGCTGCTCCTGTAGTGGCTAGAGATGGTCAGTAGAACCCCAAGAGAAGTCCTGGACCCATTGACCTAACAGTATACCTGAGGAGTTGGCATACATATCTATGAAAGAGTGACAATAGACTTTACCTTGGAAACAGAATGGATAAATGGTTAAATTAGCTAGTCAGCTAATTTATGTTCAGGATTTAATAGCGGTAGATCTAGGTTGCCACTGGGACACTTGTATAATCTTGAACCAAGTTACTTAGTCAACTTTCATTTTCCACAGTAGTAAATTTTCTAGATGCACCTTGTAGATCTCAGAGTACTGGAAAGGAAGCTCCCATTCAAAGGTTAAATCTTAAGATACTGAAAATGATACTGTTTTTTATTTGATATATAAGTTGTGTTATAACAAAAAAAATCATTTTCCTCATCTATAAAATCAAATAGTAGGTTGAATTAGCTCTCTAAGATCTCTTTCAGCTCTAAATCTGTGATGTTCTGATCCTTATTCTTTGGAAACCTCACATGTAGACCAATTGAGTAAGTGACAACTTCATTTCAGAAGACATGGTAACAACATTAAGAGATTTCTATCCAGGAATTGGATGCAAATCTAAAACCATATAAGATAGCCCCTCAGATTGGAAAGATATAATATGGCATCATGTGGGCATCTCTGCCTCCTACCTCCTGCTTCTCACCTCCCTTTGCTTCCTTCAAGTCCTATACAATACTACATTTTACAGAAAGTCTTTCCCAACCTTCTTCTTTTTAAAAAATCTTTATGTCTTAGAGTTCATATCAGGCATGGGTTAAATAACTTGCCCATATTAAATGACATGGCTAGGAAGTATCAGAGGTCCTATTTGAACCCAGAACCTCCCATCTCCAAGCCTGACTCTCTCTCCACTGAGCCATCTAATTGTCCCTTTCCCAACCCTTTTTAATCCCAGATCCTTGCCTCTGTTAATTATTTCCTATTTATCCTGTACATAGTTTATTGATACATATTTACATGCTTACTATCTTCCCTATTATATTAAGAGATGCCTGAGAGCAGGGGCTATCTTTCACCTTTCTTTGTATCCCCAACATTTAGCACAATGCCCGGCACATAGCAGGTACCTAATAGATACTTATTAACTGACTATTAGCAATTTTGAGTACCCTGTCAGAACGAGGAAGAGCTAGGCTCAGGAAGTGAGTGTGGAGTCAGAGGTCTCAACAGACATAAAAGATATTCTTTTGGATTAATTTGGCAAAATGGTAAAGATTGGAGTTGATGCCAAACTTTGGGAGGTGCTACAAAATTCGAGATAGGTTCTAATTGCCCATTATGTCTGCTTTGTCATTTCTAGTTAAAATATTTCAAGTCAGTTTTGGGGTTCTGAATTTCTACAGGAACACATTTCTTAATTTGTAAAGGAAGAATGTTTAAAATAATATTTGCTTTGCATAAATGCATTGCCTGCTAAACTGGCCTTAATGTATTTGTTTTATAATAATCAGTTGTTGATTAGCAAGTATTGATTCATTGCCAGTTGCTGTAAGTCAAGCACTTTGGGGATACACAAATATGAAACAATTTCTGCCCTCAAGGAACTTAGCTTCTATTGAGGGAAAATTACATACATATAAGAACATACAAAATAAATACAAGATAATGAGTGGAGGCATTAGCAGTTGGGAGTGACAGTGAAGATTTATCATGCTGTAGGAGGTGACACATCTGAGGAGAACTCTGGAGGAAATGTTAGCTTGGACAAATGAATGGTGCTTGGGAGATGGAATGTCTTTTTTGAAAAGAATGGCAATAAGGCCTGTTTGAATTGATTTAAAAATGTTTAATGGGAAGTAATGTTTTATAATCTTGGAAAAGAAGGTTGGAGCCAGATTGTCGAAGGATGTTCAACAGGAAAATGAAAGCTAGATTTGATTTTAGAGGGAGCAACTGGAACTTTCTTAGCAGGGGAGTGAAATGATCTGACCTGTTCTCTAGGAAGTCCTGAACTGAATGCTTAGGATATATGTCATTTTCAATAATAGACATATCCATAGAGAAATTAAAACAGACCAGATGTCCCCTTCTTCAGTTCTTTTTTCTCTATGCCCCCTCTCTCCACTATTCTTAATTATGCCTATTGTAATTGAAGTATTATCTCATAAAGTAAACAGGCACCGACCCTCAGCCTCTTCCGACCCCACTCCTCACCCTCAGATCTGAAGAGTACAGGGCATACTGAGGGACCCACCATTGCTGACAAGCTTACATTTTTTACTCCAGTTCCTGCCCACCTAGCAGTTAACTCCTTTTCTCCTGAGTGGTTAGCCTCCTTCCCATTCCTCTACTATGTGATCATCTCTTGCCTAAGAAGCTGCTGCTGGGGGCCAGGATGGTTTGTTTGTCTCCCTTAATTGTTCTGTCAATGACCTTTCTGGGAGAGGCTGGATTTTAGAAAATGGAGACCTTTCTGATTTATTAATTTTTTGTTTGCCAACCAAGCCCTGATAATAATTGCCAAGACTTCCCAGAAGATATTAGTTTACAGATTCTAATGACACTCATGATTTATGTATGTATTCCCTTCTACATCTGTCTGCCCCTATTCCTTAGTGGAATTCTGACTGAATCAAAGCAAATTCACACAAATAAACCCACAGATTAGAATGGCATTTTGGGAGTGAATGGGGAGGGGCAATGAGACTCCTAATTAAAAGCTTTTCACTCCATTCCTTAGTTTCTTCATATGCTGGATCCTGAAGACTGGTATGATCCCAACATACAGGGAATGAGGAAATACTGCCTTCAGGACTGTAAGAGTTTGCTGCTGGGTTTTAGCCTTAAGGAATGCTCACTTATAAATATGGCCTGAAGAATTCAGCAAATGTTTATTGAATAGCTTCTATGTACCCAGCCTGAGGTAAAAGATACAGTTGCTGTCCTCATTTAGCTTATAGATTATCAGGGAACATCAAGCTTCTGTTTTCTGCTCTCTATCATTGTAGCAGAGAAGAAGATACAGTCTGTGTCCTTTAGAAGCTTATAGTCTAGCTGGAGAAGATAAGATTGGAACTCATGAGAAAAGTTCAGAAAATTTTAAAGGCTATCCATAATTAAATGCTCAGAGGAAGGAGTCAGACTATGAGTTCAGATAAGAGTAAAATCAGTGCCGGATTTATACTATGCTTTTCCCACTTTTTTATATATCGCATCTCAGTTCAGCCTATGAGTTCCTTTAGGATGACATTCTGTCTTATGTTTATTCAATCCAAAATGCATTCATTAAGTGCCCACTACATGTTGTAAAGTACTACTTCAGACACTGGGAGTATAAAAGACCCCCACCCCCACCCAAAATAGTTCTTGAGCTCAAGAAGCATACCTTGAAGTGAGGTAGGGTGTGATACCATTTATAAATGGAAAAGTTATACATGATAATTTGGGAAAGGAGAAAATACTAAAAACTAGGAGAATCCAAAAAGGTTTCCTGTAGGGAAACATCACCCAATATAAGGCTGTGTATTTTAAGGTGAAGAAGGTGATGAAACTAAGTATTTTAATAGGGAGAGTTTGGGAGAGAAAGCAATCTAGGAATAGATGACAAAAAAGGCTTAGATCTAGGAAATGGAATACTTGTCTAGGAACAGCGAGGAAGACAATGAAAAGAAAGCTAATCAAGAGTCAAATTGTGAGGAGTTTCCAGTGCCATGCTAGAGAATATGTATTTATCTTAGAGGCAGTTGGGAGCTACTAAAAGTTCTCCAACAGGGGAACGATATGCTCAAATGTACTTTAAAGAAGTTTATTTTGGCAATTACCTGCTGAGTGACCAGAAGAGGTGAGAAACTGGAAATTTGGAGTCTATTTCAGTAGTCAAAGTTAGTGACTGTGTCAGTGGAAAGAAGAAGAAATGTGGAAGATTAAGTCATGAGAGAAGAAATCAACAAGACCTAGCAATTTATTGGAGATTAGTGGAGGTAAGCAAGAGGTAAAGAGCTGAATGTGACTTCAGGATTAATATAGCAGAGATTCAAGAAATCCTTGCTGATAGACCTCTAATTCCCCCTTCTTTCCATCTATCACAGTTGAAGAGATTTTGCTTTGCAACAGACTTAAGTGCTTTCATGAAGAAGTAATACAGTTCCTGTTCAGAATCTTGCAAATAGGCAAATGAGGAATGGCAATTATTGGATGACAGTGATTTCCCAATCATCTACAGAAGTTATACAACAAACTAAGATGTTTGGAAGAGGGAATAGGAGGCCTGGATATGTCTCTTGTTTGTAATGTTTTTTTTTTACAAAATAACTTGACTCAGTAGAGCAAAATGTAACCTTAAAGGCCCTGCTCTTGTCTTATCTGTGACATGTCTGGTAGGCTTGCGTTAAAATTAGATAAGACTGTGAGAGATACAACTGTGGAGAGAACTTGGCTCAACAACCTACAGAGCAAGGTGCTTTCAATCTTTAGGTCTCAATTTTCCTTATCTATAAAATGAAAGGGTGGGATGAAATAACCTCTAAGGTTCCTTCTAGCTTTAAATCTCTGATAATGATCCTTTTGATATCAAATGATGTTCTAAAGCAGGGAAATGTTTGGCTCACTTAAGGTATTTACTGGTGTCATGGAAGACATCCAAACAAGAGGAGATGACATTGTACTAATTGGATTGAGCCCCAGAATGGTACAAAGCCATCTCAGGGATATCCACAGCAATGCAAAAGTTATTAGTCTAACCGTCCACAGTGGAAAAATAAAGCTGGATGAAAATTTCATTTTGCCAAAACTATAACATTCAGCAGAATGGACAGCCTGCTAAGTTACTCCATCAATATGTGCATCTTAGACAGAGGCTGCAGATGGACAGTCAAAACTCAGTCCAGAACTGGAGAAAAAATTCAGGCTGAATTACATTTAGAAAACGGTAAAGAACTTTGAATGATTCCAAACTGTAAAAACCCATTTCCATAATATCACGAGTCTCCTGGTTATATTAAATGGCTCTAAATCACTTGATACTGTGATCCTGGAAAAATGTTAAATGACAAATAATCCAAAGAATAATGGAAACATGGGTAGTGGGCATAGGTGAGCCACAGTATGTCCACAGTGGGTAACTTGTGTGCAATAAGTGTTGTAAAAGACATTATTAAGGACTGGTAAGACCCATCACTTAGTGATAATTAGAACAGCTGGATAACTCCTATCATATATTGCTCCTAGGAGAACAAGAGGAAAGCAAAGCTTGACCCTCTCCTCCATAACATCTGTCTACTTCTTTCCACTCATATGTGCCCTGACCTAGTATCTGTTCTCATCACCTCTTTTCTGGGCTACTATGATAACTTTCTTTTTTTTTTAAATAACCCATACTTTCTATCTTAGAATCAATAATATGTATTGGTTCCAAGGCTGAAGAGCAGTAAGGCCTAGGCGGTGGGGATTAAGTGACTTGCCCAGCTAGAAATCTGAGACTAGATTTGACCTCCCATCTTTAGGTCAGGCGCTCAATCCACTGAGCCATTTAGCTGCTCCCCGCTACAATAGCCTTCTAATTGGCTTTTCTGTCTCAAGTCTCTTTCATCCATCCTCTACACTTCTGCCAGAGTGATATTCCCAGAGCACATTTCTGACCCGGGGGTGTCATCTCCCTGCTCAAAAAGTTCTAGCAGCTCTTATTTCCTGCAGGCTCAGATACAAAATCTTTTTTGTATTTAAAGCTCTTTGCAACCTAACTCCAACTTACTTTTAGAGATTTATTATATTTCATTCCTTTTCACTCATTTTATGGTTTAGCAAAAAATGGCCTCCTTACTGTTCCTCACACATGACAGACATTCCATTTTAATCTTTGTGTCTTTGCACAAGCTGCTCTCCATACCTGGAGTGTACCTTTTCACTTCCATATTTTAAAATATCTAGTTTATTTCTTTCAAAGCTCAGCTCAAATGATCTCCTACAGGAGACTGATCCCTTGCTCCACATAAATTACTTTGCATTTAATTATGTGCTATACACTTATCAATCAGTCAACAGGAACTTATTAAGTACTTACTATATGCTAAGACTTGAGGATACAAGAAAGTCAGAAGATAATTTCTGCTCTTGAGGAGCTTACCTTCTACTGGGAGAAGCAAATGTAACTCAGTAGGTACATACAGGACAAGTAAATAATAAATAGAAGGTAACCCTGGTGGGGGTAGTTTTAGGTCCTTGGGAATGTGTAAGGGGAATAGGGAAAGGAAGCTTCCTACTTTTCCTGCAGAAGACAAGGATTTGAGCTGAGATTTAAATGAAGTTAGGGATTCTAAAATGTGTACATGTTATCTTCCCAAGAGATTATACATTCCTTGAGGAAACAGACTATTTCTTTTTTTGACCTTTTATCTCCAGTACCTACTATAACTCCTGGCACATACACATTAGGCCCTTAATAAATGTTCGTGGGGGGCAGCCAAGTAGCTCAGAGGATTGAGAGCCAGGCCTAGAGACTTGAGGTCCTAGGTCAGTGATGGGCAACCTTTTGAGCCTGGTTTGTCAAAATTTGCCAAAAAACTGAGCATAACTCGGATGGTGTGTCACGTCAAGAAAAAAACCATAATTTCATGATATTTATAGTTTAAGTAACAAAAATGTGTAATTGTAATATAGAACTGTATTTCATGAACCAAAATAGGTAAATTAATATAGATAGAATTGTCATCTATAGTGCACAGAGTGTCTACACTACAGCAAATGTTTCATCCTCGGCATGCGGCCCCACACTTCTCTGTATGCAGCTATGTGTCATAGAAAAGAGATACGCGCATCAGTGCTGACATGCATGTCATAGCTTTGCCATCACCGTCCTATATTCAAATCTGACCTCAGACACTTCCTAGCTGTGTGACCCTGGACAAGTCACTTGGCCCCCTTGCCTAGCCCTTACCACTCTTCTGCCTTAGAACCAATATTGGTTCTAAGACAGAAGGTAAGGGTTTAAAAAAAATGCTTGTGATTGACTGTTAATCCAGCATATTAAGAGAATATTCTGTAGAAAAGTCATGGAAAGAGGAAGATGAGAATTGTATAGGACAGTAATTCTCAAAGTTTGGTCCCAAGAATACTAAGACACTTACAGAGGGTCCATGAGGTCAGAAAAACTTAATAATAATGCTATTTTAATTTGAAAACAGTAAATATTGCTATAAATCACATAAACAAAAGTTCTTATCGGGACAAATCCTTACCTTCCAATTTAGAATCAACACTGTGTTTCCAAGGCAGAAGAGTGATAAGGGCCAAGCAATGGGGGTTAAGTGACTTGGCAAGGGTCACACAGTTACAGAAGTGTCTCAGGTTGCATTTGAACCCAGGACCTTCTGTCTCCAGGCCTGGCTTTCAATCCACTGAGCCCCCTAGCTGCCCCGAGTCCTCAGCAATTTTTAAGAGTGTAAAAGGTTGCTGGTATAGATAAACTGCTGGTATAGATAAACAAGGTGTATGCTGAGGTAGAAGAAATAAATAAACATTGATGAAATCATAGAACCTAGCCAAGTGTTTGAGTTAGGGAACTTCAATCTCCTGGATGTTATCCTATATAGTATATATGACCTACCTAGGTTGAAGGACTTCCTCCTTAATTACTTTCTTAATTAATTTCCTATTTTTCCAAACTAATTTGTTGTGAATGTAACATCAATATTAATAAAAGCAATATCAAAAGTCCAGCTTCTCTCAAAGAACTATTAATCTGACACTTCAGCCATCAATTATGTATTTAATTTAACTGCTCAGTGAAAGGGACTCAGTATCAAAAGGACATTTCAAAAATACTGGATGGTAATCTTGTACAAAATTCCTGGAAAATAAGGCAAGAGGCTTAACTTCCAGGCCTCTCAAACACTCCAGTGCAATTCAGTGAATATGTGCAATGCTTCTCTTCTGTGGGAGACACTGTGTTAGGGCTTCTGAATATACACAGATATCAGTCCCTTCCATCAGAGAGTTTACACTCTGCTAGATAATATAACATATCTCCAGTTATGTTAATAGAAGATACTTTGAGACAATTGGAAGCAATTGGAGCAGTCAGGTTAGCACAGTGGATAATGTCAGTCCTGGAGTCAGAGGAATGAGTTCAAATTTAGCTTCATATAATAGCTGTGTGATACTGAACAACTCATTTAATTTCTATATATTTGCCTTAGTTTTCTCAACTGTAAAATGGGGATAATAATAATATCTACCTCCCCAGCCTTGTTGTGAGGGTCAAATGAGATCATAATTGCAGAGTGCCTAGAACAATGTCTGGCACATAGTAAACATTACATAAATGTTACCTATTATTATCATTATTAACTGATATTTCAGAGTAGGGCTATTACCTAAGCTAATCTTTAAAAAAAATAAGATTCTTTAAGATAGATATGAGGAGTACATTCTTTTTAATGAGTTAACAACCTGAAGAATTAACAGAATTTAACCCCATGCTCTGAAAGGGCAGCAGTGCTCATATTGTTTACCTTTAACATCAAAAAATATTACATTTTAGCTTCTTCTTTCACAATTATTTTTTTTCTCTTGAACCATTTGGGAACATTCTGTTGTGGTTTCATTCTCTCTTAGGAATTCATAGGATCCTCTGCATTTATCAAGCATATATATTCAATATCTTTTATATTTAATATTTATTCAAAGATATTGTTACTTAAAAGTCTTGATGGCCATCTTCTTTAATATCTTTCTTGCTGGTTTATATGCTTTGTAGTGACAATTTTAACTGAATTTGCTTCCTCTTAAGATCTTTGGTAATTTTAGTTTTTTTCATATTGCTCCCTTGTCATTCACTTTCTAAATCCTTCCCTTTTAATGACTGGATCCCCAGAGGGCTATACCTTAAAACTATCTCTGCCTCCTCTGACTTGAGGGAATTTGCTTTACACCAGCCTCAGTCATCTGTCTACTATGACTTTGGAGGGGATAGAAATAGCTCTAGTTGGAAGTGAGTCCCCTTTACTTCTTGTCTGGTATAGCCCTACACACATGCTAGTATCCTACCTTAGTTCTCTCTAATCTTAGGTTTTCTGTCTAAGCTATGTGCCTGAATATGCTTCTTTTTTCCTATACCTCTACCTCCTTCCCATATAAAGATGGACAGTTAGATTGAGGTATGCTGCTTGTTGGTATAGGAAGGTCATGAGCAGGATATGTTAGTGAGACTATAGCAGCAGAGGAAATTGCCAAGTGAATCCCAAAGTATAAGCCTTTTTTGTAGGGGGAGTACTGCTGCCTTTCCAGAGCATGGGGTTAAGTGAGGGAGCATGTAATGAATGAATATCCTTCTATGCTGTTAATTCTTCAGGTTGTTAACTCATTAAACTTCTTGGTATCTTTTTTTCTGCAGAAATAAAATTTATTTCTTGAGCATAATCCTCATGTTAGGAATTTTTCAAATTTCATAAGGTTTGGAGAAAATGCCTAGTCCTTCATATTGTTCGTTCATATCAATTTTTTCCCTTTTAATTGTACTAGATAATTTCAAAATCTCTTAATTCTATGAATACAGAAGACAAAAGAGTTTACATAATTAGTTTGCAAGACTCAAAAAATATCATTTTAATGGATGTGTTGACACTTGGTTTAAGAAGCAAGTCATTGGGGGCAGCTGGGTAGCTCAGTGGATTGAGAGCCAGGCCTAGCGATTGGAGGTCCTAGGTTCAAATCTGACCTTGGATACTCTGGGCAAGTCACTTAACCCCCATTGCCTAGCCCTTACCACTCTTCTGCTTTGGAGCCCATATACAGTATTGACTCCAAGACAGAAGGTAAGAGTTAAAAAAAAGAAGCAAGTCATTGTTGTGAAATATAATATTCATTCAGGAACAGTCTTTAATTTGTGTTTGCATATTAGTTCATGGATGTTAGCTATGTCAGGTATCCACATATAGACTAACTGAAATAAAATAAAATGAATAGAATGAGAATGTCATTCTATTTATAGAGGTCATGGTTAAAAAATAAAATGGGAATGTGTGGGTAGAGGCTTAAATTCTATGCATAAAGCAATTTTTGTTACTGAAAAAACTGAGCACTGATAACTTTGGGAAAGTGGATCGAGATTACAAACCCAGTGCTCCTGTGTTTATTGTTGAGAGAAGGATTCTCTTTATGACCTCTTTCTTTCCTTACCATTAGGTAAGGCACCAAGGTGCATAAATTCTGGGTTTTGTCCAGTGGTTGGTAGAATTTAACGCTTTAGCATGGATTGTGTCTGTTTATATTGGTGTTTTATGTTGTTTGTTCTTCCTTCCAAGAGCAGTGCCATTTTATAACGATCGTAAATAACCCCAACATTTGGAGAAATGGTGTGAAAACCCTCCCCTCCTTTTCCACACTCTGAGCTTGCTCTCATTATCTCTGCAGTAGATTCATTAGCCCTCTAATGAAGTTAATAAGAGAACAGCATCAGACGGTCCCTTCTAAAAATAATATTTACAAATGACTGCATTTCCCCATCCTCTAAGGGAGATCTCAAATTTACGTCCTTGCCAGACGTCCCACATGTGTACAACTATGATAGGTAGTCCTTTGGAATATGGTGTGAAGCCAAAAAACAAAACAAACAAAAAAAAAGAAATAAGAAGAGAGTCAACATGCCCCAGAGCTCATATATTTCCAAGTTTATAGAAGAAGAGATTTTTACAGACTCCATTCCTGCTTGTATATAACGACTATAAAAATTAGGTAGTCAAGCTTTCATAGTTACTTTCTCATCATTTGGTGGCCAATTACTTTATTGGACATCAACTGTAAATGTTGTTAGGAAGCTCTCTACTGTGAATTCTCAAGGTTCACTGCCCTAGAAATTATTGTGGGAGCCATAAACTGGTATCTGAGTCATTCTCTCCTTCAGGATTCTGAGAGGATGCTTTCTAGGAAGCAATGCCAATCTTGCAGAGGCAGTGGATACCTTCAAGTTGTCTTTGGTTATGACCTCTAGCCTGTGCCCACAACTCAGATCTACTACAATAGGACCCCTTTATCCGCGGTTTCACTTTCTGAGGTTTCAATTTTCCTTGTCAACCATGAAACCAAAGGTCCACCTGGAGTTAAGTTGAAGTGCTGGACATCCACCCACAGCAGCAATCTGTCCCTCTCCCTGTCTTTTTTTTTCTTTCACTTTCACTATTTTGAGGGTGTGTGTGTGTGTGTGTGTGTGTGTGTGTGTGTGTATGTGTGTGTGTGTGTGTGTGTGTGTGTGTAAGGATGGTTGTGTGGAGCTGAGAGATAGGAGTCAGGAGAGAGGCTGTTTTATATGGGGGGTCAGTAAGTGTTCACTTATATCTATGGTTTCAGCCATTCAGTAGGTCTTGCAACCTAGCAGTGCATTTTAAGTATTACTCTTAATGATATATCAATTTATGTAGCATTCTAAAATTTGCAAAGCACTTTACATATATTATCTCATTTGACCTCCACAAAAGCTCAGCGAAAGAGGCACAACTATTGATTACCCTATTTACAGATGAGAAACCTGGGGATGATGTTATCAGATTTGCCCAGGAGTGAATATCAGGTAAATATCAGAGGTTGGATTTTAACCTAAGGCTTTGTGACCCCAGGTTTAGCACTCTTTTTTACTAGTGATATAGTTGAAGAAGCCCTGATTTTGTAGTTTCCCCTTTTTATGATTTACAATGATCCCTTTTATTGATAAAGGACTATTATACTTTATAAAGTTTCTTCACATGCATTTTTTTCTTTTACTCTTCACAGTTCTGGGAGGTAGGTACAAGATCATGTGATCATAGATTGAGAGTTAGTTGGGACCATGGAGGTTCAGTTCCCCTCATTCTATAGGTGAGGTAACTGGAGCTTAGAGAGGTATTGCCAAGGGTCACTCAGCTAGTAAGTATTTGAAGCAAGTTTTGAAGCCAGGACTTACTGGTTCCAAGTCTCGTCCTTAGTCTACAAAGGTGTCTTCTAGAACCATATTAAAATGTAATTGCAAAATACTTAACAAAACAAATGAAAATATAGTAGAATGTATATAATGTTACTATGTGATTTAATAAGCCAATATACTTATTGTTTAAGCAGGGCTTAGTGACTCCTGAATTTGATACTACAATACTATGGGATGCTTAAGGAGGTCTTCCACCTCTGGCATGAGTGCTCATTGAACCCTTTTGGAAGATGTTCAACCTTTGTTGTATCAACCTTTCACCCAGTAGACAGCAGCCACACCATGGTAAAACCATCTCAGCAATGGGCTAAAGGTTGAAGGTAACCAGTGGCCCTCAGATCTGTCAGAAAGTTGGACAGATGTCTGCTCCAAGCATGTTGAAGACTTTTCTTGGTGGAATGGGTGGATGAGAACAATTTGTTCCGAAAGCCCTTAGAGCTTGGTCATACATTGAGAACACCAAGGTCATCCACTGCATCCCAGACCATCACTAATCATCATGATTTTTGTCTTGCCATTGGATTTCAATGAGTCTGGAAGAGAGAGTAAGGCCAATGACTATGGGTAACTTCCTCACTAAATCTAATTCACATACAAGTCAAGACATTACCCCACAATATCATTGATTCTCATTGAAAAGGAAGGATGAACAATAACCATGTCACCCTATCTCTGAATGACCTCAGTCCTTTAGAGGTCTTTGATTATTTTGTATAGGATTTTTCCTTCACCAACACATGTCACAATCAATAAAAGACTTAGCAGATGGTATTTGAGAGATTCCATGACAAAAAAATTCATCAATCTATAGCCAAGTTAGGAATGAATTACACTAAGTTAGCCAGGTTGGTCCTTGGATACCAGACATAATTTCTTTAACTATTCTGTACTTTAGAGCAAGCTCTATTGTTTTAACTTTCTTTGCATTTCTCCTACACTCAGCATTGAGCACATGCACTTAATTTTTTTTAATATTTAAGGCCATACCTATGATTTCTTTTAGGGATCCCATGGCATGGAATGACCCCTGCCAATGCAGATCAGCATCATTTTGCAACTTTTACTCTTAGAGAGTTACTTGGGGAGCACTGAGAGGTAAAATTTCTTACACAAGGTCTCAGACAGTAAGGGTAAAACTCAAGTCCTTCTGACTTCTAGATCAGACTCTTATTCTCTTATTCACAGAAGTGTTGAGCACACGACACATAATACTCCCAAGTGTGGCCAAACCTGATTAAAATGTAATTGAGAAATATCTAACAAAGTAAATAAAAATACAGAAGAACATAGATAGAATTACATTTTAAAGCTAAGTAATGTGCTGCATTTAGGGATACTTCTGGTAGTTAAAAAAAAACCAAAACCCTTACTTTCAATCTTGGAATTAATATTGTGTATTGGTTCATAGGCAGAAGGAGCAGTAAGGGCTTAAGGAGGAGTTAAGTGATTTGCCCAGGGTCACACACTTAAGAAGTGTTTGAGGCCAGATATGTACCCAGGACCTTCAGGCTCTACACCTGGCTCTCAATCCACTGAGCCACCTAGCTGCCCCCCAATTCTGTAGGTTTTAGCTGCCCATGTAAGATTGACCCCACTGCTCTACATTATATTGCCTCTTACAGTAAGTGCTTAATAAAAAAGTTCCTAAATGAATGAATGAATCTCAGTTTTCCATAAAGGAACACATAAATAGGTCTGCAGAGATTGCTATTTCAGGCCATTTTAGTATTTAGGTAGAAGCAGGTTCAGGACTCACAGCCTAGGTTCTTTCCACTGCTTAAACAATCTCTTTTCTTGACTGTCCTGTTTACCAATAGCAATGAGTATCACCTATTTCCTTTGAATGAATGAATGAAAAAAAACCCACTTATTAAAGCACTTGGCATGTACAAAGCACTGTTTTAAGTTATAGGCATACAAAATAGAAAAGAGGACAGTTTCACTCTCCAGGAACTGATAATCTAAGGAAGAAGACAGCACAACACATAGAGAAGGTTTCTGCTGCCAATCAGATGGAAAGATGAGGTGGTTCTTAGGGAACAATGGCAAAGTAGATGATTGTATCCTCCTCAGTGTCATTTCCATTGTTAAAAACTATCCATTTCTGATGCTGAACTACTTTTTCGTGTCAGGAGCTTTGGTGGCCAAAAAAATTTTTTTGAGGGAGTCTTTAGTACCTATGGCTGGTGATGAGATGCCTGAAGCCTTTTTAAGGGATATTTGATAGGTTGTATCCCCACAGGGTTGATTCCCCTTATGATTTCTGCAGAGATTAGGCTGGAAGCAGGGCTAGTGTTCTGGACTTGTTGCTATTTCCCCAGGAACGGGATCCCATCAGAGCATCCTTTAACAACTGATATAAATAAAAAATTCAAAATTCGTTCTGAGGGAATTCTCCCAGGTCTCTGAGAGGAGAGATGTAGGAAACTTGGATGTTGGCAACTCCACCTCCATATCTTTCCCTATACTGTTTTCAAACCATCTGGCCATGGAACTGTCCCTTCTGGGCTGCCAGGCCTGAGTAAACGGCAGAAGCTATTACTCATGCAATAATCCATAGCCTCATCCTTATCTTTGTAAATGACATTCATAAAGGTTAATAATTGGAATGAGCCCTGGCACTTCCTAATTAGCACGATTACACAATCAGCTCACATCCCAGCAGCACCAGGCTTTCTTAATCAGTCAATTATCATTGATCTTAGAGAGTGCTCTGGCTGGAGAGTCAGATTAAGGTGCTAACATGCCTAGGATTAGTCTAGGAAGTATAAGATGGAGCCCCGGTCTTAGTATTGGCAATCTTCATTTCCCGGGACCTTGGACTAGGGCTCTAGTACCAAGGTATTTTTTTTAATCAGCTGTTTACCTGGCAGACATTAAAGGGATTTTAAGGACATCTATTGTATCCTATTGATAACCATCATAATATTAGTTATTATTATTAATATTGTCTTTCACTTGTATTGAAACTTGGTTTTTTGGAGTAATTTCACACATATCCTTCTGCAGCTTTGCAAATGGAATGTTGTCCTATGGAATCTTTGCAGATAACAAGGTTAACAGACCACATTTATTTAGTATCTTAAGATTTACGACAATCTTGTCAGGTAGATGATGGAGGCATTATTATTTGTTCCTTTCAGATGAGGAAGCTGAGATTTAGAGGTTGAGTGAGTTATGTAGCTAGTAAGTATTATTGGTGAATTTTAAACCCAGCTCTCCAGACTACAAGTCTATCACTTCTATTACACCATCTTTCTTTTCCTTCAGTTATGGATGAGGTTATACATATGCACATGTAGCAATATGCATAAGATACTTAGAGCATACATGTGCAAGTCTGTAGAAATGTATATGATAGATGGCATGGTGTATTGATAGAGCATCAGCCTGGGAGACAGGGAGATCTAGTTTAAGTATCATCTGTGATACAGTCTCTAAGTGGTTTAGGCAGTTCTCCAAGACTGTCAATTATACAGATATTGCTGATCTTCTTGGATAGAAAGAGTTGCCTTATCCAGGTATATATATATATATCTCCAAGAATTCTCTGGCTAATATATAATTAAATTTTACACACACACACACACACACACACACACACACACACACACACACACACACACCCCTGTCTGTTGATCCATGTAGGTATGTATCTATCTTTCTGAGACAGATCCTGCATTCTCTGACAAATCAAACCTAGTAAAGCAATCTGGATAGGACAGTATGAGGCAGAAGATATGAGCTTGCCTGAGGCCCAGTATGAGATACGAATGGGTATCATTTTGAAAGGTTGGGATCAGTGTCTCAGGACTCAAAGGGTTATCACTGAAACCCAGGATATGTAGTTTCAGAATCTTCTTAACTCATTTGATGAGCAAAGTTCTGGGTATATATTAATCAGTAAATACTGATTGATTTGAACCTATTTATGTTTTCAACTTGTGTCAAAATTAGGTATGCTGAGGACATATATGTTGACTCTTTTATAAAATACTTAGGGCAGCTAGGTGGCACAGTGGAGAGAGTACCAGGCATGGAGTCATGAAAACTCATTTTCCTGCATTCAAATTTGGCCTAAGTCATTACCTGTGTGGCTTTGGGCAAGTTTTTTAAACCTATTTCTCTCAGTTTCCTCATCTGTAAAATGATCTGGAAAAAGAGAGGGCAAATCACTTTAGTATTTTTGCCAAGAAAACCCCAAATGGTGTGACAAAGGGTCAGATGCAACTGAAAATGACTGAACAACAAAATAATACTGCCTTTTTTTCAGAAAGTTGCTTATTTTAAGTGTCTGGAATTAAAAAACACTTCAGAATAGACCTCTATACCCAGTAGATGGAGATTTATTTAAAGCTCCTATATTTACTGATATTCATATCAACTCCATTTTAAAAATTATACCTCTTGTTATTTTATTATTCCATATTATTCATTTTTATAATAGAGTAATCTTTTAAAACCAAAACACTAAATTATATACCAATATAAATGATGAATCATATATTTTTTTCTTCTGGATTTCTACTTCCATAGTTCTTTCTCTAGATGTGGATAGTATCCTCTCTTATAAGTCTTTCAGAATTGTCCTGGATCATTGCATTGCTTTTAGTAGCAAAGTCCATTACATTTGATTGTTTCAGTTACAGTGTATAATATTCTCCTGGTTCTGCTCATTTCACTCTGCATCATTTCATGTAGGTACTTCTAGTTCTTGTAGAAATCCATCGTTTCCTCATTCCTTATAGCATGATAGTATTCCATCACAATCATATACCACAATTTGTTCAGCTATTCCCCAATTGTAAGACATCCCCTTATTTTCTAATTTTTTTGCCATCACAAAAAATGCAGCTATAAATATTTTTGTACAAATAGATCCTTTCCCATTTTTTATCTCTTTGGGATACAAACCTAGAAGTGGTATTGTTGGATCAAAGGGCATGCATTCTTTAAAAGCCCTTGGGCATAATTCCAAATTGCCTTCCAGAATAGTTGAATCAATTCACAACTTCACCAGCAATGCATTAGTGTTCCGATTTTGTTGCATCCCTCCAACATTTATTATTTTCCTTTACTGTCATGTTGGCCACTCTGCTAGGTATAATATAGTACCTCAGAGTTGTTTTGATTTGCATTTCTCTAATCAGGAGGTATTTAGAACATTTTTCATGTGATTATTAATAGTTTTGATTTCTTCATTTATAAACTGCCTATTCATATCCTTTGACCATTTGTCAATTGAAGAATAATTTTATTACTTATGAAATTGACTTAGTTCTTTATATATTTGAGAATTAGACCTTTGTCAGAATTTTATTATAAAATACAAAACTTAATTTCATATAATCAATATCATTCATTTTACATCTCATAATGTTCTTTTTCTCTTGGTTAGTCTTAAATTCTTCCCTTTCCCATAGATCAGATAGTCATACTATTCCACGTTCACCTAATTTAATTATAATATTCTTGATGTTTAAATTATATACCCATTTTCAACTTAAATTGTCAACTCCATTTTTTAAAAATTAGCATTATTTCTTCAAAGTCTCAATTTTTAAATTGTGAATACTCAGCTTCATTTTTCTCCTTGTATGGGAGTGCATCTCTTTTGTAAGGGGCTATCAAAGGCTTGTGGTGATAGAATCTCCCTGATAGTTGGGAAGATATCCTAACACTGGCTTTGTGCCATATTTTTACATTATGTCCCACAGAAAATCATATGGAAGAAGCCCAGGATTTGGTATCAAGAGATCAGATAGATTTTCCTGGTTCCTTCATCCAACACTTAATAGCCCTCAGTTCCTTCATCCAAATTCCACATTGTCAGTTACTAGTTATATGACTACAGGTCCCATCATCACAAAATGCATTATCTAGACAAAATGGATTGTCTTTTTAACTTGAAATTCATGAGCTTAAAAATATCTTGATAACTGTTTTTGAATTTGTTCCTTTTTAATCCCATATATTTCATTTTATGCCTTAAACATTATTCTGATAAGGGAACTATCAATTTCATAAACTTCACCAGGATGTCAAAGGGGTCCATGACACAAAAAATACATTTCGATTACCTGTCCTAGATGTATCCATGCTTGAATGAGAGTCTTCTGCATATCATGCCTGCTAAGTGGTCAGAATAGTGTTTACTTTAAGACTGAGTGAGAAGAACTCATCTTCTTCCAAATTACCTTTCAACTTGTATAGAGCTCTTCTTGTTAGGAAGCTTTCCTCTACATTAGGCTTAAATATGGACTAAGGTAGTATAAAGGAAAGAGTACTGAATTTCAAGGCAGAAGATTTATGATGTCAGGTAAGTCAGTTCATTTCTCTGGGCCTTGTTTTCTCACATGTAAATAACATTATTAGAATCAGTGATCTTTAGAGTGCTTCCAACATCAAATTTATGATTCTCTATCTTCTCTGTAGCTTCTACTCTTTGATCATTATTCTACATTTTGGGACCAAACAAATTAAGTCTAATTCCCTTTTCATAAGATATACCTTAAGCTCTCAAAGAACATTCACATGTACCCTCCAAGGCTTTTCTTCCCATCAGTATTTCTATTCTTTTTACCATAGCAACTAATTTCTCCCTGTGGGTGAGAATTAGGTCCAGAATAAGCAATTCCCCTCAATAATTCCTTTGTTTTTTGAAGTATAAAATCCTCCTGAAGGGGAGTCAAGAGCACATCAGGTACTCTGTTTTGCAGTTATGGGGGGGAGGGAAGAGAGAGAGAAGAAGAAGAAAAAAAAAGAAGGAAGGCGGGATGGAAGGAGGGAGAGAGGGATGAAGACTGATTCAGGAGATATCTGAATAATTGAACTTTCCTTATCCCTACTATGTCATATCTCTATGCCATACTTGTGATCTGTTGCCCAAATTCCTCAGTTCACATTTCTTTTATTGCTGTCTCTGCTTATCTTCACTGAAATGCTCTCCACTATATTTTCTCTTCTTATTCTTAGATTTTTAAAAAACATTTTCATTCAATTCACTTTAATAAATAATTTTAAAGCACTTGCTGCCCCTGTGAATAACTGGAATATGCTGGCTGCTTTGGGATATTTTGAGGGTAAGTAATCCAGTTTGATGAAATTACAGTTAAAGTTTTTAAGATGTCTTGGTAGAAGCTGTCTGGCATAGTGAAGAGAGCATTGGATTTGAAGTCAGAAAACATGAGTTCTTGGGTGACTTTGGGAAAATCATTTAATTTCCCTAGACCTTAGTTTCCTCATCTTCAAAATAAGGTAGTTGAGATCCTCTCTAGTTCTAAATAGTGTGGAGTGTTCCTTGGATTCAACATAAATTTATTCAGTATTGACTCTTTGCAAGGTACTGGACTGAGAGCTGAGGAGACAAAATTTAATAAGGCTTTTTCTTTTTTTTTCTTTTTGCCCCAAGTGCTTACAATCTAGTAGAGAAATTATGAAAAGGACAGAAATAACTACAATAAAAAGTAGAGCATGAAAATGCAAAGAAGAGCTTGTATAAAGAAGAGATCTGAGAAGAAGAGAGAAATTAGGAAATGCTTTAAAAGAGTAATTGGCATCTAGCATAGGGCTCAAAAGATATTTACTCCAGATGGTGTGACCAATGACCCGTAGGTAGAGATAAAAAGAAATCTAGACCCAATGTTCATCTTTCTCTGTTGTTGCTGTCAAAATCCAAGCATTTAAGAAAACATTTTTAATACTCAATAGTATACTGTTATAAGACTGGTGTCAGGGTTCAAGAATATCATCTTTATTCTAGCTTTTCTTGTATCATAGTGGGAAATGCATTATACATTATTCTTTATGAGTTTAAACCTCATCCCGCCTCAAAGTACCCTTCCCATTCTAGTTGAAATCTCAGTGAACTCCTTCTTCTGAATTCTTCATATTTTATATATAATTTTACATGTAAATTTTATATATAAAATATGTAGTATATTTTATATATGAAAAAGATATAGATATATCTTTTTGTCATCAATCAACCCATATTCTCCTTGAAGGCAAAGTCTGTGTCTATCTTACGTTTTGGATTCCCCCAGTGCAGTTGATGCAACTAGGGCTGGGCAAAGAGAAGGTGCCCAATAAATACTTGAGATTGACTTTTACATGGAGGACAAGATTCGACCTACAGCATAAGTAAATTCATAATAGCATAAGGCAGTTTGTAATGGGGTCTTGCTCTATTACAGATGCTCAGATATGTTCAGTCTGTTGTATCTCATCCTCCATTATATGCCTTGTGTGAAGCACTCAATTAATGAAAGTTATGTCAGTTCTGAGGTCTTAGGGTTTCAGGTCTGAATCTCTGGGCAGTGATAGATGATGTAATATTTATAGCATGCTCAGAAGAAGACTATTTGAACAAGATGTTCATTTTCTCTGCATATCTTGCATAGATTAATCAGTTTACAGGATTAAGATTCTAGTATAGGAGTATCAGGACATTAAAAAAGATTATTGAAACCCCCTAAATTCTTTCATTCTTGGAAGCTACTCTTAGCAAATCATCAAAACATGGGTAGGGGACTGGTGAGTTACCAGTAAGGGAGATAATGGTGGTGGTAATGTGTAACCCAAGAAATATCTATTGAGCTTCCAGGCAGTGTTAAGAAATATATGTATATATATATATATTAATATATATACACACACACATATATATGTGACATGTAGGCATTTAAAATAATCTCTATGCATATATATTTATATCACCATCTACCTAGAAACTAGAAATTATCCAATATTGGACTTTGGGGCTTTTCATTTAAATTTGGCTTAATGGTTGGGAAAGAAGTTAGAGAAAGAGAGAAATCTTCAGATATAAAGTCCAATTAATGCTGAGTGCTCTCCATAGAGGAAATCCTTACAGGTAAAAAGACACTTCAAAGAGAGGCCATTCAGGAACATGACTGTTGCTCCTTTTTTTCCCCAACAAAGAAAGCCATGTCAGATGGAGACTGATTCATACTAGATTCTGATAGTTTTGGTTCAATAGTTGAATAAAATGAGACACTCAAGTCATTCAACAATTAATAAAATGAGATTTATTTGGCATTAACAGAATGATATTCAATAAGGATAGGAATTGAGGACATCTCAAGTTGACTCAGTTAAGCAAAACTCACTTTCCTACATTATCTGTTATGATCATAATGGCCAAATCTCTGCAACCTCGTCCCCTCTTATACTCCTTTGTGCTCAAGTGATGAGAAAATGATATTAATGATCAGAACCCTTAATTCCTTTAACCAACCAATTCTTGAAAAATTGCAGTACCATCTAGGGAAAAACTAGACTGACCTTTATTGAGGAAGGAATTAAGATTTTGTTTCTACTGCAGAAGCCAATAAGTTGAGTATAATTCAGCTTAATATGCTAGGCATCCTAGTTCTGGGAAATGTCTGCAGATTCTGAAATGAGGGGACCTGGGTTCAAATCCAATCTCTATTTGGGTCAAGGCACTTAACCTCCTAGGACCTTTTATGTAAAATTAAGGGATTAGACTAGATGACCTCTGAAGCCACTTCTAACTTTATGCCTATAAGGGTCAAAAAGGTACTGACTTATGCCTCAAAGTTGCTTATATCTCTGTGTAGGTGGGCCATGGGAAGCTGGGATGGACCTCATTGAAGCAGAACTGTTGGGGGTGTGGTGAAGGGTGGATTCTCCGCCTCCATTATGATTCATAAGAGAGTAGCAAACACCATTTCTTTGTTGGCACATTAGGTCCCAGGTAGACATTTAGAAAAGGACAAGGAGAAAGTGGAACACAGAGATCAGAACAAAAATGATCAAACAGATGGAAATTAGAACTGACTGAGAGGCTGACAGAATTAAAAGTTTGCCACCTGAGGAAGAGAAAGCCTAGTGGATAATAATGTTCTCCTTAGCTGACCTGAGCACTTTGGTACATATTGTCTTGTTTGATCCTCAAAGCAACTCTCTAAATGAAGTTATTTTAGTCCAGTTTTATAATAATAATAATAATACAATAACTACCATTTGATAGCACTTTGTAGTTTGAAAATTACTTTAGAAAACTTCTCTAATTTGAACTTCCCAACAACTCTGTGAGAGATAATTAACATTATCATTATCCTCCTTTTTTAGAGAAAGGAACTGAGGCCCAGGGGAGTGAATTGGCTCACCAAAGGTCCCACAGTGAGCACATATCAGAGGCATTCAAACCTACCTTTTTTTCAAGCTTAAAGTCTTGATATTCTAATCCACTGCACTGAGGTAATGTGACTTATCCAAAGTCTTTGAGGGAACTTAGTACCAGAACTTGAACTCGGATTTAGGTCATCTGGCTCCGAGTGGTGTCCTTTCCATGGCAATGGACTAACCTGTCCTCTGAATTAATTGCTGATGTGAAAGGTCTTAAAGAGGATATTCCTCGGTAGGTTTTAGGAGAATTTTTTGAGGAACAAAGGGAAACAGGCAATTTAAAGCTAGAGAGATTTTTTTTGGTTAGGCATAAGAGCCTTGTGACTAAGAAGGACATATGGGAATGGGTGACATCATCTCTAAATTAAAGTGTATCAAAGTGACACCACCTTTTGGAGATGAGGACAGTTTTGGAATTTTATTTAAGAATTCTATACATTTACTAGGGGAGGACATAGGAAGCCAGAACCCAAAACTGGTACATTGACTCCACTTATACTTTAACAAGAGAAACCTACCCCAAGAAAGAGGCTGAAGCCATTCTTTGTTAGCTCTGATGTTTCTATGTGTTTTTTGCAAAGGCTAGTGGGAACCTTTTAATGTGGATGTGGAAAGGCAAAGGGACTCTTGAGTTTCTCTTGTATTGTAAAGAGAAGAAATTAACATCCCTCCTGTAAGGAACCCATCCTATCCTTATTATTGCCTTCTGAATGAAGACTGCATTTGCTGATTCAAAGGTCCATTTCAGCATGGTGCAATGAGTTACATGAGTAAATCCTGTAATTGCCAAAATTGACCCATCAACGTTAAAGACCTTTTTAAAGTGGCTCATTTTCTCTCTCTTAGTCTGCCATCAAGTGCAGCACTAATGAGAGGTGGTATTCATTTCTTTTTTACAATCCTTAGCTTATATCCACTCATTAACACATAGGCGCTTAACTCCATATGCTTCTTAAAAACATATGCCCTCGAACTTTTCCTTACATTTTTTATGTAGAATTATTTTTTTAATTTAGCAAGAAATTGGTGGCACTATCCCAAACCACTTCTAAATCTTTTTTTTTCTATGAGTTCTCTTTAGATTGGTAGTCTCTATCAAAAAAGGAGGACACAATTGGGGGCCCTAGTCTGGAAATTGGATCCCAATTGGATGAGCAAATGGACCCAGAGTTATTCTCTTCGTCATTTAAGTTAGAAAAATGAAACACTCAATTATAGTCATGCTACCTTTACAGCTTAGAAGGTGGGACTTTCTATGTCCCTACTGTCTATTGGCATACTCTTAGAGGGAGAGAGGCTAGTGTGCTCATTAAAGGTATGTATTGGCAGTAGTTGTAGCTTTTTTGACCTATAGATCAATTTGCCTGCCTTCTAGAATATGGTAAGAATGCTAGGATTCTCTGTTGCCATAGTACATTGCCATTCTTGGAACTTAATTGAGGGTAAAATTATATAGCCATCCATCCTTATATGCATTAAGTATATTTTACTGAAAAGTATCACATAAATAAGGTTTTTTAAAACTAAAATTATGCTTTAAGGACAGTAGGTATATTTGAAATGTAAAGGAAGTTTTACTTTTTTTCTGATAAGCTTAGAGACTTGAGAAGTTTAGCTTTCATATGTTATGCATAATTTATTTAGGGTAAGTTCTGTCTGTCTGAAAGAAAACTTTTAAAATAGTGGTATGTTAATTGCCCTGCATGGATAGGTAGGGACCTTCTGGATATCAATAAAAAGGGCTATTTGCATGAATAATCATCCTTTTCCTTGCAGGAAGCAATTTTCCTTGTAAAACTCAAGGAGACATTTATTGATATAGCATGAAAAAAGGAGAAAAGTCCAGTGATTTATGGGATAAAACAACTGGAAAGTGGGCTAGGAGCTAGACTCATGACCTATGTACCAATGTTCTGAGTATAGGTTATAGAAAAATCAATCTAAATATCTTAACGTAGAAAGTTGAAAATGACCTCATAGGTATCCCAGAAACTTGATGAAATATGACTCATGACAAGAATATTGTAGTGGAGGAATATTTTGTATTTAAAGCACAGATAGAGATGTACAGAAGAATAACATGATGTATAAAAATGACTTACATTTAAATGGAAATTGATGAATATTAGGAAGTATGGTGGACATCATTTAAAATGAAATAGTCTCAGTGAGGTTTTAAGCCATTAAGGCTTAAGACTTGTGGGATATTATGCCATAGGAAGGTAAAATAGATATAATATTGCATTTAGAGCAATGTGCTATAGCTGGTCCAGTCAAATAAAGGGAATAGGTAACAAATTTATTATAACATGGATCACAGAAGTGGCATAGAGATATAAGATGCATTATAGCCATGATAGAAGGATTAAAGCTGGCCAGATCACTTTTGATGATCAGTGGACTAAAATGTATTTATACAGTGCTTTGAATTTTTTGCGACATGACTTATGTACATTATCTCATTTGATCCTCACCACAAACCTCCAAGGGAGATTTTTATTTTCCACATTTTGAAACTGAGGTTCAGTAAAAGCCAAGTGACTTCACTGGCAAAAAAAAAACAAGTTCCTGAAGGAAGGAATTAGCATGGCATTCTCAGAGGGTATTTGGAGGGGTGTGTGTGTATGTGTGTGAGTATGAAAGGGGGTGAAAGAGGTGCCTGAAGGAAAGTAGAAGGAGCAAATTGATTTTTAAAAGGTTGCTGCTTAACAAGTGGTGATGTATCCTCACAATTACAGGATAATTTCCTACTTTTGAAACTTTGTACCCTCAACACCAAATCCCCTTGGGAGTTCTGAGCCAGATCTGTGTCTTTCTAGGCAAGGCAGGTAGACCCTTGAAAGCAGGACGCTGGAAAGATAAATGAGGATGGGATGCTACATTTAATTATGCAGGTTTCTGTAATGTGTCTAGAACAGACATTCTTCTTGTGGAGAGTAATTATTCTTAGCGTGCCCATCTGAGGAAGATTATGCTTTGGTAATTGGTTTTGAATCCTCTATCCGTTTTTATTTTAGCCACCTTGCTCTAATCCTTTCTATCAATGTTTGTGAATTGAATCAAAGGTGCCCACATCCCCAAGGCACAGCTTAAAGTCACTCTCATTTCTATCTTGTCAAAGACCCTGTTGAGCTAGGGCCTGGGCTTCCCCAGAGATTGCATCTCATTCTCCAGCTTCTCTCTGTCATCTCTGGGTTTAATCATTTGCATTGAGATCAGATAGGTGGCTGGTTGGTTTAAGGGTTAGATCATGGAGCTTAGGAAGCCAAGATAACATATTCAACCTCAATTGAGTCCTGCTACTTTCATTTTATTCCATAGCCACAGTGGCATCCTAATCCTGAAATTCACTTTTACCTTCATTTTACAATCATTAAGTGTGTATACACACGCACATGTACACAAAGGTCTCTGGGCTAGTTCCTGTGCGGAAATTTAAAAAAAAGATCCCATCTGTCTCCTCAAGGAACTTATAATGCATGCTATTAGCCTTGAGGGGTGCCAAGTGAAAGTGTTGCTGATAAAGTTCTCATCCTGTTGTTGGTGAACTGTTAGATAAGCAACATTGTCTTCTTTGGGTGTTACTTGCTTTCAAAGGGAGACCATTTATGTAATAGTAATAATCTTAGAATATAACTTTTTAAGGAGCATAAAAATACACAAAGTAAAGATTTTTTACTTTTATAAAATGTAACACAATATGTGTTATATTCTATATAATACATACGTCATATACACCTATTATATATCTAGTTGATGCTAGGGAGATTTTATAAACATTTTCCTCTCTAATTTAAATGTATTCACTAATTTGATTCGAGTAATACAATGCAAAATACTCAATAATTTTTAAGAGCCCTTGTTATAAGAAACATCTCTGACCTAAGAATTGGAGGGAGGGTCTGCAGCCTTCTCCGATAAGCACAACAATCTGGACCCTTGACTTTATCTGTGTGGAAAGCTTTCTTAGTGTGGAAACTGCACTCATGTGGTCTGTCAATTGTCTATAGCAGTGATAGCAAACTCAAGTAGAAATGGAGGCTACTAAAATATACACAGGGATCTCTCTGGGATGCATATTGACATAGAATACCACACCTTAATATTAACAAACTGTGTTTTGTTGTAATTTTGCTTATTCTGTTATCTATTTCCTAATTATATTTTAATTTGGTTCAGGCCAGACTCAGGAGTGTTGGGGCTGTGTTTAACACCTCTGGCCATAGAAATTGGTGTATAGTCATAAACATTTTCTGGGGGGGGGTGATAGGTTAAATTTTTGATCAAACAACTAATCAATGAACATTTATTAAGTGCCTGCTACTAAACAGGCACTGTGTGAAATGCTAGCAATACAAAAAGAGGCAAAAGATAGCCCCTGTCCTCAAAGAGATTACAATTCAGTTGGGGAGACAGAACATGCAAACTAATATATTCATAACAAACTACATACAAGACACATAAATAGAAGGAAGGGTCTAAAATAAAGAGGGGTTGGGACAGCCTAGTATGTGTCCAAGGCAGGAATTTAACCCAGATCTGTCTAATTCCAAGGCTAGCCTTGTATTTATTACTCTTACCAACTTCTTCCAATCATATCAGTTCAATAATTTTATCATCTTGGGAGGCAGGAAAAGCTTGACCCAGAGGAGATGAGATATGAGACAAGAGAAAGCCATGGGGAATGGAATAGGAGAGCATGATAGCTGGCTGGTTTCTGGTGATGGTGTTGGGCAAGACTAGTAAGGACTTCATGTGTTGGGAAACACATGAGGAGCAAAAGATGTCTAGCCATGAACTCTACTTGCCTCAAGGAACTGTCCATGGTACCAACCAGATGCTTTTTTTTTCCCCCATGTAAATGATATACATAGATTCCTCGTTTATTTTGTCCAAAAGGTCAGCTCATGTTTACTTCCAGTTTTATATGGTTCATAAATTGAAAGTTGCTCACCAACTCTACTGGGGTGAATATCTGATTTGCAATCCTTGTTCTTTCTTTATCCTTGAGACCAAATGTCTTTGGACTTTCTCCTTTCCTTCTCTACTCTTTTAATGCAATGCATATATCTCTGAGAGCCTGGGAAGGCAGTTTTCACCAGTCCCATTCAGCAAGAGAGGAAAATGGGATAAAGACTCATAAGAATAGCAGAAATATAGAAATTTCTAAAAATGAAAAAAAAAAGAATTGAGAAAAGAACTGACCAAGAGGATTGTATATATGTATATTATGGAAAAGAGATTTAAAAAGAGGGGAGGAAAGACCATGAACATGTGAGCTTCTGTATGTATCTAAGAAATTGCTATACATTTAATTTAGTATTCATCAAAATGTGGCCATATTATAAATATTGTGAATACATAATATATAGGTTTATGATAAAGGTCTGAGATGTAAAGGTAAATGAGGTGTGAGTACTTTACAAAGTAGAAATATGGTGCTTCTGAAGTACATCTTGTCTCTTATTAGTCAGTACCTATTATAGTTCCTTTTCCAGAAGGTCAGCACAGTTTTTCATTGTAATAACTAATTATGATTACAAAGCAATACAATTATCTAAGCCAGGAAGATTTCATTGATGCCCCCATTGTTTTTCGCTTACTGTTTCTTCTAATATGAGGGGGTCATTACCAAGTTCCTTCTAAAGATCCTTTCTCTGGACCTTTTCTTCTTTTCTGAATATTGCCAGAAATCAGTTTCTAATCCATTCTGTTAAAGAAAAAACATCATGGAGAAGAAGGAGCACTGAAATGAGAATTATTGGACTGTAGTCTCAGCTATACTGTTAACTGTGATTTTAATCAAGTCATTTCTTCTTTCTGAGACTCCGTTTCCTAGTCTGTAAAATGAGGATTTTGATCCAGATGATCTTTAAGGCATTGTCCAATTGTAAAAATACTATGACTCTATTTCCATGCTAGAATCTTTTATTATTGGTACATATCGACGAGGGAGATAGGGACTGGTCATCTGATTTTACTGGAATGAAGAATTCCCTGGTGAGGAAACTCCTATTACGCATCTAGATCGATACTTTCTCTGTAACTTATAGTTTTAAGTTGCCTAGAGCAGGGGTGTCAAATTAGTAGCTAGACTGCAAGTTGCTTGCTAAACTCTGGCAGCACAGAAGAACCAGATTAAAATGTAATTGGGAAATGTTTTTATTTAAATCAAAAAAATACAGTACAACACAGATAATATTAATTTGTGATTTTCTAAGTCAATATTCAGTCCACACAGGTTCATTTCTGTTTGGGTCTGACACTGCTGGTCTAGAGCACTGAGAGATTAGATGACTTATCTCCATTGCTACACAGTTTTCAAATGTTAGAGGCAGGATTCTGTGTTCACTACTGTTGTTGTTCAGTTGTGTCTGACTCTCCAAGACCCCTTTTGAGGTTTTCTTGGCCAAAATACTGGAGTAGTTTGCTTTTCCTTCTCCAGTTCATTTTACAGATGAGGAAACTGAGGCAAACAGGGTCAAGTGACATGGTCACAAAGCCAGTAATCTTCTGAGGTCAAATTTGAACTCAGGAAGATGAGTTTTCCTGATTCCAGCCAGGCTTGGCCCTCTATCCACTATGCCACCTAGCTGCCTACTATAGCACATCCCATACAGGGCTGTCAATGAAACAGGGTGAGTGAGCAGCCTGAGGTAGAAGAGTGCCAACTTTTAAAAAATCTGTAGTTGTTTTGAACTTCCTTTCACAAGTCCCCCCACTCCCCACCTTGTCTCTGAGTAACACATGCGTGTGAGCAAATGCTCTCACTCACACCCACTCCCACACACCATTTGAAGCAATATGGGTAGAAAAGTTTGTTTTCTGTAAGGCTAGATAGGCCTGACTTCTGGCAGAAAGAAAATTGTATTATATGATGAAAGCATCACTATTTGCCATGTGTGAAAGGTTATGGCTGAAAGGGCTGATATTCTATTTGCAAAATATGATTTATAATCACATACACTTGTGTATACACACACACACTTGCATACACATACACACACACCCCACTACCACCAACAAATATGTTAAGAAAAGAGCAAAGAGTGGCATTAAAAATTCATGCCCTCTGTGCTGGAGAGAAAGGAAGGCAAATGTGCCAGTCATTTCACTCTGAGGCCTCTTGTTTTCATGCATGCAAGCCTCCAGAAGGATAGTAGAATGGCAAAAGCTTCAGATGCTTCAGATGGAAGCACAAGGGAACAGTGGGAACACCTCATCTCTCTGTTTCTCTAAACCTCAGATAGTGAGGAAAAAAAGCAAAATAAAACCCAAGCCCCAGATCTCTGGTTTCTTGCCCTCCCTTTTGTGCCAGGCCCTGGGTCCTTATTAATGATCTGCCATAGGTCATTTTTCACTACAAAAATTAAAAATCAAACTAACCCATTGGCTCTTTCTTCTTCCAAGAGGCTGCCCCACTTTGAAGTTGAGTTGTGCCAAAACAGCTGGAATTTGATCTGAGGGCATCAACCACCGCATCTACCATTTTAGTTGAGTGGCTTGCAGAGCAAACGGTCTCCCACCTGTTCTGAGGGAGAGCGTGAAAGGTAATTTCCTTCTCCTAGCTCTCGGCAGAAGCTATTGTGTTCCTGGATGGGGCCCCAGCCATTCTATTTTGGAGGCAGTTGTCATGCAATCAGCATTTGAAGAAGACCAATCTTTCATTTTTATTATAATTGTGGCATATCTTTAATTTGCTTGGCATAATACACTTAATCCATAATTATAAAATACGCAAGTAGCCCTTGGCTTCATTATGGTCTCTCGGTGCAGAGGCAGCTCGGTGTTTTTTTTATTAATTTAACTTTATACAAGCTAACAGATTGCCATAAAGGAAAACAGAATTTCTCAACCAGTTCAGCTAATAGCCGTGTTTCGGCAAAGGGCCCTGTGGTACATGCTGAACAATAACTACCTCTCCAGCGCCACTTGCAGTTTTTAATTGAATTTCTATCCCATGGATATCATGTTGGAACTATTCATCTGCTCCACTAAGTCTTCTGATATTAAACAAGTTCTTCCAAGTTATTATTGTAATACAAATACTGCTCGACAGTTGATTTGCATTAAAAATTCAGAGCTCCAGTAAGGATAACACAGTACAGGGAGCTACCTCAGAACATGTGCAAGCAAAACCGTGACATTAATATGGATAGAACTCTGGTGGGCTTCTCTGGTTTCTTCTTTTCCATTTGTCCTGTTTGAATGGTGCTAATTTGTCCATTCGTGATAATAATTGGCATTTGCATAGCACTTTAAAGTTTGCAAAGGGATATATATATATATATATATATATATATATATATATATTCTTGTTTGATACTTACAGCAACATTATGAGGTATGTTTCTCATTTTTACCAATTAGAAAATGGAGTCTGAAAGCATGTAAGTGACTTGCTCAGGGCCACACAGTAAGTGTCTTAGATGGGATATGAACTTAGGTCTTATTATCTCCAGGTCCAGCACTCTAGCCATTGCACTGATGACCAAATGTTGAGATTTTTAGATAGTCCTTGGTTAAGTTTGGATAGCCGATTTTACATATCATCCATGCCCCTATGTGAGATGCTGACTGTCTGAAGTATTCAGGTTTCTCCTTTATATCCTCATCAATTTTCTTCTTCGTTTTTTCAACTTTCTTGTTAAGAAATATTTGACTTTAAGAAATATCTGCATAGGGGCAGGAGGTCCCAGGTTTAAATATGTCCTCAGACACTTTCTAGCTGTATGTTCCTGGGCAGGTTGCCTAACCCCCATTGACTAACCTCTACTACTCCTCTACCTTGGAACCATTTCTTAGTACCTGTTCTAGGACAGAAGTAAGGGTTAAAAAAGAAATATTTGCAATTCAAGAGCTATTCCTGAAGGAGCAAGGTTGTTTTTATGGGCTCCTTTGCTCCCATAGATCTCACATACTTCTATACAATATTGAAAATTTTTGTTTAGAGTCAATTTGGGTTTATTTATCATCCTAGAACATCAGAACATTGAAAATGATAAGAGTTAAGAAAAATAGACATCCTTTACATAGCGTGAGGAAGAAATTAGAGATATTTCTTGAGCATTACTTATCTGTGAGGACAGTATCATGGCAGACTATTTTCAGTAGCCAAATCAGAGACAAACTATTGAGCTGGACAATATGTCCTACTCTCTGGGCTAATTCTGTGATGGGACACTCAAAGAGAGAGGACTCTTGAAAGAGGCATTCATCCTAATCTTTTTCACAAGAAACAATATGTACAGGGTCAAGCCAATCAGGAAAGGTTGGAAATATTCTCTAAAAAGTGACTGATCCAGGGACTTTAATTTGTTTTTTGCCTCTAGTTTTATAATATTGAATTACTTGCAACTTGTTGAGTGAGGAACTATATGCATTTAAATTTAGGTTTTATGCTAAATATGAGAATTCTAAAGTAATATTGTAGTCACCGATTTAAAAAAAAACATTACAGTTTAAGTCAAAATGACTTTTAGCATTCATTTTATTTAGCTTTATTTACAAAGAGGTGGAAAGAATAAAAGTGGAAAAATGTAGATAAAGAGACAGAAAGTACTACCTAGCTACAAATACTCACAGTTTAATCCTAATGTCTCTAGACTGCAAATGCAAATCCAAAGGTGAATCTCACCAGAATCCAAAGTCCTAATTAGGAAATCAAAATCTGAAGAACCTTCATTGTGAAGGAGGCTAAGATGGCCAAGAATCTCACCAAAATTCAGGCTGAAGGCAGTGTCCCATTGAGGTACCAAAGAGCAGAGAGGGTCTCCTCACTGAAGAACCAAGGAAGGAATGAGAGAGACAGAGACAGAGACAGAGACAGAGACAGAGACAGAGACAGAGACAGAGACAGAGACAGAGACAGAGACAGAGAGACAGAGAGACAGAGAGACAGAGACAGAGAGACTGAATCCTTAAGCTGACCTTTTTATAGTAGTTTTCTCCACATCACTTCCTATCCCTCCCCCACTTTACAGGAACCAATTGAGGTCTTTCAATTTGCCTAGCACTGCCCAAGGAGTTGGGTGGGGGGCAGTGACCTTTGGAGGTGTGAGCTTACTCTAGTAAGTGACTTGTGAATTGTCTTACTTGGTGTCAAGTAGGGGTACTTTAAGTTCTTGATTTATTTAGTTAAAAATAGACAAGGAGAGAGTTAATCCTATCTTCACAGGACTAATGTCTTGTCAGAGTGCCAGAACTAGGGTTTGTTTAAGGTTCCCTTGAAAATATTTAGATTTCATATTTGAAACCTCCAAGATTAGCCTTTCAAATGTGGATGAATATCAGCAGCTCTGGCGAAATTTTCAGCAGGCATTTTAGTTGTTACCCTTCTATTTCTATGGAAAAATTGCAAAGCTATTTTATATAGCTCAAAGTGCTTTTTGAGAATGTTTTTAAATTGTAAAACTTGCATGCCTGTCTGAGTGACTAAGTGCTATGGTGATGGTCAACACAGAGCTTTAAAACTAATATAATTATTTGTGTTCTTGAAACTCTGAAAACTGCAGAACTGATATAGTAGGGTACTTGACTGCCTTGAATAGAGACATAGAAAATGAAAGTAATTATTGTTAATTCAACACTTATGCCCACCAACATAAACATATGGCCATTTAAGGAGGCTTTGGGAATTTAAGAATTCTTTCTATCTCTTGTTAGTCTTTTTCCATAGGAGGTAAGTAAAGTGCAGGTGACCAACTCTACCATAAATATAGGATTTTCTTGCTTTGGCATAGGTATTGTTGCTTCAGGGGATTGTAGGCTTTAAGTTAACTCTGAATCATTAAGAATAGCTCACATTCCTGGAAGGGATTATAAATTGTGGGTTAAAATAATATCCCCAATGTGGCAAAATTGGGATATTAATGCATTGCTGGTGGAATTGTAAACTGATCCAACCATTTTGGATGGCAATTTGGAACTATGCTCAAAGGGATTTAAAAGATTGTCTATATTTTGATCCAGCCATGGCACTGCTTGGATTGTACCCCAAAGAAATCCTAGATAAAAAGACAGGTACAAAAATATTTATAACCACTTTGTGTGGTGGCAAAAAACTGGAAAATGAGAGTATGCTCTTCAATTGGGGAATGGCTGAAAAAATTGTAGTATATGCTGGTGATGGAATACTATTGTGCTCAAAGGAATAATAAACTGGAGGAATTCCATGTGAACTGGAATGACCTCTAGGAATTGATGCAGAGTGAAAGGAACAGAGCCAAAATTGTACACAGAGACTGATATGATACACTGTGGTAAAATCAAAAGTAATGGACTTCCGTACTAGCAGCAATGCAATGACCCAGGACAATTCTGAGGGATTGATGGAAAAGAACGCTACCCACATTCAGAGGAAGAACTACAGGAGTGGAAACACAGAAGAAAAAACAACTGCTTGAACACATGGGTTGATGTGGACATGATTGGGGATGTAGATTCGAAAGGACCACACCAATGCAACTATCAATAATATGTGAAATGCAGGGTTTCTTGCATTGCAACATTACCCTAGGCAATCCTGTCAGTTATCAGAATGGAATCTTGCCGATGGCATGTGCTATGGGGCAGGTACTTACTAGCATTTGGGCTGTGACTATATAAGGCCCTGCAAACCCAACCTTGAGGTTCTTTTTTTCCTTGACCTCACCCAGACAATTTGCTATCCCTGGCCTTTCCCCCTGGGGCCCCTGATCAGGAAGGGTGGAAGGGAGGTAGATCATGGGTAGGATCTTAGATAGTGTAGCCTAGTGGTTAGGGGTATCTCTAGAGCAATTCAACAACATCATCAGTGTACCTTGCTGATCAAATAACACCAAGCCAGAGTCTAGTCATCTCTGGCTGGGGGCTGGTTGCCCTCAGCCTGTCAAGACCCTTTAGGTCCTTTGCCTGCACCTGCCAGTTGCCCCTAGCAGCAGCTTAACAAACCCAAGCCCTCTTACCTTAGTTTTCCCTTTCCAGTTCAAATAAATCCCTTAGCCTTAATCTTTGAATTCTTGTGATTATTCTAATACCTCCAAGACTAAGGAGACTAAGGGGAGGACAGAATTTGGAGAAGTAGGGGTTACTGTGGAGGGGAAAGCTAAGCCTCCATTGTTGGGATGAAGTTGAGCCATGGTTTCCTGCTGGGCTCTGCTCTCACCCAATAGGGAGTCAGTTACCTCAGTAGGGAAGGGCCCTCAACCCAACATCTTAAAGGAGCCTGCAGCTAGCACTGGTGATTCACTGGGCAGCTCAGCTGAGGCTGCTCCCCTCTGATAACATCAACTCCAATCTCCTGTTAGTTTAATCACTGGCTCCTAGGCCCCTGGTGACCCCTCATTACCATTTCCTCCTATCCCCTTATTACATTTGGTTGCATTTGGTGAGCCAGGTAGGAGAATTACCTACACAACCAATATCATTTCAAATTGGTCTGGCCAGGATGATGTTTATAGTCTCTAGCTTTTCTCTGCTTCTGTGGTCATTGTTGCAGGGAACATTTGATTTTTGGTTTAAGAAAGTTCCACAGTTCATTCACCAGATCTTAGAACTATATGCTTACTATAAATGGTATGTTATTACACAGGCAGAATTTATATGCTTCGTTCTTATGGCTATGGCACTAGTTTTTATGATCTTTCAATTCACGATAGTCCTGAAGAGAGTCCTCTCACACTTGTGGCTGCTTTTTGGCTCTGCTCCTGCTTCAAAACTTGACTCTATCTCCCTGGAACTGTCGGAACACATGAAGCTGTTGTTCCAAGTACTTAAACAAATTAAGGAGGGAAAGGAACTTGATGAGTGTACAATTCTCCAGTTGGAGATTATAGAAACAAAATACCTAGGCACAGCTAACCAAAACAAAGAAACCCAATCTGTGATGGACACCCAAAACCCAACAAAGGAACCAGGCTCTTAAACCACTGTTTCTGTACTCCCTATAGTGGACAGGATTATGCTGCAACCTGGGGAGGGTATTGTGCACTTGAAGTCATACAAGGCTTTTACTCCAAATGATCTGGAGGTACTCAGGAGGCTCTTCCCCAAGTTTTTCATCTCTCCTTTCAAAAGTATAAAAGAAATGAAACGTGTCTTCACGCTATTCAACCCTAGCTTTGATGATGTTGAATTTCTTTTGGGGGAGTTTTATTTGTCCTCTGAGAAGAAGTTTTTGGCTGAAACTCACATGAACCCTAACCTCACTGCTTGGCCCACGGTCCACCATGACATGGAGTTAACATCTCATGCAAATATGAGATACCTGGTCCAATGCCAGATGGATTTACTTGAAGCAATGAGCCTCCATGCAAAAAGGCCAAACTTATGGCAAAAATTTGAAAAGCTTAGGCAAGGAGAGGAAGAACACCCTAGCAGCTTCCTTGACAGGGTAATGGAAGCAGCTGAGACAATACTATTCCTTAGAGATGTGCATGCCCCAGAGACTATCGATCATATTAGAAGGCAGTTCGTGAAGGGTGCTTCACTGCCAATCCAGACCTATTTCCGGCAGAACTGTCCTCAGTGGGAATCATTGCCACTAGAAGACATTAGGCAACATGCTTCCTATAGCCATGATTCCAAGCAAAAGGAAGTCAGGACAGCTAGACAATCAGACTCAGAAAATGACTCTGTTATAGCTGATCTAAAAAGGCAACTTAAACAGGCAAAGAAGGAAATAAAGAACTTCGCCCTTGATTTAACACATGTTAAAACCAGTGGAAATGCACGTCGGCTATGCGGAGGTGAAGGGAGGATGAAGGGGAAAGTAAAAACATGAATCATGTAACCATGGAAATTTTTTCTAAAAAATAAAATGTTAAAAAAATAAAATAATATCCCCTGTTATCAAATTGAGTTTGTTGAGCCTTTAAAAAATCCATTTGATGGGGTTCTCATATAGTCCTAGGGGTGGTACAGTGGATAGAGTGCTGAGTTTAGAGTCAGAAATGCCTGAGTTCAGATCCTGCCTCAGACACTCACTAGCTCTGTGACCTTGGGATAAGTGATTTGCCTCAGTATTCTTATTCTTAGAGCAAAGGGATTGGATTTGATAATCTCTAAGGTCTCTTCTAGTTCTAAATCTTTGATACACTGACCCTATCTTCCTCAGGCAATTGTGATGGTGATTAAGATAAACACCAAGGTCTAGGGAATAATTCTCTTTTGGGAAAAGGGGAATAGAGTTCATATTAGTAGTTAAGTGGATGTAAGTGAAAGGTCAGAAGTAGGTGGGCAGAATAAGAAAACCTGGGGTTTAGAGAAAAGCTTATAGTTCTGGGAAGACTTCGGGCATTATAATGAAGTAATTTAGGGAATAGAATAGAAATTTATGATGAGTAAGAATCATAACAAAGAGTGCTATAGGAAGTGTCAGTGAAATGCCAGTATGTCCATTTTGACCTGCCTCATCAGAGCTTCAGCCCTTCATGGTAGCAGCATCTATATCTTGCCTTTGCCTTTACTTACCTGCTCTCTTCCACTGTCTCCAATCCTGAATCTGCAGCCAAGGGGCCCAGATAAGAAGCATTATTTTTCAGGATCCAGAGAGCTGCCTTATAGTTTTGGTATTTGAAGGATATTGTTAAGAGTACTGTTGTTGATTTTTTTGGTTTCTGTCTGGATGTTTGGTATTGAAATTCAGCGGATCTGTAGACTTCATGTCATTTTGTGGACCCTCCCTGTAAGAAAGTCTTTTTATACTTCCTTAATAGATTTATTCCTTTCTTTATGATAGCTATTCCAAATCTTTTCATCTCCCCTTTGTCCTCCTATGGCATCTCCTTCCTTCACCCTCTCAGTTGAGGACCTCACCTCATACTTCACTAAAAAACTGAGGACATTTACCAATATTTTTTCTCCTCTCCTCTTCATCTTATGTTATTTAGATATTTTCCCTCATTATATCCTTCTTTGTCCCTGTTTTAAGAGAAGTACCTCTTCTTCCTGCCAAAGCAAATCCCTCTAGGTGCATTGTCTTCCATCCTGTCTTCCCTAGCAGGTTTCCTGATCTATTTTCTCTACTGTCTTACTATTTTCTTCAGTCCCTACCTATCTGCTAATGCATCCCTCCTTTCTACAAACATGGGCTCATGCCCATGCTTAAAGAAAAAACTTCATTTGATCCTACCTTCCAGGCTAATTATCTTGTCTCTTTAATCTTCATACTTCTTGACCTTCTCTAACTTTTGACACTGTAGCTCACTGTCTTTTTCCTGGATATTCTCTCCTCTCTAAGCTTTCATGACTCTACTCTTTCTCCAGATTCTTCTCCTAATTGTCTGACAGCTCCTTTTTATATTTCTTTGGTACATCATCTTCTAGGTCATTTTCATTAACTCTGGGTTTCCCCTAGAAGTTTGTCTTGGTCCCTCTTCTCTATCCTATGTCAAATCTTATAGATTCAATTATAATCTTTATGTAGATAATTCTCAGATCTTTTTATCCAGCCCTCATGTGTCTCAATCTTCCTCCCCACCAATCCCTTTACTCTTCTAAACTTCCATGTTAATAATATTGGCACCATCATCTTTTCTATCTCTAGGCTCACAGATTCACTGTCATTCTTTATTCCTCACTTGCACTCACTTGACACAATTTGTTGAATCTTGCCACTTTTACCTTTACTACATCTTTTATATATACCTCACTTCTCTACACTCACACAGTTACTATCACGGAGCAGGCTTGTGTTGTTTTACATGTGGACTATTGCAGTGGCGTTTTGGTTGATCTTCCTGATTTGGTCTCTTCCCACACCAGTCTGTCTTTCACTCAGCTACTAAAGTACAGTTCTCACCATGTCTCCCTTCCTATTCAATAAACTCCAGTAGTTCTCTGATTGTCTTTGCAATCAAATATTAAATCTTTTATTTAGCTTTTAAAGCCCTTTTAGCCTAGCCCCTTCCTTCTTTTGGTTTTCTTACTCTCTAGTCCCTTCCATGAACCCTCCAATCTGATTCTAACTAGACTTAATACTTTGTGCCTTTTACTTAATACCTTGTATACTATACTCCATCTCCCAGCTCTGTGACTTTTTTCTAGCTCCCCCCCCATACCTGAAATGTTCTTCCTCCTCACCTCCTCTTTCTGCTTCCCTGCATTCCTTCAATTCTTGTATCCTTCAGGAAGTCCTCTCTAGTCTCCCCCCCTCCCCTACTGCTAGTGCCTTTCATTTATCTGTATATATCCTATATGAATGTAATTGTGTCCATTTAGTCTTCCTTGAGAGAATTTCAACTCTTTGAGAGTAGGGACTATGTTTTTGCCTATTTATATCCCTAGCATTTGGCAGTGTCTGGATCATAATGATTCAATAAATGCTTGTTAACTGACTGGATGGGATCTAAATTGTCTTCATATTACCAGCACAATGCCTAGAACACAATTCATTAGGAATGTTTCTAGAAGCAAAATGCCAGATGTGAGCTTAGATAAGACAACAAGTAATAAATTTCTGGTACCCAACAGAAGAAGAAATGGCTCTAGGGTAGAGAACTTAGCTTCAAATACTGTTTCTGAAACTACCTTTGTGACCTTAGGCAAGCCACTAATCTCTTTGGGCTTCATTTTCCTTATCAGATAAATGAGATTGCTGGAATAGATAGCCCTTAGACTAGAGGTCCCTTCCAGCTCTGGATCTATAATCTTTTCTTCTCCTTCTGTGGAACAATAATATACCAATATCATCTAATGGAAACAGGTCAGTCTTCTAATCCATGGGCTGCTATGAACTCACTGTGATTTTGCTCAAATTGATTTGCCTCTATCAGTCTGTTTCCCCACTTGTAAAATTGAAAATAATACCCATTCAATCTACCTGGTTCTCCTTTCCAGCAAAGTTGTGAAGGTGAAAATTTTTCTATTTTTAAGGTCTTCTATAACCTTTTGTAATTTGCCCCAACCATCCTTTTCAGTTTCATCTCATTATTGTGAGACAAGAATCTTCTGTTTTAGCCATGATACTTTAATCACTCTTTCCCATCTTAACTGTGCACATTACTGCTTCAAAAGTTTTGGTCCTGGGAGCAGCTGGGTAGCTCAGTGGATTGAGAGTCAGGCCTAGAGATGTGAGGTCCTAGGTTCAAATTAGGCCTCAGACACTTCCCAGCTGTTGACTCTGGGCAAGTCCTTGCCCACCCTTACCACTCTTCCACCAAGGAGCCAATACACAGATACCTTCCTACTGTCTCTGATTTTCTAAATCTCCAGGTCAGCATTTTGCTGGAAACAAGAGGGTGGTGAAGTAATATATTAAAGAAGCCTAGAGTGATACTTTGTAATTGGAATATTAACATTTTGATTAAGATGACAGCACTTTAAATGGAAATATTTAATTGAAAAAAGCTACCATCAAAATACACACATGGAATCTGTGTGGGTTTCTTAATGAAAGATAATGTTTGTAATAGACTAAACAACTTCACAACCAGAATTGAGAGCTTAGTAGTACTTATTCTTCAGCTGTAAATTTTTACCTGTTATTCAAGCCCCAAAGGATTATCTTTTTTTTTAAATTGTGATAGTACTGAAAGAGAATTTTTTTTATTTTGAGGGAAGAAGGAGCTTTCCTTTCTTTTCTCATGGCCTCCTCCTTTTTCAGGAAACTTCTATGCTGGAAACCAGCATTCAAAATCTTCTGTTTTTCCATATTCCCAATAGAATATAAGCTCTTTTAAAGTAGACTGTTTTGCATTTCTTTATATTCTTATTCTTTTTCATAAGGGAGGAACTTAATAAATGTGTGATGTATTTTATTCAAGTGGCTCTGGTTTCTACTTCATGGTCTCAAGCTTGTACGTTTTAAGTTAAGTCACACACACAATATGTCTATTTCTTTGTATTTAATGGATGGCCTAATTCTTCTGTGAAGTTCTCTATGACCTAAATAGTCCTGAATAAAAC
The DNA here is from genome assembly GCF_016433145.1 of Gracilinanus agilis. Classification (NCBI taxonomy): domain Eukaryota; kingdom Metazoa; phylum Chordata; class Mammalia; order Didelphimorphia; family Didelphidae; genus Gracilinanus; species Gracilinanus agilis. Next base: position 616,098,857 of record NC_058131.1, read on the forward strand.
TCTTAGCATTTAATTTTTTAAACCACTTCATTAAATATTATTGGTTCAATAACTATTTACTGAATACCTACTTTGTGTAAGCTGTGTGTTATGTGTGATTTGCTGTCTAGTAGGGGACATGAAATATATGTGCAAATAGCTTCAATATAGAATGTTCCAAGTACATAAGAGTCAGAATTTGATAGGTAAAATTCAACAGATACAGAAGAGGAACAGGCAATTTAGACAGTGGGAATAATTTAAGTGTAAGTCTTTGAAGAATGCAGGATGAATTTGACAAATACTTGGTTTAGCTGGAGCCTATAGGTTAGATGATGAATCTGTAAGTCAAGGAGACCAATAAGAAGAATCAGTAATGACACATTTGCAGGTAGATGAGGTTTTTTCTAAGGATTCTAAATAATTCCTGTTTATTAGGTTGTTTAGGTAGAAACAATGGACTGGGTTGAACATTCTTCACTTGTTTCTTTGGAAAGGACCAACCTTAAATAAAACTGTAGATATGGACAAGTTTTCCTTCTAATTTCAGTCTCTTCTTTTCCCTCCATGTTCTACTTGAGGGATGTCAAACATCCAGGATAGCTAACACATAGGGAGATGAAATAGACTCTAGGAGACTAAGAAAAACACTCATATCCATAGTCAGTGTTTTGTATTTTAAGTCTTATTTCTGAGGCAGAGTTAAGATGGTGGCTTTGGAGTAGGAGCCTTCTGAATCACCTTCCAACCAATCATTACAAAACTTCTCAAAATGACAGAAATAAAAATTGGATGAGTAAAGGGGCTTTCCCACAGGATACAGCTTTAAAGGTAGGCAGTGTTTGGGGAGTCCCATACTATAAGGGGATGAAGCTGTACTTATCAAAAGGCAAGCTGATCACCCTTCCCTCACGCCACCTGTCCCACCAGAGTCAGAGTGAGGGCTGGGGCAATCTTTAAATTCTCAGGGGGATGGCTGAAAGCACCACAGACTTACCCTTGAAGGCAATGCAAGGCATTGGCAGCCAGAATTGAGACCTGAGACTGAAAAGCACAGAGCCTGGGCATCTGAGTGTGGAGCTTGGGCAAAGAGAGGGCTGGAGGCAGCCAAGGCAGCAGGGGCTAGAAAGATAGCCTCAGGTCAAACCGCTTTAAAGCACACTACACAAAGAACATCCCATTAGCTCTTCTCATTCAGACTTCTGACTGGGAAAGTAAGATACTACCACAGCAAAGTTCTGCAAGACAGAGGCTAAGCAAGAAATCAACATGTAGGAACCCCAATTCATTAGTGGCAAAAAGAACAAGCAGCAACAAAAAGAAACTCTTGATCTTGGATAATTTCTGTGGAGAAAAACAGCAAACTATAGAATCAATAGCAGAGATTGACATACAAGCAAACACATGCAAACTTTCTCCTGCAAAATGGAAATTAGTCAAAAGCTCTTTAGGAATTCAAAAAGGAGTTCAAGAACCAAGTAAGAAAGATGCAAGAAAAATGGGAAGAAAAGTGGGAAAATATGAGAGTAATACAAAAAGGAAATAACAGTTTAAAAGACAAAATTGCCCATATGGAAAAATAGGCACAGAAATCAAATGAAGTAATAAGCAATTGGAGACCAGAATTGACTTGCTGGAAGTCATGTAAAGCAGTATAGACCAAACTGAAAAGGAAAATCAAAACATCATAGCTGAAAATCAGGTTTTAAAGACCAGAATTGGGCAGGTAGAAGTTAATGATCTCACAAGACAGCAAGAATTAATAAAGCAAAATCAAAAGAATGAAAGAATGGAAGGAAACATGAAATATCTTATTGAAAAGACAATTGACCTGGAAAAAAATCCAAGAGAGACAATTTGGGAATCATTGGCCTACTGTAGGGGTCAGCAACATATGGCTCTAGAGCCATAAAGTCAATTTTTTTTCAGGCGCTGTTACAGGAGCTCGCACTGTTACAGGAGTGTGCACTGTGAGTACTGTAAGGCTCTAATGAAATTACATTTTAAAAAATGTGGCATTTATGGCCTTCACTGCCAAAAAGGTTCCTGACCCCTGGTCTACTGGAAAGCCTGGAACAAAATAAAAGCCTTGACATCATATTACAAGAAATTATCCAAGAAAATTGCCCTGATTTCTTGAACAAGAGAGCAAAATAGACATTGAAAGAATCCACAGATCAGCTCTTATAGTAAATCCCCCAAAGTCTTATCTCTCACTAAGAAAAGATTTTGTTTGATTAGACAAATTCCAGTCATAATAAAGCAGGTGGGAGAGAATTTGGTGACTGGGGGTCTTTCCTAGTGTCCCATGGAATTGCACTATGCATGGAAAGTACCACCTACTTCTTTTTGTTTATAAAGTCAGTCTTGCTCTTAGAAAAAGAGACTTCAGTGATAACTGGAGCTCATGTCCTGGATATCCCTTAGTTGGAAGTCATCTCATCTACTAGGCTACCTTCTCTGTTTTCAGCTGTAAGGTTAGGTGCAGATAAGCATTAGAGGCAACAGTTATTGATGAGAATATTTCTGGCTGGAGGTTAAAGGGTACTTTCTCATTTCAACAGGTGATCCATCTTGGAGTGGAGATGACAAGGGACAAACCACAATTGTGTTTTGAAGGAGCATATTTGCCATTTCATATCCAGGAGAGAAAGAGATTAATATTTCAAAAATTCTTGCAACTCTTCTGTGTATCTGTCTTGTTAAAATGGGTAATCTCCCCTGTATATGAGATAATGCCTTGGAGTGGAAACCATTATTATTTATTTTCTCTGCCTTCAGCATCCTTTATACGGCAAAGTATGAAAAAGGAGTAACGCTTTTTGATAACATCTCCAAACACGTATTTAATGCAGATTTAAAAGGACAGCTGTTATTTTACCAGACTCCCTTGATCATTGCAAATACATGGAGATTCAGCAACTGTGTAATAGCTATGCACACAGCACAATAGGAAATACAAATGTGGGTGGGTGCATATAGATTATAGTTTAATCTTTAGAAATATTTCTACTGATCAATTACTGTAGCACTGGGGCATGCAATTGTCCCTTTTAAATCAAAACGACCTGCCTATTTGTGAACTCCAGTTCAGTGCTTTGCTGGGGAAGAGAGGTTGTAAAGGAATATATTAGGAATGCAAAAAGTAATACTGTGTAATAAGAATATTAACATTTTGATTGAGTTGATGGAGCATTTAAATGGAAATATTCAATTGCAAAGATGGAGCATCAGAGGGAAGCTACAATACAAGCATGGAATCTGTGTGATTTTCCTTAATGAAAGATAATGCTTGTAATAGACTAAACAACTTCATGGTAAGCATTGAAGGACTGGTCATGCTAGTTTTTCAGATGTAAGCTATAAAGAATAGGAAAGAGAGACTTGATAAATGCAAATGGGACATTGCCCTATTAAAATTATGAAGACAGTAGACACATTTATATGGTCATTTGAAGGAGGGCAAACAGATTGGGGTCCAAGTATTAGAATTTTATCTGACAACATGTAAAAGGACAATGAATTAGAGGTCAGGAAAACTGCATCCTAGTTCTGATGATAAAATAACCCTTCTTGTAGTGGACACAAATTGTCAGTATGACTATGTTTAAATATTACTTATATTATAAAATGGCAAAAACATGATTATGGAATAATCTGGTAAGTGTTTGTTTCATACATCTGAAATAGTTCAAGTTCTAGGTCTGCTAGTAATTAGTTAACCAGAAAGCATTTTAAGTACTTAACTGTTTGCCAGGTACTGTGCTAAGCCTTTGGGCTACAAAGAAAAAAAATATTGTCTTTCTGTAAGGAAATTACACTGGAATGGAGCAGGCAACATATATCCGATAGCTATGTGGTTATGGGGAAGTCACTTAACCTCTGTGGGGTTCAGTTTCTTTGTTGGAGCTGATCTTCCCCAAAGTCACTTCCAACCTGATGGGAACTGGGAAAGAATTCAGTTGAGTCATTAACACAGTGAGGAAGGGAGCAGGTGGGGCCTTTGTTCAAGAGCATGACATCTCCACCTTAGCAGAACTTTATTGATTCAGAATATTTCAGAAGAAAAAATAATTTAAGCATTGTGGAATATTAGTAGTCTTCATCCTAGAAGATCATGTGAGAAATGAGAAAGGTATGGAAATATTATAGGACTTTGGCTGTGGTAGCACAGTATGTCACAGGGATCTCATGTGTCCATATATCTGTCAGTGAGTTATACTGATGTGCTGACTCTTATGGGAGGTACCTAAGGAGAACAGGTGGACTGTGTGTTTCTCTTCAGGGGAGTATAAATTTGGCCATTCTACTGCCCAATAACACATGGCACCATTTGGCAATAGTCTATGATGACTTTGTGACTTCAGGTTCAGCAGAAACTGTGTACCTGTTTGGACCTCTGTAGATTTCTCTTCCCAGGAGGGAATTTCTAAAAAAAGTTCAGATTATAGAATTAGGAACATGACTTGAATAATGAAATGCTGACCTGTAAAACGATTAGATCTGGTGACTTGGTCTGACAAAACTAAGAATATCCTTTTTTTTCCCTCATGGTGAATCCATCATCTCAGATCTGTCCATAAATGGGGAGTTTGTACCATCTCTGAAAAGAGAAACAGAGAATAATAAAATATTCCCCCAAATGGCATACAGTTTGATACAGAAAGAGAAATAAAGTCTATGCTTGAGTTTGATGAGTAGTAGTAGTTATGCTTAAGGCAGGGACCAGGGGATTATGGTAGTGTCCAGAAGGTCCTTAGGGTTTAGACCAAACTTAATTGCTAGTCAGAGTAAGAGGTAAAGAAACTGAAATTCACCGGCATGATCAATAAGTATGTACATACTATGTGCTGATATTAGACTAGTTATTGGGGAAAATTTTTTTTAAAAATTGAATAAAATAATTGGCATTTTTTAGAAGTTTGTCTACTAGGGACACAAAAAGTCCATATGTAAGCATGTAAAGAATACATACAAATAAATATGTAGTTAAATACAAGATAATTTGGGAGGAAGGATATCAGCAGATGAAGATGATCAGGAAAAGCTTTTTGGAGAAGGTGGTGTTTGAACTACATATTGAAGGAAAAGAGTCATTCTCTGATGCATAAGGAAAGAACACCCAATGGACACTAAGACGAGAAATGAAGTATTATCTGTGAAGAAAAGGGAGAAGACCATTTTGGCTAAATTGTATCATGTGAGAGAGAGAGAGAGAGAGCAATGTACAGAATTCTGTGAAGAAGGTATGTCAGAGCAAGCTATAAAATGCTTTACTACTTAAAAAGAAGTTTACATTTTATTAGAGGAAATAGGGAACTTCTGGGGTTTTTTGAATGAGTGAGTGATAAGAACAGACCTGTGCTTAAAGGAAATGATTTTGGCAGCGGGGTTTAAAGTAGCCTGAAGTGAGGAGAAACTTGAAGCAAGGAGAACAATTAGGGAGATCATAAAAATAATCTGGATGTGAATTATGAAGAAGGCGATGGCTATGTGAATAGATAGAAGGGATCAAATGTGAAAGATATTATAGAAATGGAAATGACAACATTTGACAACTGATTTGAAGATTCACAGAGAGAAAAACAGAAAAACAGAGAACAAGAAAACATGGCTCAAGGCAGAGCCCTGGGAAACACCCAAAATTTGGGGGAAGGATGCTAGGGATACAATCAGCCTTAATAGTGGTCTTATCACATGACTGACTCAAAGATCACAGCCCAGAGCACACTTTCCATGCCAAAAGCTATAGAAATTCCCAGGAGGGAACCAAAAACTGAAAGAATTGTCTGAGTGAGTTTAGGGGAAGAATATTTAGAGCCAGATGTAGAGGGGCCATCCTTAGCTATGAGTGAATCAAGAAGCTGGAAGGGGGAAACCAGTTATACCAAACTGTTCAAAGTGAAATTAGGATGCATGCACCCTAGAAATTTATCTGCTATACCTTTTCATTGTATTTTAAATTTTTTCCTGCCTAGTAAAGCCTCTCTTGAAAAATTCAACTTTGTTTCAATTAAATTAAGAGAAGGAAAAGTTTATTTGAGCCTTTGTGAGGATCAAAGAATCCTATAATGGTTGTAGTATTTGTGACCCACAGTTCCATATCAATTTTGATCGGATTGAAACAGATACATTCTAAGATCCTTTCTAATTCTAAATCCATTATCTATTATTAACTTATGATCAGTCATGCTGAGTATCTATTAACGGAGGGTGTTAGTAGATTTAACTGTAAGTGCTATTCCTTGACTGCCTTGAATGTTCAGTTATAGTATAGTCCCAGGTTTTTCACTAGCCAGTTTTGCAACTTTGGGAGTCACTTAACCATTCTTGGCTTTAGGCTCATCATGTGCAAAACAGGTACAATAATACATTTTCTGCCTACCTTCTTGTATTATTGTGAGGGTTGAATGAGATAGTATGTGAGTATTTTAAACTGCTATGGAAGAGATATTTTAATCCTATTACAGAAAAATATTAATATACAAATGAAATCAGCTACATGTGCTCAATGATTGGCATTCTGATTCTGAAGATGACATTCATAAGAGGTCTTCATTTCTATCTTGGTAAAAAGGCAGGAACAGAATTTTAGAATAAGTGGACAAAGACTTTAAAGTATCATATACAAACTCCTCACTTTACTGGGTCATTTTGGCCTAGAGTATCTGCTTATTTCTAAAATTTTTAGATCCATAATGAAATGTTCAGGTTTCTGATGTCTTGGATCTTGGTTATTTATATAATTCTGGATTGTTTGTCCATGGTCACAGCAGCTATAGTGTTTCATTTAGGAGAGGTATCAGGGTCACTTCATGACCCTGGGAATGTTCATAGGCACCATTGTGGCTCTGATGTTGCATGTCGTTTTGCTTTCATGTATGAGTTCCAGCCACTATTCATGAAGTGATATTGCCTCTCACTATGAAGTTGAATGGGTCTTTGGATAAAGCATTAAACTTAGGATCAGGGAGATGTGAATTCAAATCCTTCCTCAAAGACTTAATAGCTATACAACTTGGGCAAGTCACTTAACCTTTCTTGGCTTCAGTGTTCTCATGAGTAAAATTGAGATGAAAGTGACACTGAACTCATAGGATTATTGTGGCTATCTAGTGGAATAACATGAAAAGTGTTTTCTAAACCTTAGAGTGCCATATAAATGGGTAGCCATTATCATTGTCATTACTGTTGTTATTGTTGCTGCTGAACTTACTTGGTGGTGAAGTGTTCCCCCAAGGCCAAAGTTAAGACTCTTAGGCTAATAGTAAAATTCTTTTCTCAATACATAGGCCAGGAATTTGAGGTTCTTTAGGCAGAAGAGGTGAGAAAGGAGTCCTTAATACCTACTTCAAATTGATGTGGCATGATCTGGTGAACAAGTGAAGCTTTAGGGCATGGAATGAATTCAGCAAAGAACAAAAGAGAGAAGTCAGTTTGATGTTGAATAAGGTGCTGCTCCTTTCTAATTAATCACACTCTTAACATCGTGTTGGCAGTTGAGAGACTCCTAGATCTTAATGCCTCCCCTTAGTAATGTTAAAAACTGGCATTGTGTGACTTCATTTTCTTAGAGATACATGATTGATCTTGCTACTGGTGAGTGTAGACACTGTGACGTCTTACCATATAATGTCATTAGATGAAACGATTAAGTGGCTTCTTGGTATGGCAGATTGTGAAAAGGTTGAGAGCAATTCATTCATAATGTAGGAAATATTAAAAAATATTTGGCTTAAAAACAATACTAAAGAGTTTATTTCATTTATTAGCATCATAAAAGACATAAAAGGTATTCTTGGCTAAGAAAAAGTCTTCTTGTTTTAGGAATATTTATCCCCTATGCCAAATAATATAGTAATGTACACTAAGCAGCCAACTGGGGCTTATGACTGTGGAATCTGTCATACTTCTTAATCGTAGCTCCATGGAATATCTATTAAGATTCCCAAGGAAACCATGAGTCTTTGAAATGTTTGGGGAGATCTGCATGCCTAGTGTCACTTAACTTATTTCCTTTGATCTGGGATAATGAGAGTATATGTGTTTTAGCAGAACTCTGTCCCCTTATTTGCATCCTCTATTCATGAATAAGCATGTAACCATAGAATCTTATAACTCACAATATTAAGGAAAGATTTACTTGAGACCCAGTTCTTGCCATGGACCACTTATTTTCTGGTGACTGAATTGTCACTAAATTTTTAGGCCTCATAAAATTTATACCAAGCAGTAGAACCTCAAAAATATATGCTGTTAAGTAGGACTATGGAGGAAGAATACACTTATCTTGAGACATCTCCAGAAGCCATTGGCAAGAGTTGCAAATACAATTGACAACACTGAGGATATAAAAGTTTCCACCACATACCATACCCATAGAGTTATTAAGTAGTCCAACCCTGGAACACTATACCATGTCCCCCAAAACTAGCACTCTAAAGAAATCTCTTAGCATACTGTAGATAGAAGAACAAATGTGGTGAAGGTAACTTTCAAGGAGTCTTATATGTTGTATCTGGATTTCTATGGAGATGAGAGGAGTCATTGCCATAGAATAGCTGATTGCAAGTGCATGCCTCTGTTGTGTGTTTGTGTGTAGTGCTGAGGTTTTAAAAGTCTACATAACTAAACTTATTTCATAAAGTACAGTGATCCCTCACCTATCACACGGTTTATGTTCCAGAGACCCTCACAATAGGCAAAAATCAGCATTATATTTATTTTATTATTTATATATATTTAAGGCTTTATTAATCCTTCCTATTCTCTTATAAACCTTTTCCATACTCTCATTAAACTATAGTCACTGAGCCAATCAGGGCCAGGATATAGAACACAGTACTGTGATTGGTCACCTTTCATTCCATCGATCAATAATGTGCCACAACAAGTGTAACTCTGTGATACAGAATTATACATACATACATATATATATGTATGTATATATATATACCCATGATACAGTGAAGCCCCATAAATGAATGGTGATATAGTAAGGAATTGACTATAATCTGTATTCTAGTTTTAGTCACCTACAGTAAGCCACTAATTCTAATTCAGAACCATGGCCAGCAACCTGGCTTTGATTACTCTTCCCTGTTGGCCCCATGCACTTCTTTATGGAATATAAATTTACTCCATTTTGTTTGTTTTCCCATTTTTCTTAATATTACCTTCTTTCCCCCTTCTAGTTTTGTGTGTGTATATATATATATCACTTGACATTTCATTCTATACAGTTTGTCACTGTTCCCTCTATGTAAACTTCTTCTAGTTACCCTGTTGGTAATAACAATTTTTAATATTTGCCAATATCTTCTTTTCTTTGTGGGGTACAAATTGATTGAACTTATTGGGTCCCTTAAAGAAAATATTTCACCCTCCCCCATTCTCTTAATTACCTTATGATGATTCTCTTGAGTTCTGTGTTTGGGCAGAAAACTCTCTGTTTAAGTTCGGTTTTTTCTTGATGAATGCTTGGACATCCTCAATTTTATTGTATGACCATACTTTCCCCTGCAATAATATAGTCAGTTTTGCTGGATATTGATTCTTGGTTGTAGACCCAGTTCTCTTGCTTTCCAGAATATGGTGTTCCATGACTTCTTGTCCTTCAATGAAGATGCAGCCAGATCCTGTGCTATCCTAACTGTGGTTCCCAGACATCTGAATGACTTCTTTTTAGCAGCTTGTAATATTTTTTCCTTGGTCTGGTAGTTTTTGAATTTGGCTATAATATTCCTGGAAGTTGTTAGTTGTGTATTAAATGTAGGAGGTGATCTGTGGATTCTTTCAATTTCCACTTTTTGCTCTTATTTGAGAATGTCAGGGCAGTTGTCTCTGATAATTTCTTGTAGGATGATGTCTAAACTTTTTCTTTTATCATGATGTTCTGGTAAACCAGTTATTATTAAATTGTCTCTTCTAGCTCTGTTCTCTAGATCTTTGGTTGAATCAATGAGATGTTTCATATTCTCCTCAAATTTTTCATTTTTTTTATTTCATTTTATATATTCTTGCTGCCTTGTGAAGCCATTTGCTTCTAGTTGTTGAGTTCTGTTTTTTAAAGACTGAATTTCATCCCTGGCTTTTTGGTCATCCTTCTCCTTCTTGTCTGATTTTCTTTATAGATCATCTTTTGCTTTTTTGCTTCATTTTCAAGCTGGGAAATTCTGGCTTTTAAGACTTTATTTTCTTGTTTTAGTTCATGTATTTCCTTTTTCAAATTGTCTTCAGCCTCTCTTGCTTCTCTTGATTGCTTTTTAAATTCCTTAAGTTCTTGAGTTAATTGCATTTTGAGATCTTCCAAAGCCCGTGTGCAATTTGCTGGAACTTCTTCTTCTTCTACTTCTGTTTCATTTGCTCTCTTTTCACTTCCTTGAAAGAAGCTGTCAATTGTTATTTCTTTTCTCTTTTTCTGTTGTTTACTCATATTTTTTTCCTTTTCTGTTCTGCTAGTTTGAGCAGATGTATTTAATGATCTGTGATGAAAGATCTTCCCTCAGCTGGCAATGAAGGTTTGTAGTTACTTTCTCTGCCCTCTGGACTTCTTGTCTTTCAAATTGTTGGTATTTAGCCTGTATTGATTGGATTAGTCTGTACTTCGTAATCTGCCCTGAGGCTAAAACCTGGAGAGGAGAAAAAAAAACAAGTGTGGGGGGACCAGAAGGAGCATTTTAGCCGAGCTGAGCTGTCCAGCAGTAGGGTCCCCCTGCACTGCTGTCCTTGTGTTTGATCTGGTTTTCTTTCTTCTTGAAGCCCTTTGTTCTCTATCTCAGTGTGAGAAAGCAAAGTGGTCTGTGGTCTGAGGTTTGGCACTCTCTAAGCCACCTTCTTTCCAGGCATTTTTGCTGTGTTTCTCTGGTTTTCTCCTCCAGTCACCTCTCCAATGCCTGTGTTTAACTCACCAAGTCTGGAGCCAGCAAGGCCCTCTCTCCGGGGCTGGAGCATCTGTCTGCCCTGAGATTTCAGGGGCCACTGGAGACTCTGCACAGGGGAGGCATCCTGGGATTCCCCTTCTATACCCTCAGACCTGACAGTTCAAGAATTGAAGCCTTTTTCTTGGCATACCTCTTTAGTTGTGAAGCAGTAGGGTTCCCCTGCTCTGTCCCGTTGTTAGATTTGTTCCTCTTTCTTCTTAAACTGCATTGTTTTCTATCTTGGTGTGTAAGGGTGTTGAGATTTTAAGATTTGCTCCATCTAAGCCACCATCTTCCCAGAATTCCCCTGCTTTCATTACTCAGATAGGTACTCGGTGTGAGCTACTGAAGCTCCAACTTTCTTAGATTAAATAGAAGGTTGTTATTTTCCCCTCAATAATCTATTTAGCAAGTACATATTGAATGTCCACTATGTGAAAGTTTATATTCTAGACATTGTGGTGGGGATACAGAGATAAAAGAACATGCATTTGTCAATAAAATAAATCTTGGTTCCACTATTTATTACTGAAGTGACTTGAGGAAAGTTGCTTAAATTCTTTGGACCTTAGTTTCCTCATCTGAAAAAAAATCATGTCTTTAACTAGATTTCTAAGATTGAATTAAGGACTAAGTTCTTTGATTCATGAGATGAGTATAAGAAATAGCTCTCCAGCTGCAAATAGGTTACTTGCCATATAGTTGGTGAGATAATATTAACACAGAAAACAATTAGAGGAAATGAAAAAATATATATAAATGTGTAAAACTGTGTGGTTCAAAAAAGAACAGATTAGAAAGGGACTGTTGTGCAAGATTGGAAGCTTCCTTGATTCCCCTTAACATACTGCTCTATTAATTCACTAGAGTATAGACCTACACATCATATCAGTATTGAGTTTCCTGTATTATCTGTTTATTATCCATATCAGTCTTATTCAAATTCAAATTCAGAAAACATTTATTAAGTACTTAAAGATGCAAGGAACAAGCTGTTGATAGAAAGATAAATTGAGAAACAAGGAACATACTACATTCTCCTGGGGGATATAATGTAACCATAATTTAAAATAATGTAATATGAAGAAGGAAAGATCACAAATTATTAGGTGGAATGTTTTTTTTGTTAAGAATGGCTTCTGGTAGGAAGTAGTACCTGGACTGAAACAAATAATTGGGTGGAGTGTTTTTTGTTAAGAAGGACTTCTGGTAGGAAGTAGTACATGGACTGAAAACTAGGGTTTATAAGAAGTATAGGAAGTAAAGAAGAAATGCATTATAGGCAGTACAGAGATTTGTGCAAATAAGACAGTGAGAGATGGCATGTCTTATTTAGGTACTTGATAGTCTTATTTGACTATAATGCAGTGTGAATGAAGGTTAATGATAGGCATTGAGCTTAGAAAGGCAGGTTAGATCCATATTGTGAGGGAATTTAAATGCCAAACTGAAGTTTATGTTATGTTTGAGTTTACTTTATTATTTATCCTACAGCAGTGGGGAACCACTGAATACTTTTAAGCAGAGAAGTGACATTTTCATTCCAGTGTATCAGGAATATTAATTAGGCATCAACAGGAGGATAGATTATAGGGGGTGGGAAGATAGTCCAGGTGAGAAATAATGAGGTTTGAAAATAAAGGTAATGGATTATTTAGAAGAGAAAGGAGGATAGGTATAAGACACTAGGAAATGGCATTGCAAAGTCTCAGTAACTGATATGGTATGGGCAATGAGAAAGTGGAAACAATCAGAGATATATCTGAGATTGTAAATATGGGTGACTAAAAAGAGGTTTAGTATCCTTAATAGTACTAGGGGCTTCTGGTGGAGGGATGATCTGGAGAGGAAATTTGGGGAATTCTGTTTTGTACATGTTCATTTTGAAAATCTCATGAGATGAACCATTAGAGATATCTAGAAGGCAATTGGAATTCAGAAGAAAGATAATATTTAGATTTTGGTGTAATTTTCATAAAGATGATCATTGAACTCATGGTAGTATATAAGATTGCTGAAAGAGAATGTATGAAGCAAAGAGGTCCCAGGACAGAGGTTTGGGGTTGCAGTGGGAGATAATCCTTTATGTCTAATTGACAGAAAATGCAAAATGATTCATTGGATTCTAAGAAAGAATGGTTAAGTTAGGTGGAGATACAAATCAGCTATGTCACAGAAGCCAAGGGAGAAGATATTATCCAGGGACCTGTTTGCTCTCTATGTCTATACTAGAATGATGACCTATAAGCTTTTTAGTCATGTATCACTATTAGTTAAGGGGCATAATGATAGGGACATATATGTAATTCCTGCTCAAAAGCTTATATGTGTATATATGTGTGTGTATATATATATATATAAAAATTTATGTAGATAGAGATATATAGATAGAGATAATAGAGAAAATGCCTAAATGCTTATTTATAAAATTTTATATATATTACTGTACTAATAATTTTACATAATAAAATACAAAATAGAACTTTATGGGATGAGATAAAAATGAAATATTTGTGAACCACTGGAGTTTATTAAATAAAGGAGTTCCTGGTTAGGGAAATCACTTTGACAGCTGGGAAGGGAATAGATTGAGGTGTGGAGCTTTGTGCTACAGCCTGGTAGGAGACTATTACAATTGGTCAGGAAAGGTTCTGAATTAGGGTAGTGGCTATGTAAGTAAAGACAGGGGAACATATTCAAGAGATTTTATGGAACAAGATAAATTTAGAAGAAGAAGTGTTAGTTTTAGGGAAATGACCATTTAAATCAGAAGTGTCAAACTCTATTTTGTATTTTATTATGTAAAATTATTAGTACAGTACAGGGGCCCCAAGGAGAATGCCGTTTGAACCAAATTAAAATGTAATTGGGAAATGTTTAATAAAATGAATAAAAATATTATATCACACAGATAATTATTTTTTCAGTCAGTCAGATGAGTTCATCTATGTCTACCTTTCCTGTATGATTTATTTTATCCCATCCCAAATAAAAAAAAAAAAAAACTGGGGCAGGACCCTCTTGAGAGATGCCAAAATGTGATAGAGAGAGAGAAGGGAATACATATGATGGGAGGAGTGGATATTGCCAATGGTGCTTACCTAGGTGCTACAATGAGTCCCTACCTAGTAGTTAGGTTATAACTATCCTTAGGGGCTAATTTCTTTCTCAGAAGAGAGAAGGTCGGGGACTTGCATAGCCGAAGGAGGTGGGGGGGGGGAGGAGGGGAAACAGAGTAGAGGATTGTTGGAAGATAAGGAAGGTAGTTGTATTGGAGACAAGCCCCACTGTTGTCTGTGACAGATGGGTTGTGACTGGTCTTCTTTTATATAACAAGGATGGCAGTACAATTTAGATATATGGTGTAGAAAAAATGGGTTTTGCATATATCTGACATAAGATTATAGAGTAATAGAACTAAGAGTTGGAAGGAACTACATAACCTGTCCAATCCAACTATTCATTTTATACGTGCAGAAATTCAGGTCTATAGATGTTGGGTGGCTTGCCCTAGATCACACAGATAGTAATCATCAAATATTTGAGATTTGAGCCGAGTCCCCTAACTCCAGAGCTAGTATTTTTCCGCTATACCATATTGATGTGTGTATTTATATATTTCAGATATGCTGGAGGAGGAGAAATACTTTAGATTTGTAAAATATTCATTTCCCTACAGAAGACCCCAGACTGTGCTTGTGTGGGTGAATGTTGTAGTCTTAAGTACTCAGCAGGACTTTTAAAGTCGATCCTTTCTAAGTGTTTTGGATTAGAAAAATTGTTAATGCACAGTCTTAATAATTCTTTACCTGTGGTCTGAGGCTCCCTTTTTTCCCTCCTTCTATATGGTTCATATAAGCATTCTCTCTCATATGGGAACTTCCTGAGGGAGGGAGGACTATTTTGGATTCTAGATACCCTGTGAATCTACACCCCCTCAAAATCATAGCACACAAGCCCTCCCTGAGGTGTTTACATTTACTAGTCAGGCAAAGGGTATCATTAGTTCAAAGAAATGAATTTAAAGAAATAGCATAACAAGGAAAATAGCAATAGGATATTTTGCCTATAAATCTAGGGCATTTAATCTCACATTTACATATAACATCAGTGAGAAAAAGTTGCTATGTTTAAGATCACTTGTGGAACTCACATGTAGAGAACATATATTGATGGCAGTTGTTCTGAAAAGGAGCAGAAGATTGTAGTGGACTGCAAGTACAGTATGAGATAGTATTGCAAAATGGCCAAAAGCCCCAAATAAACCCTATGTAATCTTGGGCCACATGAAGAGGGCATAACTTCCAGGAATAGGGAAGTAATATTCCAACTCTCTTCTGCCCTCATCAGACATCACCTCAGCAAGTATGTCCAGTTGGATGCTATAGTATAAGAATGACATTAATAAGAAATGAACAGCATACAGAGGAGGGCAGTCAGGATGGTGAACAGTTCTCAGTCAATGCCATAAGATTTCATTCATTTCAAAGAAGTGGGCAGGTTTGGCCAGGAAGAAAGAAGGCTTAAATCTCTGAGGTCCTGTCAAGTGGAAGAAGGATTAGAATTATTCTGTTTGGCCACAAAGGATAGAAGTAGTAGTAATAGGTAGAAATTGAAAAAGGGCTAATTTAATTTGACTTGATATATATAATAATTAGGAAAGAAGGAAAATGCATTTATTAAGCACTTACTATGTGCCAGGAACTGTGCTAAACATTTTGCAAATGCTCTCTCATTTGATCTTCACAACAAACCTGGGAGGTACATGCTATTATTTATCCCCATTTTGTGGTTGAGAGAACTGAGAGAGGCAGAAGTTAAGTGACTTGACTAGGGTCACATGTCTGGAAAGTATCAGGGGCTGTATTTCAACTCATATCTTCCTGACTTTAGATCCAGCACTTTTATCCACTGTGTCAACTAGCTACACCCAACTAAACTAGTTCAGAATTGTGAAAAAAACAAAACAAAACAAAAAGTTTTCAAGGATAATTGTTGAGCATTTTTGATGGGAATTGTATTTAGATTATATTGACTTCTGAGATCCCTTCATCCTCTGGAATTCTGTGCATCTATGTACTTATAAAAATACTTTTTGCAGGTAGCAATTTCTCAATATGAAAATAGAATGATTTAGATTTATTTTTCCCCAAATTATTTCCACATTCCCTGCTTTATGCTAGAGGTGTTCCATATGCTTAGGGTCTACATAACATTTATCAGTTCTGCCAATCTTCTAAGCCCCCAAAGTATTCCATAGCCAAATTAGTTTGAGAAATGCTGGCTGATAGTATTAAGCTTTCATTCTTACTCAAAGCTCATGGAAAGAGGATCAGAGGTATAGTTGTCTAATGGGAAAAGTTAGTAATGGAACAAAGAGTGAAGTATTTATTTATCTCTGTGACTGGTGACTTAATGATGTTCAGTAGTAGCTAAGGGTAGAGATAAGAAATTAGTTTCTTCAATATGAGATCAGCCTTATAGTTTTAAAATCAAGTGATCTTTCTTTTTCATGTTTCTGATGAGGATTATCTGGGTAGTATTGTTCTGTGGGAAAAGAACCTATTTAGGTCACTTTATCTCCAAGGACAGGCTGTAAAAGTTCTTTATCATTATTATTTCCCCAAAGGATATGCTGGACCATGGGCCCCAGTACTGGGACTATATTGTATATCTTATGATTATAGATTTGAAGCCAGAAAAAGGACCTCAGGGGATCTCTAATCTATCTAGCCCTCTCCTTTTTTCTATTGGGAAAACTTAAGCCCAGGGAAATTAGTGACTTGCCTTAGGTCTTGCAGTTAGTAAAGCATTAATTTCAGGTTGGGAGTGGATGAAACTGTGGAACAGGAACTTATAAGGGGATAAGGGGAAGTGATTTGGATGGTAGCAACAAATATCTGGACAAGATGGAAAAAGACATTCGTAGGAGAAAAAGAATGCCAACTCCTGTTCTCAGCCCTGAGCATCAGGGGCTGTGAGAGAAGTACTAGTCAACTTAAGAGAGAATTCCAAGAGATGTAACTTCTTCAGGGGAAAGATAGATTTTAAGGATCACCAGAAATTTGAAAAAAATGTGAGGGAAAGAAATCTAAGAGTTGGAAATTACCTTTGAGGTCATCTGATTCAATGAATTGACTTTAGAGATGACGAAACTGAGAAGTAATTAAATTAAGGTCACATAACTAGCAAAGTGTCTCGAAATCAGATTCTCTGAACTCAAAATCCATTAGTCTTCCCACTAGAGTAGGGGAGAAACCCAGATCTCAGAGGAAACATAGGGAGCAGAAAAGGAAAAGATAGGACTAATCTTACTTTGGGAGAAGGAGGGGAAATGAAAGCCAGTGCCTATGACCTTGGTCACTGAGGGCCAGTGATAGCCTGGAGACGATGCTATCTAAGGAAAGCTCTCCTAGTTGATCTTTTTCATCCTGGATAGCTCATGTGGTGTGTACTTGTAGACTAAGCAGCAAGGTCTGTGTGTCTAGGGAGTATGGACATAGTCCACTTCTCTATGGTTAGGTTGCTTATGAGAGGGGTGTGGAGGCTATAAACCTTCCTAATATGTATCCTAATACTAAGTACCTCTTGAGTGTCACATTTCCCAATTGTAATATTTTGCTACTTGGTGAATGTGCACTTTTCATCCCATCCTTTATTATCTGCGGTGTAATTAATAGCTTATTATAGAGGGGAAAACCGTGGATTCAGAATCAAAGGATCTGAGTTTAAAATCTTGATTTTACTACTTATTAGCTATGTGATTTGCTCAAGTCACTTTCCATTTTTGATCCACAATTTCTTCCCCTATAAAGAAAGGAGATTGGAATAGATGTAGTTTTTTTATCTTTTTTTTTGTATCCTCAGAGCTTAACATAATATCTAGGATATAGTAGGTATTTAACAAGTGTTTATTGACTAATTGTCTAGAATACATTTTAAGGCTTCCCTGGTTGTAAATCCTATGATTCTATCACAAACCATATTTCTCCTTCCATCCTTTGTCTTTCCAGACCAAGGCATTTCATGTAAAGGTGAAGTAATTGTGGTTTTGATTCTTGGTCAAGGGACCTTTTAGAGGTGAACATGAGCAGAAGAGCACTATAGAGTCAGTGTCCTTCGAACAACCACACTTCTATGAGTGTCTGCTAAGTGTTGGTTTTCATATGGGCAGCCAGCTGGGGTGATTCACCAGCTCCCTGGGCCCATTTCCCCAGGTGTGCAGCATTGAGACATCATAGATTTCTTTTACTGGGCATTGTAAAAGCTGCCCTGCTCTTGCCCACTTTTAAGAGGCTCACAAGATTGTAACAGTTAACCTCTTCTAAATGTTTTTACTCTGCCTTTTATTCCCTTGACACTGAGAATAAAAAACGAAAATTGCCGAGTGGAAATCAAATCCATAAATCCCCAGCTACCACCTAGAACAAAGTGGTTTGGCCAAGATTGGAACAAGAGACTCAGGTAGCTGATCCCCAGAATTGGACCTATTTGCAATACCCTGCTGAGCCGAAGACTTATAGATATTTACAACAGGAAATGTAAATTGGATGACATTTCTCCCCATGTACTACTAATGGCTAAGGACTAATTGAGGAAACCATGGTCCTTTCCTCTTTCTAAAATGTTGATCTTAACTAGCTCCATTCAGAGGAAGAACTGTGGGAGGAGAAACACAGAAGAAAAACAACTGCTTGAACACATGGGCTGATGGGGATATTATTGCAGATGTAGACACTAAATGCTAACTCTAGTCCAACTATCAATAATATGGAATTAGGTCTTGATCAAGGATACATGTAAAACACAGTGGAATTGTGTGTTGGCTAAGGGGGGGTTTGGGGGAGAGGGAAAGAACATGAAACATGTAACTATGGGAAAATACTCAAAATAAAAATTTAAAAAATAAAAAAATAAATTATTTGGGCACAAATTAATTTTTCCATTATCACCTCTCCCCTTTAAAGAACCAACTTTTCTTGTCTCCTGTGCCAAATAAAATGGTATAAATAGAAAAAAAGTAAAATAAAATGTTTTTCTTTAATCAGTTAAAAGTACCCAGGAATGCTTGTATTAGATAAACTGAATGTGTCCTCTTAGCGCCTCCCCACTTTGGATAAGTTTTGGTTCAGTGTCAGTCAGGGAATGCTACAACTTGAAGAAGTCTTCGAGATCATTTAGTTCAACTGCTAAGTGACCTCCTCAAGACCACTCAGATTTGAAAGAAATAATTTGACATGGCAATAATCAAGATTCACACCTAGTCCTTCTGATCTCAAGCCTTATCCTCTTCCCCAATTGGCCAAGTAACCTCTTGTTGAAGTGGCTCTTCTGCAGCCCATTTTTTGATCACTATCTTAAGGATGCTGTGGTGTTGACTGGCCATATGGTTTGTGAAGGATCCCAGAGTGGGCCATAACTCGTCAAAATTTAACATTAGTCATGTTGATGCTGCAGGTCTTCAGGGATGAGATTAGTGGCATCTGAAGGCTATTCCTGGTACTTGTGTCTGATTTGAAGCTGAGATGTTTTAGAAAAAAAAATCAACCTGTCTTGAATTATTGCTTATTCCTGGTCTGAGCAGCATGTCTAGTCCTCTGACAAGTATCTTTTAGTCAATTCTTCCAATGAATACACACACAAGCACATCATATACACATATATTTATGTAGAATTATGGCTTCAATCCTCTGCAGTACAGGAGATGTCTCATATTAGCATGTGAATTGAACAGCAGATGAATCAAGGACAAGATATTAAATACTAGAAGACATAGACCTTTTAATTTATTCTTTGCTCACTCAGACCTCAAGTGTATTTCATTGTTTGGTCAATCTTTCATTCTTCTAAGATCCTCCTTCATCATTGTGATAATAGTCTTAGATTTTCTCCTGGGGAGAATGCATGCTTCTTCCCTGTACCTGTTCCTGTTTCTATTGTGGAAATGCATTATGATGATGAAATAATTTCATTGTTTAGCAAGGTTTACTCTCCTCTTGATAAATCACTGTTTTTTCATTATCTCATGCCTCCTGATATTTCTTGTGGACTCCCCGTCCTCACCCTACCCCCCATCACACTTGTGTGTAATCTCCTTTCTATTGAAAACCATTGGTCTTCTGTTATTTCACATGCAGGCAGTGGGCAGAATAGTTCAGTATTATAGACTCCATATCCCTCAGGAAGCAGAAGAAAAAGTCATATAGCCATGCTTTTCTCATTAGCCCTCTTTCATTCATATTTAAGCCTCCAATATTTAACTGTTTGCCTACTATGTGCTAGAGTTAGTTGGGGCTTCAAAGTTGAATAAAGACCTCATGGTTTAAATAGGGAGAGATGAGAGACACACAGAAAAAATTAGTGGATAATGTAAAGCCCATCGGTGCATGTATGTAACAGACAACACAAGGCATGTGACAAATGAAGATGATGTATAGAATGTTTTTATGGAGTGGGTGCAAAGGAATGGATATTTCCAGCAGGCAGATGCCCTTCTGTGTCTTACCTCTCTTCATCCCTTTCCCCTACAGGGCTGCCCAGACTCTTTGGGATAGGCAGGAAGAGCTATAATCATTGAAGATAATTTTTCCTAATTCCCAGGTCACCCAAACTTCATGGTTTAAGTTGTATCCATGGGGACAATGAGAGAAGAGCTTCTACTAGGATCTTCTTTCTATCATCTTTTTTCTTCCTCTGTTCCCTCATCTTGGGTGTCTATGCTCCATAGGGCAAACAGGTCTAAATATTAACATGATTACTCAAATCACTTGGGTTAGCAGAGTCCTTCAAGTGAGATGGAAGATGACTAGGCTTTACCACTACCTCCATTCTTGAACCATACAATGACGATGAAGTAATTGCTTTGCTTTTGATAAATCACCCTTATTTATTATCTCATGTCCATTTGGGCAGAAAGTGCTTAAAATAAATGATTGTTATCTGATGGACTGACCACCACTGCATCCCAAGGTCCTCTAGACATTGCTGATTTTTTCCTGTAATTATACTTTCGTTATTTCTAAACACTAATATTTGTTTGGCCAATGTACCCTTAGGACCCCTGGATCTTGTTATATATCTCTTTATTGAACTTTTAAGACTTCAAGGACTTTTCATTCACCTTTTAGTATAATTCTTTTATCTGTGTTGTCTCTCTCAGCTAGAATGTGAGTTCTTTGAGAAAGGGGTCTCATTTATTCTCTTTGTATCCCCTGTATTTAGCTCAGGGCTTGTCATATGGAAATCTTTTAATAAATAATTTTTCATTTATTCATTCAAAGTGCTTTAGGAATTCCTATTTGGGAGAGATTTTTGGAAGCTGGCATGGTCAGGTATCATGAAGAAGCTAGGATTTGAACTTAATTTCCTATGTCCTCAATGCTTTTCCTCTTTCCTAACAGCTGACTTCTTCTTCTTCCTTCTCAGTTATTCTCTTCTTTCTGTTCTGCTTTGATCATCTTTGATCTGGATTTTGAGAAATCTTTGTCAAAAATAGTTTCCTTCCCTTTTGTAGAAAATGATGAAAAATTAGACATTAAGACTTTTATGACTTAGGAGAAAGAAGAGAAAAGAATTGTAGATTTAGAGTTCAGAGGGACTTTATTTTACAGATGAATAAACTGAGGTCCAAAGAAATTAATGACTTGTCCAAGGTCATCCAAGGTAGTAAGTATCAGAGGTAGGAGCTTAGTAATTCACCTGACTCTGGAGTCACTTTTTCACTTTTCACATCACTTCAAGAGCAAGGTTATATTCACATTAATATATACATACATTCATTGTGGTTTCAGTGAACTTGGATCTCATTTGTTGGAAGTTCCAGGTGGAATGCTTATTGGATGAAGGAATAATATACTTCTTGAATGAGTAAGTGATTGAATTAATGAAAGGATTGATAAAGCCAAATGAATACTAGACGGGGAATCACAGAATCTGGGTTTGAATCCGGGCTGCACTGCTTGGTAAGCATACAATTGTGGGTGAATCAAATCACCTAATCTCCCCAAGAAGACTCAGTTTCCTCAGTTGTGCAATGGGAATAAAAATACTTCCAACATATACTTCATAAGATGGTAATATGGAAATCACTTTGTAGAGTGCTATATAAACAGTAGTTATAATTTTGTTTTATATTCTTCATTGAAGATTGTAATATCTCTTTTAAGGGGGAAGCTAGGTGGTACAGGGGAAAGAGGGCCTAACCTGGAGTCAGGAAGACCTGAGTTCAAATCTTGCCTTAGACATTTACTAGCTGTGTGATTCTGGGCAAATAATTTAATCTTGTTTGCCTCAATTTCGTCATAGTAAAATAAATTAGAGAAGGAAATGGCAAACCAGTCCAGTATCTTTGCCAAAAAAATACCCCAAATGGAGTCACAAGGAGTTTGGAAACCACTGAAATGACTGAACAAAACCAAAAGGGAAAGCAGGCCTTAAATCTGAAAAATGTCTAATTTACCACCAGAAATCAAGAGAAAGAAGTTAAGAAAACTGGTGAAGACAAGGAGTCTATGGAGACCATAGCTCTGGGGAACCCACATAATGAAGCAGTCTTTTCCCCCTTTTTGGAACATTGGTAGTTCCAGTGTTCTTCTCCTACTCTCTCTCTAGTTTCCTTCTGCCCCCAAATAATCTTGTACATGACTTAGGAGAAGAATATGGGAAGGCCTTTCTGCTTTGCCGTTTTGTGAGGGCAACTGAATTAAGCAGGCAATTTTATCTCCCTTTGTCTTTCTCTAAACTTCCTAACCATATGGTGCAAGGAGAGTTCCTGGATTATAAATAAGCAACAGAGCTCATAAATCCTATGTGTGTATGTTTACCCCCTGGGAATAAATAGTATTGTGTTCTATAACTCCTGGGAAAGTTGTTCGAGGAAGAAGAGTATATGTACATGCATGTGTTTATGTAGGTGCTTTAGACAGTGTGTCTATATTTGTGTGTGTATATGAATACTTTTCCTTTCTCTTTAAGCAGAGACCATCTACTACCTTAGCTTAATGAGTTTTTGTGTGTCTGTTATTACTGCTTGAAATGAGCCTGATTCTTTTGCAGGGATAATTTTCTGTTTATGCATTAGTGGCTTTAGGCAAAGCATGTGTGTGACGTATCTGAAGCTAGATGACATGTACCAGATGGATTTTGGGGCATCTTCTGGGGATAGCAATTTGCCTTCCTGCTGCAATGTACTTTCCACCTAAACAATGGAAGAGAATAATGGAATTGATGGGGAGACCAACCAACTTCCCATTTGCCTCTGGTAGAAAGAAAAATCAGGAATGTTAGATAATCCAACATCAGTACAACCCTCTAAAAATAAACTAAAACCCCAAATCCTTAGGAATTGATAAACTTGAGGATCTCTGAGCAGTTTCCAAATAATGTTTCTTTAGGGAGAAAACTACTTTTGAGAGGTTGATAATGTTTTTTTTTGATAAATATGAATATTCTATTTCAGATAGTGATGGTTTTCAGCAAAACTAAGGCAGTGAAATTTATCTGTGGTCCCTCCTCATTGTCCTCCTTTCTTCTTTAGTTTCCCCTTTGCGGTTAGGAATTAGAACTGAGGTCCTCTGACTCCCAGTGAATAAAGTACTTTCCATGCTAGAAGCTCTTAGATGTGTTGTATTTTTGTTCTCTGAAGAGAGCCAGGATGAAACCTCTAAACAATCTCTCACTTTTGGCAGATAGCAATTTTTTCCTGTAGTTTATAGATTCATAGGATTCAGAGTGGAAGGGCACCTTGTCAATCATTTTTTACCAACTCTTTCATTTCACAGATGAGGAAACTGAGATTTAGAGTTTAAGTAACTTGCCCAAATCTTAGTCTGAGGAGTCACTAGATGAATTCAGAAACTTAGTTGTTCCCTCTCTGCCACCAATGAGATGTATTCTGCTCTTGACTAGTTATTGATTCCATTCTGGCTAATTTATCCCTCTTCTGGCTCTCTCCAGCACTTAATAATGATTCTTACACAGACTGGCATTGCTAGAAGGGGAGCCGAGGGATGCTTGGCAGTGTACGTTTCCTTACCCAAGACGGCTGTCATGGTGTGTAGCAACCACCTCTTTGTTAAGGGATGGCCAGGCTCTATCTTTGCTAGTTTCTAATTCTGTAGTGAAGAGGGGAGGGAATGAAAGGATATGTATTCCTTGGTGTCTCAATTTAATTTACTCATTAAATAGGGGTGAGAAGTCAAGGTCAGACTGGCCACATAAAGTCTGAATTCCTTAGCCTGATATTCATAGCCCTCCATCATCTTATTCTAACCTTAGTTCTTTATTACTAACTTCTTAGTACTTTCAAGAACACTTTGCTTTATCCAGTTTAATCTACTTATTGCCTCACAAACATATCATGCTCAGTCCCAAACCTTGGTTCAAGATCTCCATCCAAATGTTATGAATTCTTCATGACCCAGCCCAAGGACGAATACCTTCACAAAAGTCTTTTCTAAATATACCAACCCACTAGTCTGTTCTTTGACTCCTTGCAATAGTCAAAAAACATACCACATAATTTGGCACTTAATTATATCTTGTTTCTTTAATATTTTAATTGTTTTATCTATTCATGTAACCTCCCAACTAGGCTAAGAGCTCCTTGAAGAAATTTTCTTAAGAACTTAGCACTGTGCCTTCTAAAAAGGTTTTCAATAATCACTATATGAATCACTTTTGTTTCTCTTCTCCTCCTTCTGCTTAATTACTGACTACTAGAGTTTCCGAGCCTTCCTAGGAAGGACTTGTCACTAGTAGTATAGCAGTGCATCAAGAATCCATGATTATCTGGTATTAACACTTGGTGTGAGAACTTAGAGTTTCATGATACAATGGATTGACCACCATCCCTTTGTCACCTACTACCTGTGAGATCTTAGGTAAAACACTTAACCACTCTTAAGTCTCAGTTTCTTCACTTGTAAAAGGATTGGACTAGATAGTCTCTGAGATAGCATTAAATTCCAAGTTGATGATCCTTTGATCTCTCTCCACTGACAGAGATCAACATAAATTTGAGTACAAACCTTTGAGAGTTTTCTGAAGTGTCAAAAGTCCCAGTGAAGGTTACATAGTGTGTATTAGAGTGGGATTTGAACCCATCTTCCTCACTATCTATCATGCTTTTTTAGTTCTTTACTATTAACAAAGTACTTTTGATCACAGTATCCCTATGAAGTAAGTACAAGTAGAGTAATTTCCATTTTAAAAGTGAAAAAAACTAAAGCTCAGTGAATTTTAAGTCTTGCATGTAGTCCATATGTTAGAATTTGTAATCCTTAATTAGTAGAATGTATATTTCATGGGAATTATTTTTTTCTTTATATCTAAGTGCAAGGTGGAGGGGAGAGAGAGAATTTTGAAATGAAAACAAAAATTTGAAATTATTTCAAAAGAGCCTTTCCTGGGCCTCATCATAGGTAATGCCTTTCCTCTGAGATTCCTGCCAAATCACCCCAGATATTTATTGTTTAAAATAATTGTATCACAACATAATGAACATGAAAGTATATACTGTATGATAACACATGTACAATCTATATCATATTGTCTGTTTTCTTGGAGAGTGGGGAGGATGGAAGTAGAGAAAATGAATTGCAAAATGTCAAAAAACAATGATTAAAAATTGTAGCAACATGTCATTTGGAAAAAAGAAACTGATTGTATGTTCTCTCTCTAATTAGATTGTGAGCTCCTTGAAGGCAGTGACTGGTTGGTTTGTTTCTTTTTTGCCTTTCTTTGGCTCCTTAATTCTTAGCATAGTGCCTAGCAAATAATGGTTATTTAATAAATACAAACTTGTTATCATCATCATTATCATAGTCATCATCATAGCATTTAATAGCTGAATTTGATCTGAGACCTTTTAGTGACCTTCTACATAGTATGGAAATGCCTCATACAACACTGGTGATAAATAGCTCTTTTATTTAAAATATCTTTCTTGTTGAGAATTTCACTTACTTTTATGACTAACTATTCTGTTGTTGAAAAATTGGAATTTCTAGAATGTTTTTTTTATGTTTAGCTAATATCTAGTTCTTTGTGTAAATTCTAACCAATGGGACCAAACAGAATAAGTCTCTAGCTCCTCTTCTGAATGACTGATTTTCTAACAAACAAATCTAAACTTAAATATACAAATAAGCAATTTTCCTTTTCAAAGTTGTTAACACAATCATTACATATTTCAGTCAGGCTTTGATTGCTTGTATATACTTTGGGAGAACCCTTTTTTGGGGTTGATCTTCAAAGTTTGAAATACATTCTTATGAATCTCCTAGGTGCTAGCAAATCCTTATATTTTAAGAGTGACTAAGTTGGGGAAATGGGGCAGGTAGTTGGCAATGTTCTCTTTTGTAAAATGAGCTGGAAAAGAAAATGACAGCCCATTCTAGTACTCTTTTCAAGGAAACTCCAAATAGGGTTACAAAGAGTTGGGCATGACTGAAATATTCAAATAATAACAGAAGATAGGAAAATATCCTTTTTTAAAAAAAGAACTGTTATCGTAACTTAATGATACTTATTTTCTTGGGTGTCTCTTCTCTTGGCTCTAAAGTCATTCCCTTAAGTTTACAGTCCATATCATTACCTCTTAGCCCCACATTGTTTATGTAAATAACCCCCTGGCTAGGGCTCCCCTCAAGCAGATGAAAACCTTAGCTTATAAAACTAACCTAGACATTTAAGCAATTCTCTTTGTGGGTGAGAAATCATTCAACCTACTTGGAGGCACTAATCAGCTTGCTGCCCTGCAGCTTGTTGATTTGTCTTAAAAGTCTGAGATTTGATTACTTCTATTATTCTGGTTATAAGAAGCATTAGCAGGATTGGATGGATGAGGCAAGGAAAACAAACTTCTGAGGCCAGCTCACCTAAGACAGACTACATGTGTCCCTAGCATCTCATAGCACACATTTAGGGAAGAACCTCAGTAAATGCTGCCTGATAAGCAAACCATCTGAAAACAGCAGCATTCCCAGCAGGGCACCTGGGCTCAGCTCTCTGCCTGCTGTTCTGGTATTCCAAAGCTTGTTAGAACTCTAGTCCAGAATGAAACACATTCTTCTCTCTCCTCACCCTCCACATCTCTACCAGTTGAAATATTCTCCCTGTTTTTCAAGGTTCAGTTTAAATGCCACTTCCTCTAGGATCCTTTAACTCTTATCTCCTCCTCCCTCAACTGGAAGTGATCCTTCCCACCTTCCTGCATTTGCTTCTGCTTATCTCTTTTAAAAATATATTTACTTTTAACCATTAATTTTTTTTAAAATTGAAATTTAAAATGCTTTTCCTTCTTTCCACCCTTCCCTCGCCCATTGAAAAAGCAAGCAATATATCAATTATGTAAGCAAACTAAAGTAAAACATATTTCGATATTTGCATGTTGAAAAAAACAGAAGTAAGAAACAAAAAGAAAGTGAAAAAATATGCTTTAGTCTTTATTCAAAGTTCATTAACTCTCTCTTGGGAGGTGGATAACATTTTTCATCAGGAGTCCTTTGAGATTTTCTTGGATCATTGCATTGATCAGAGTAGTCAAGTCTTTCACAGCTGATTATCTTTACAATAATTGCTCTTACTGAATACAGTGTTTTCCTAGTTCTGTACTTCACTTTGCATCAGTTCACATAATTCTTCCTAGTTTTTTGTGAAAGCATTCTGTTTGTCAATTCTTATAGTACAATAATATTCTGTCATAATAATATACTGCAGCTTGTTTAGCTATTTCCTTATTAATGGTCATCTTCTCATTTTCCAATTCTTTGCTACCAAAAAAAAAGAGCTAATATGAATTTTTTTATAAATAGGTCTTTTTCCTTTTTCATTATTCTCTTAGATGTAAACAGTGTTGTTTAGTAAAAGGATATATACAAAATTGTGGTACATGTTGTTGATGGAATACTATCATGCTATGATAACGAAGATCATTTCAGAAAAAGTTGGAAAGATCTTCAGGAACTGATACAGAATGAAATAAACAAAACTGAGAGAATATTATACTCAATAACAGCAATATTGGAGGACAATTAATTATCTGTGAGAACTTGGTTACTCTCAGCAATACAATGATCTGAGACAATCTTGAAAGACTTATAGCAGGGAATGATATCCACTTCCAGAGAAAGAACTGTTGGAGTCATCATTCACATCAGTATGTTTATGATTTTATTTCGGGTTTTGGCTATATATGACTTTGCTCTTACAACAAGGATCAATATGGATGTATGTTTTGCATGACAATAAAAATAAAAATAAAATTTAAAAAGATATGTATAGTTTTATAATCCTGTGGCCAAAATTGCAAATCATTCTCCAGAATGGTCCAACCAGTTCATAACTTTAACAGCAGTGCACTAATGTACCAATTTTTCTTCATCCCCTCCAGCATTTATTATTTTCCTTTTATGTAATGTTAGTGAATCTGCTAGGTGTGAGGTGGTAGCTCAGAGTTGTTTTAATTTACATTTTTAATCAGTAGGGATTTATAGCTTTATTTTTCATTTTACTATTGACAGCTTTGATTTCACCTTCTAAAAATCACCTGTTCATATCTTTTGACCTTTTATGAATTTGATAATTTTATAAATTTAGATCAACTCCATATATATATTTAAGAAATGAAACCTTTAGCATAGAAACATATTGTAAAATTTCTTTCCAGTTTTGGCTGCATTGGTTTTGTTGTTCAAATCTTTTTTAATTTCATGTAATCACAATTATCCATTTTATTTCCCATCATCCTCTACATATCTTTTTTGTTTACAAATTACTCCCTTATCCATGGACCTAATAGGTAAAACTTTCTGTGCCCCCCTAATTTGTTTTTGACATCATCCTTCATGTCTAAATCATGTATCCATTTTGACTCTATCTTGGTATATGATGTGAAATGTTGGTCAATACCTTTTTTTTTTCATTTTGCATTGGAAATAGTTACAAGAGGCAGTGTGGTGTGGTAAATGGTAGGATCACACAATGGAAAAAGTGTCAGGACATTTGAATTCTTGCCCAGACTCTGCCACTAACCAGCTGTTGTTTTTTTTCTGGCTAAGTCATTTCACTTTATGGGCCTCTGTTGGTTCATCTATAGAAAGATGATGCCAGTCTTTACCCTTCCTACCTTGGATTATTAGGGGAAGTAAGCCAGGCCACATCAGTGAAAATGGTCTGTAAAAAGTGCTCTATTGAAGTGTTATACAAATGTAATACAAAGGATGATCATCGTTATCAATACAAAAGATCTGTGCTCAAAGCTCTGCAGTTGAGAATTTGACTGTAGGTGGAGAATATCCTTTTTTTGAAACATCAGAGGAAAAGATCTTTGTAAAGTACCTGGAAACTCCTTTTATTACAATGGAAAAAAAATAACAAAAGACCGCTTTTCTGTAATGCTATAAGATGCTCTAAGCCAGGTAAAATAACTTTTATTCATTCATATTTATTTCTGTAATAGATCTAAACTTGTGATTTCAGTGATATAGGGAACCTCCAGTGTGGAGATTGCTTGTAATAGTGTAGATCTCATAGATGGTCTGATCTTTTTCATCTTAGATTAAAAAATTCTTTTCTGTCACTTTATAATCTTAGAGAGTTTAACTCACATTACTTGTCCATACTTATACATAAGCAATGGTGTGTCAGGCAGAGGGCTAGAATCCAGGTATTCTTGACTCCAAGTGTAGCCATTTTATCTGCCTCGAATCTTCATCTATAGATAGAGAGATAGAAAGACTTCTACATGATGATGTGGCCAGTTGGGGATAGAATTGTGATTCAAATTTAGATCTCTCTTGAATCTTACACTCTTCTGCCATTCCATGCCACCTCTCACTTGCTAAAATCTTGTGTTGGTGGTGTGAAAGAGAGAATTCACCTCCTAATTAATTGGATTCACCTTGCTTATCGTTATAAAGGAAATAGAATTTTAAAAAAATGTCCCTGGGGCACCTGCTAGTATAATGAAAATCATCACTAGAATCCCAAATGTAAAAGGTTGTTCAAGGGACATGGAAATTGCTCATCCACCTGTGAAGTACCACATATCTAGAAAAAGTAGGGGAAGATAGATGTTTGGAGTTTATTAACTTTCCTACTCCAGAAGATTCAGTGGTTCCCTACTTACTCTAGGATAAAATACAAGTGTCTTCTTTTTTTACTATTTAAAGCTTTTAAATTTTTAAAAATTTGTTTATTATGGTTACATATTACTTCCCATTGATCTCTCTGTGTTCTAAATAAACTGACGTATGCCATCCTGCCTCTCTCCCTTTTTTCTGGAATGCTCTTTTCCCTCAACTCTGGGTCTTAGAATCCCCATCTTCCTTAGTGGCTCAGGTTAAGCTTCTTTATCTCCAAGAATCCTTTCCTGAATCCTCTAAGCTAATTATATCTCATCTTTCTACCTCTCTCCCTCTTTCCACAAAATTACCCTGAATTTATTTTTATATATTTTGTACTTGCTTTATTTACAAAAAGTATTTATTTATTTACATCCATGTTGTATGAATGGCTTCCCTGTATAATGTAAAACTGCTTCTGGGCAAGAATTGTCTTGTTTTTATTTTGATACCCCAGATAAGCCTGTCCCAGTAACCAGAATGTAGTAGATACAAGAAATGCTTTTTAAATTGAATTTAGTTGACTGAAATGAGTTAACTTTATTTGGGTCTCTTTAAATCTTAACTTAAAAAGATGAGGTTTTCCCACTTAAAGTCCACAGATTGCAAAGGGATCCACAGATAGATTTTTAGGTGATCCATGAACTTGGGCGGGAAAAATTGCATCTTTATTTTCACTAATCTCCAAGTAACAATTAACATTTTCTTCACTTATAAAAATATTATTTTGAGGAGGGGTTTATGGATTTCACTAAACTATTAAAGGAGTTGATGGTACAGAAAAGGATGAAAACCAAAGGGGGCAGCTGGATAGCTCAGTGGATTGAGAGCCAGGCCTAGAGATGGGAGGTCCTAGGTTCAAATGTGATCTCAGACACTTCCCAGCTGTGTGACCCTGGGCAAGTCACTTGACCCTCATATCCTACCCTGACCACTCTTCTGCCTTGGAGCAAATACACAGTATTGACTCCCAAGACGGAAGATAAGGGTTTAAAAACAAAACAAAATAGAACAAAACAAAACAAAAACAAACAAAACAAAACAAAACAAAACAGGATGTCCCAAAATTCTTGGTACATTTGTAGCCCTTTATAGAGTCTATAGCTTCTAAGAGACCAAACCTTAACGTTTTGGTGCTGAAAGGGAGCTTGAAGATCATCTGGTCCAAATGCATAATTAGACTCTTAGATGATAATTGGCTAATTCAAAGACATAACAGGTTCATCTCCCAATTCTGCCACTTAGCCTTGAATCTTTTATTTTTTAAGCTTTTACAGTTGTAGGTTTTAAAAGATTGTGCATGCTGGGGAACTACCTCTCCCAGCATGCCCCAGGAGTGCCTCCCCTATACTTTCTGTTGTGGGATTGGTCTTGAATGGACCAATCCTGTACAGGGGATAGACCACTCCCCCTACTTTCGGGTGCGGGATTGGTCTATATAAGGACCAATCCTACGCCTGGGAGTGGCCTTTGAATCAGAAGATTCAGAGGAGCAGGGGCTCTAGTTAATTTCAGTTATGGAACTCGAATGTGATTTTCCTTTCTTTTAATAAAAGTTTTATAAAGCTATCCGAGTCAGATAGTTTTTCATTCCAGTCCCTCACACCTTCCATCTTAGTATTAATTCTAAGACAGAAGGGCAAGGACTGGGGGTAGCTGGGTAACTCAGTGGATTGAGAGTCAGACCTAGAGATGGGAGGTCCTAGGTTCAAATCCGGCCTCAGACTGTGTGACCCTGGGCAAGTCACTTGACCCCCATTGCCTACCCCTACCACTCTTCCACCTAGGAGCCAATACACAGAAGTTAAGGGTTTAAAAAAAAAGAAGGGCAAGGACTAGGCAATTGGGGTAAAGTGAATAGGAATAGGAAGTGTCTGAGGTCAAATTTGAACTGGTACTCCATCCACCTTGCTACCAAGCCTTCCCACTTGCCCTTAAATCTTAATCTACCCTCTCAGTCTCAGGCTCAATCCAATAAATATCAATACAATTTTCCACCAAGATCATTAATATTCAATCACCAACATAAAATCATAAAGCCTTATTGTAACATCATTAAGAAGTCTGCCCATTTTCAAAATGTAAAACCTTCTTCCAACTGTTGTTTCAGGTAGCATGTTTCAGGAAGGCAGTTGCCAAACTGGAATATACAGAGGAGCACCTGGATGATAAGAGAGTCAGAGGACAGTACTTCAAGCAGTAGGTAAAAGATGCAGGAGTAGATTTAGGCTCAAGAAGTGGAGTCCCAGGGCGTCTTTAGGCAAGAGGCTAGATGACCACTTGTTGAGTGTGTCATAACATACATTTTTTATGGTATGGTTGACTAGATGGGTCCTTCTTTCCCTTTTAATTCAAATTCTATGATTCTAAAATAGAATTACCTTCTTTAATGCCATTTCACTGAATAGTGTTATTTTGAGGAAGTATTTAGCAATGTTAAGTAGACTATGCCTACACATTTTACTCTTTCAACTTTTTTTTTCTTTCTCTTGGGTGAGGACAGGTCTAGACCATTGGGTTTAATTTTAGGGTGATCAATGCCCTGGGAGTGCCTAGTATTAAGGAGATAAGGATGAGTGGTATTGAAGACATGGCACTGCAAAGAATTGTTGGACCAAATGTGTTGTGGGTATCTATTTGTGTGCACACTTTGCACAGAGAATGATTAACATCCATCAAAAGAAACTAAAATTATGAAGGATGGAAGGCCTGCTTTGGGCACTAGAATGTATTGATAGAAAATATAGAATCCATTTGTAAATAACTGTGACAGTGTCCTGGAAAACGTTATTTGAGTCAGAAAATATTTGAATAGGGGACAGCGAGGTGGCTCAGTGGATTGATAGTTAGGCCTAGAGATGGGAGATCCTGAGTTCAAATCTGAACGCAGATATTATGGGGAAGACAAAGAAGGCTGAAACTGAAATTATAGCTCAGTTAGGGAAACAGACCAACATGCATAAAACATGAAATAATAATGCAAAAAATAACATAACACAGCAGTATGGGAGATGACACGGGTCTTTGCACAAAAATTTCTAAATGAGTTGTACAAATAAGTAAGTTCAGAGGATATAAAGATCACAGTGGGATAGAATAGTCAGGGAAGGCTTCATGGAGGTGGCTGGCAGTTAGAAGGGCTGAATTGAGTCCTTGCTAATCATTTCACATGGTTACCTTTACCCTGCAATGGAGCTGACTCACCTGGAAGGATCTGGTCCTCCCTGGGATGTGATGGTCCAGCCTGGCCACACACAAAATGACCTGCGTTTCTTTCCCTGGCATCACACACTGACTTGTACCACTCATCAGGGAAACCTAACAGACAGTATGAATCTTTAAAATGATGCTGTAAACTTTAACTCCCCTGATAGGGCTGACTGCTAAAATTGTCTAAAACCGCCTAGTTTGGGCCTCATTATTTTTTTCCCCAGGAAAACTTAGTGAAAAGAGAAATTGAGCCCATTTTCCCTAGACTTTAATTTGCAAGTGCTTCCCCCCTGCTGGAGGCAGTCTTTGATTATATTCTGCTGCCCCTCTGTCTTCCACCAGAACCTGACGGGTGATAGTGATAGGATGGAATTGGTCTGTATGCTTGGTGGTTACACAATCTGAATTTGATCTGCTCAGTACCAGTAAAATATTGAGAAGATTTCTCATCTGAACTCCAATCTCACTTATTAGCTCTCCTCTTTTTGGAGCACTTAGCAGCCATGGCTTTGTACAGCTGGCTATACTACATGGATCTAGGTTCTGTCTTCCTGATTAAGCGGGTCTATGAGGGTAGGAGCCGAGTACTTTTCTTCTTGGACTCTCTACGGTGTCCAGCATAGGACAGCATGCCATACATTACATATAACTACTTGCCTGGTAGTCTTTTTTTCAGTCTCTGTGCCCCATCTTGTTAGGAATCTCCCTGTAACTGATTTTGACGAGTTTTACTTTCTGTAGTAATATATTATTATTTCTATTGTATATAATTATTTATTATTAATATCTGATATATTTTAAAGAGTAGATGGTGAATCGATATATGTCGTTTCTAGTTCTACCTCTTGAAAATTGCCCTATGACTATGTCCAAATTACCTAGCATCTCTGCTTTTTCTTTTCCTCCTTTATAAACTGAAAGGAGCTGCCTCGACCTAGATGACATCTAAGGCCTCTTCTAGTTCTAACATTACATAATATTTTCCCTTCTTTCCCATAAGTACCCTCCTATTCCTTATTTGTTCAACAAATAGTCTAGCAAAATAGGCTTTCCTAAGCTATTTTGGAGCAAGACCCCTGTGGCCAATTGAGATTAAATTTGGGAGCACATCCACATTGTTGTCCTTCCAATCCCCTGTACAGAGACCTTGCTACCAGATGGGAGTTTTAACTTCTCAGCCTCATGTGCTAAAAGAGTAGATTAGAATATGTCCATTTGTCTTGGACTCTGCTTCTTTTACAAAAGCTTGTAGCTCCAGAGCTGGCCAGCCAATAACCATATACTCCCCAATACTTTATATATTTGAAACTTCAGTGATGGCTTTCATTATAGAAACAGGAGCCTCAGGACATTGGAGAAAATTAATTATCCCATTTCCTTGTACCTGTTCTTCTTGATGGGCAAGTAATGTGACTGATAAATCAGATAATGAGAAAAGGTCATTAACAACATTATAGTTCTCTACCTTTGGCGTCATGATGCATTTTGGGAAATCTGCAGGTATGCTTTTTTCTTTAGTCCCCAGGGAAGAAGATGAAAGGTAGATCAAAAACTACCCTGACCTATGGAGAGATTGAAATTATTTGCCTTTTGTTCGAGATCTGAAATTGAGTACCTGAATGTTCATGAGTGATTTGTGCCATAGAAAGATAGCATATTAATTTTTTCTTGCATTTTTTGCATCTCAAGGTCAAAGAGGGACAAAAATCAAAGATCATCAAACCTTTTAGGTGCTCTTATAGTTTCAATGACCAAGAACCTATTTAGGCTTCTGTTGCACATTCTAGATTCCATCATTGTTGCAGTTTGTTGTCACATGCTGGGCACCATATTGTCTATGTTGTATTGTGTTTTAAGTGTTGGCTCTGATCAGTGGTATCTTCTATTACTCCCTATGCAATTGGATTGAATTCTGCCTTTCATTTAAAAAAACCACCCCTTACCTTCCATCTTAGAACCAATCCACTGAGCCATCCAGCTACTCTCTACCTTCCATTAGAAACAATGTGATGGACTGAGCATGGCTCCAGGAGTTAGAAGACTAAGGTTCTAGCCTTAACCCATGAACTGGCAACCTATGTGAATTTGGACTTTTCAGCTGCCTAATCTAAATCTCAAATTCTCCATCCAGAAAGGAATAGCAGTATCCCTTATCCCATCCCACCTACTTCACAAGGTTGTCATGAACATCAAATGAGGATCAAAGAAGATATTATGAGGAGCTCAATGGGAAAATGATCTGGAAATTTTACAGATGAAAGGATTAGTTGTCAAAATATTTTAATGGAAAAGAGGCAAAATTCCACAAATGGGCAAATACTTATGAAACATCCATTTATTTCAGTATATGCCTGGCATTGAATTAGGTATTGTGATAGGATAGAAAGAAAGAAGTGGTTCATACTCTGGTAGAGTTTTAACCTAGAGTGTATCAAGTCTTTACTGAGTGTGCCAAGTTACTGATGATAAGACTTGTAAGACTTTGTCCCTGCTTTCAGGGGACTGACAATCCATCTGGGGGGGACAAAACCCAATAGAGCTAGCATAAGAGAGTTGCTATAAGTGAACTAGGAGGTATAAATAGGTAAGATCACTTTATCCTGATGAAGGAAAAGGCTTCCTGGTGGAGGCAGGGAATGAGGTGGGGATTTAATGAGGAATAAAACTCGTAAATAGGGAATAGGAGATGAGCTAAAGTATGGGTAGTGACCCAGAGGAGAGAATGAACAGAGAACACATGGGAGACAATGAAACCTGGAAGGTTCACGTTAGAGAGAAGGAAAAAACACAATTGGAGAGGTAAAAAGCAACTACATTTATATGAAGGTCCTTGGAATCCAAGAGGAGTTAGGACTTATTACTCCATTTTACTTAATCTAGGTCACATCCAAACTGGACTATCCTTCATTCTTGTCATAAAACTTTATCTCTCTCATTTCTATGTTCTTTTTTTTCCTTAGTAAATATTATTTATTTATCTGTATGTTTTTTGTATTCTCCTACTAACATATAACTTTTTTTTTTCATTTCTGTGTCTTTCTCATGCAATCTCTCATTCTGGGATTGGGTTTACCTCCTTATACTTACTCCATATACACCTCTCTCTCCTGTCCTCAAGCTCTGTCTACTGAAACCTTCCTTCTTTCAAAGTCCAACTCAGGTGAGATGCCATGTGACGCACCAGATGAAGCCAGCCTTTGAGACAAAAGACATCATGAAAATCCCACCCTTGACACCCATAATCATCAGTATGACCATGGAGAAATTACAACTTATCTGAACCTAAATTTCTTCACATATAAAGTTGAGATGACCGTAGTAGTGCCTGCTATACAGAATTATTATGGAAATTATATCTCCCCAATCTTTCTTTTTTTTTAATAATTCTTTTTAATCAGTAAAAATCTACTCATTTTCTTTCATCCAAACTCCTATCCCAAAATTTAGAACAAAAAAAAATCTTTTTTTTTACAAACTTGTATAGTCAAGTGAAATAAATTTCCACATTGATCATGTCCAAAAAATTATGTGTTTCAGAATGTACTCTTGAGACTTTCACCTTTCTATCAGGAGGTGAGTACCATGAACACTTTTGGATTTTGTCTTTTGGAGTTGTGGTTGATGGTTACACTGATCAGTTTTTAATTCTTTCAAAATTCTTTGTCTTTACTGCATTATCATTATTGTACAAATTGCAGTACTGGTCCTGTTTACTTCATTCTGCACTAGTTAAAAGAGAGGTTTTTCTGGGAGCTTGGGCAACTGTATTTTCTTTGTAGTATACTGTTTCTAGGTTTCTCTAAAACCATCCCTTTATCATTTCTTATAGCACAATAGTATTCAGCCATAGTTATACATCGCAACTTTTTCAGATATTCCCCAATTAGTTAATATTCCTTCTGATTCCCACTCTTTGCCACCTCAAAAAAGATGTAAATCTTTTTGTATATCCTTACTTAGAGGTTTTTTGGTGGGGTTTAGGATTAATTCCTTCCTAATCTACCCTCTTTCTAGTTTCCCTTCTTACCTTTCCACCTCATGTCTTTTTTAATGAAATGTATTCCTGTACCCAACTTTGTGTGTGTGTATTCATTCTTCCTCCTTTTACTGTAGATGTGAGGTTCAGCTGTCAGCATATCCCCAATCCTGTTTCTCCTTGTTTTTATAGATTACTATTTGTTCTCCTGCGTATGTGAGATAATTTTCTTAATCTTCCTTTCTCTTATCTCCCTAGAGAATTCCTCTTCTTCTTTCTTTCTGTTCTTCTCTTAAGATCATCAACGCATAATAGAACCACTTCCAAGTATTGTCTAATTTGATTCCCTCTATGATCTCTGATGATAAGGTTCAGAGGGGACACATGATTCATTTCCCTATATTTGAATGTTAAAACCCATATGATTATTTGTGTTTGCCTTTTTATGTTTCTTTTTTAACTTGGTTTTGATAGTTCTTTTATGTCTCATGGTACCCTTAACTTTCAGAAAGTTTATTCTTTTGACAGGGTTTTGAAGCTCTTGTGCCAAGTTGTTCATTCCATTTCCAGTTCTTGCATCTATAACTCCCATTTCTTTTTCATTTTTTTTCTCTATTGCTCTCATTTCATTTATTAAATTAAAAATTCTCTTAAAAATTATGTTTCATTTCTTCCAGGAATTCTAGTTGAACTTGTTCTCAAATTGTGTTTCTATTTGTGGTTTCATTTGTAGATGGTTTGGAGTCTTTCTTTTGTTTTTATTTTTGTTTTTCTCAAACATCCCTGTTACCATAAGGGCTTTTTAATATGATTCTCTGTTATTTGCTGGTTCTTCAAGTCTATTTCTTGATTTTTGTTTTGACGTTAGAGCTTGGTGCTTCATATTTCAGGAGTGAAAAACACCCATGTCAAGGAGAAAATACTTCAGATAGCCAGATAGAATCAATTCAAATATGGTGGAGCCACAGACAGGATCATATAAGATTTAGCAGCTTCCACATTGAAGGAGGGGAGAGTTTGGCATATCCTCCTGAAGAAAAGACAAAAGTTGAATAGAAAATTGACATTCAAACAGGAGATTCAAGAGGCACATAAAAATATGAACATGAAAGAGCAATTATTTAGGTCCCTATAAAGTTTAATTGTTTATATTCCTATATGGCAAGATTATACATGTAACTCCTGAGAACTTTTTAGGTCAGTTAAAAGGAGTTTACATAGACATAAGACAAAGACATGGATGTGAGTTGATTATGTTGGAATGATCATCAAAAAAGATGAAGGAGTGAGAAAGAGGCATGTATTTGGAGAAAGGGAAAGGGAGAGTTAGAATAGGGAGAATTTTATCACATGAAAGAGGTGTATAAGGAAGAGCTTATATATTGAAGAGGAAAATGGGGAAAGACAGTCAAGACGATAAAAGAAAGTTGGGGGTGGAATAATAGAGGGGAGATTAAAGGAGTTGAGTGGTTACAAGAAAAATAGACTTTTGAGGAGGGCCAGAATAAAAAGAGAAAGGAAAAACAGAAAATGGGAAGGAGGGAAATGTGTAGTTGATAATCATAATTGTGAATGTGAATGGGGTGAACTCACTCATAAAACAGGAGATAACAGAATAGATTAGAAGCCAGAATCCAACAATATGTTGTTTATAAGAGACACATTTGAAACAGAAAGACACATACAGAGTTAAAATAAAGGGCTTGAATTGAATCCAATATGCTTCAGCTAAAGTTAAAAAAAAGCAGGAGTAGCAATCATGATCTTAGACAAAGCAAAAGCAAAAATATTGCTGTTCAGTTGTTTCAGTCATTTCTGACTCTTTGTGACCCCATTTGGGATTTTCTTGATAGATTACTAGAGTGATTTGCCATTTACTACTACAGCTCATTTTACAGATGAAGAAACTGAGGCAAATAAGATTAAGTGACTTGCTGGCAGGGTCACACAGCTAGTAAGTGTCTAAGGGCACATTTGAATTGAAATTTTCTTGACTCTAGGCCTGGTGTGTCACTGTGTCACCTAGCTGACCCAAAGCAAAAACAGACCTAATTAAATACAATCATCAGGGAGTTCCATTATACTAAAAGTTATGATAGGCAGTGAAGTAATATAAAAAGTGTCTTCAACAAGTTTCTCTGATAAAGGCCTCATTTCTCAAATATATACTGAGTGTAGAACTGAATTTGATTTACAAAAGTAAGAGCCATTTCCCAATTGATAAATGTTTAAAAGATATGAATAGGCAATTTTCAGAAGAAATCAAAGCTAGCTATATTCCTATAAAATGCTCTAAATCACTATTGATTAGAGAAATGCAATTAAAATAACTATGAAGTATGTAAGAAATTATAAATGCTGGAGGAGATGCTGAAAAATAGGTTCACTAATAAATTGTTGAGGGAATAGTGTACTGTTTTAAACCATTCTGGAGAACAATTTAGAACTAACCTAAAGGGCTATAAAAATGTGCATGTACTTTGATCAAGCAATATGACTACTATGTCTATGTCCCAGAGGGATCAAAGAAAAAGGAGAAGAGTCTATATACACAGAAATAATTTCATAGCTATTTTTGAGGTGATAAAGAATTGGAAATTAGGGAGATG
Organism: Gracilinanus agilis; assembly: GCF_016433145.1. Taxonomy (NCBI): domain Eukaryota; kingdom Metazoa; phylum Chordata; class Mammalia; order Didelphimorphia; family Didelphidae; genus Gracilinanus; species Gracilinanus agilis. Next base: position 616,138,677 of record NC_058131.1, read on the forward strand.
CTCATCAATTGGGGAATGGCTGCACAACTTCTGGCATGTGATTACATTGGAATAGTGCTATACTGTGGGATATAGTGAGGGGAATGGTTTCAGGAAAACATGGGAAAACATATGAACTGATGCAAAATGAGAAGAACTGAAACATCGTTGTGCATAGTAATAGCAATATTATAATGATGATCAACTATGGCAGACTTGGCTACTGTGATCAACACAATGCTCTGAGACAATTCCAAAGGGCTCATGATGAAAAATTCTACTTCCTGAGAGAGAACTGCTGAACTCTTGAGTGAAAATTGAAATATAATTTTCTCACTTTATTTTTCTTGCTTTTTTAAGAAATAGGGCTAATATAAAAATGTTTTATATGATTTCACATATTATATGTATTTATATAATTGCTTGCCTTCTCAGTGGATGGGGGAAAGAATTTGAAACTCAAAATTTAAAAGAAAAAGATGTTTAAAATAAATAGTAAATTAAAATAAGTATTAAAGAAATAAAGCTATCCTAGCAAATGACAACAATTCCAATCAAATTGGAGTAAGCAATATGATTTTGAGATTGCACAACAGGTATTAAATGTTTGATTACTGACTTAAAAAATTGTCGAATTTGTCTTTGTATTCTCGCTCTTGAGCACAGAACATCAATATATAGTAGATGTTTACTAAAGCCATTTTGAATTAAGCAAGAAAGTCTCTAAGTATTTTAAGTGGGGCTTGGGCATTAAGTAGAAAACAGAAACAGGTGTGGGATATGTCATACAAAGTGTACATGAAAGGTGAAGGGGAAGTTGTGACATTTCAAGCTCACTAAGGCTTTCTAACTTGGTGGTTAGAGATGAAACCTGAAGCATGACTGGTGGGACTGCCCATAGAGGGAGAGGAAAGCAGAGAACTTATGACTAGAAAAATCAAAGAACATCATGACAGTGGCTTTATGCCAAGCACGGACAAAGCCTCATACAGAAAAGATATCACTTTGAGCATAAGGGAGAAGAATACAGGCATAAGGAGAGAGTGGGCAGTCAGCAGGTTGTCCGAAGTTTTAAACTGTTTTGGTCTCTGGGATAAATTCCAACTTCATCCAACTCCGAAGACCCTTCATGATGGATGAAACAAAGCTACATTAACTGTATAAAAAAGGCAGAAAGGATTGAGATATCATTGGATTTTTTTTACAGCTTTAAACTTCTTGAGAACACAACCTGGGAGGAAGGCAACCTCAGAAGGAAGGAAGATAAAAGTAAGATCAGAATTGACTAAGTGAGCAAAGTAATGGATCTGCCCACCTCCAACTTGGAGGACTGCCTCCAGAACATCTGGTGGACAGTGGGAAAACTAGCAGGATACCCTTTAAAATTCTCTCACCCCTGGCAGGAAAGTCAACTTGGGAACAGGGTAGTGGGGGTGGCTGGCATTAACTCTTCTCTGTGGAGATGCTACTTTGGTTCAGTGGATTTGAAGTTTTCCTTTTCCTTTGAAAACTACTGTTCCATATGCTTCTTGCCACCCGCCTCTCCCCCTGGAACAAACTGTAATCACTGAGAATAACTGGGCTGGCTTAAAAAAAAGAAACTCATAAATTGTCCCCTACCTCCTGACGTTATAAGAAGGAGCACTGGCTATGGGAAGCTTCCAGGCAGTCTTTATTAATTTTGTGGAAAATGTCTAGACTTCTGATGGCGGAGAGATTGGTCATTCTAGATCTTCCAGAGGTCTTCTTATTTCCATTGTCCTTTTGACTTCTGCTCACAATGTCCATAGTGACCATTTAAACTTTTAGAGTAGTTAGATTTATGGGACTACCATTGCTGCTGATTATGAGTGTGATCTTGGACAAGTCATTCTTCCTTTTTATTCCTTGGTTTCTTTCTCTGTAAAATGAAAGAATTGGATTACATGATTTTTCATAGTTCCCTTCAAATATAAAGTTCTAGCTTCTGTACTTATAATATACTTATTAGAGTTTTTAGTAATCTTTTATATTTATTTGTCTTATCCACCCTACTAGTTTATTTCCTTTTTAGAGGACAGTAGTAGTATCTTCCACTGATTTGTTGTTAGCTCTCAGTGCCCAGAACAGGACCATACCTTTCCCAACAAAATCACATAGCTCTGACATTGGGCAAGTGACTACCACTCTGAGCCTCAGGTTTCTCATCTGTAAAATTGGGGAGTTGGATTAGTGTCTCCAGAATAAAATGCAAAATGTTCTTCAGCATTCAAAGTCCTTCACAAACTAGTCCTCATCATATACTTTACTCTGTGTTTTATATTCTCTTTAGTACAGTGACATTGGCTTCCTTGCTATTTCTCAACAAGATAGACCCCTTGGCTCAGAGCATTTTCTCTAGTTGTCTCTAGACCTGGAATGCTTCCTCTCCTCATTTTTGCCCACTGGCTTTCCTGGCTTCCTTCAAATCCTGACTAGAATCCCAACTTCTACAGGAAGCCTTTTTACCCCACCCCTTAATTCTAATTCCTTCTCTCTTTTAATTATTTCCAATTTTTCCAATATATAGCTTGTTTGTACTTATTTTTTGTCCCCCCCATTAGATTGTGAGATCCTTGAGGACAACACCTTCTTATTATTATTATCCTCCTCTTCCTCCTTCTTTTTCTCCTCCTCCTTCTTTTCCTCCTTCTCCTCCTTCTCCACCTTCTCCTCCTTCTCCACCTTCCCCTTCTCCTCCTTCTCCACCTTCCCCTTCTCCTCCTTCTCCTCCTCCTCCTCTTCTCCCTTTCTCCTTCTCCTCCTCCTCTTCTCCCTTTCTCCTTCTCCTCCTTCACTTTCTTTCTTCCTCATCTTCCTCTTCCCCCTCCTCTTCCTCTTTCTTTTTAACTCTTCTTCCGTTTCCCCCTCCTTTGGCACATAGTAGGTGCTTAATAAATATTGGTTGACTGATTCTCTATTCCAGATTCCTCATCTGTAAAATGGGGATTATAATAACTACACAGTATCTGCCCCATAGGGTTGTTGGGAGGATCAAATGAGATAATGTTTGTAAAGCCTGACACAGATGTCAGGTCTTATTATTATACATGGAAAATTAATTCCTAATTCAAGACAGCACACTATTAATTATGTGCTGAGCTAATGGCCATCGTTGCTTTGATAACTGCACAATCATGCACCCAAGCATGGAGCAGCAAGTGCTGTTTAACAGTGGTAGCTCAATGTCTTCATGTTTCTGAGCCCACTTCTGTGGTAGTTACAGTTTCCTGAATGCTCACAGCTTTTACCAAGATTACAGCTTGGAAACATTACTCTTGGAAAATCAAACATGAAATTCACAGCCCTTGATTTTATCACTTGACATGGGGTCACAAACAGGAGAGTTTCATGCCACTGTTCTGGCTCTGAGGATCCCCTCCATTCTCTCTGACTCCCATCCCTCACCCTACACTAGTCTTTGGCCAAGGAGAGCCAACTGAGGAAAAATTATAGAAACTACCCTTGCCTTGACAGGAGGCACACACATGGCCCCAAATAAGAGGGATTTGCTTCTGTTAGCAAAACAAAACAGAATGTCCAGAGGGACAAGGATCCTGTCATCAAGAGAGTGGCTGATCCTCAGTGGACACTTCCACCGTAGGTCTAGGCTGCCCCTGTGACCTTGTTAGTTTCCAAAGGACAATCTAATGCTTAACACAAAGATGTCCACACTTAATGAAGCCTGTTTGGAAATCTGATAGGGGTCACTTCCAAGAAGGGGCATATGGTAAGTGTTGGAGAACAATTTAGTTGAGTAAAACCTTTTATCTATGAAGTTTAATATGCAGCAGAAGAAAATGATTTGCAGATCTCAGAGCCAGAAGGCCACCTGGTACCACTTGTACATGAACAAGGCGTCCCTTTACATTACATTCAATAAGTTGTCCTCTGGCTTTGTACCAAAGAGGTAGGTATATTTTGATTTGTACCTCAGACACTTACTAGCTGTTACTTGATTTCTTTCTGCCTGGTTTCCTCATCTGTAAAATCAGATCCTAACAGTGCTTACCTCTCAGGGTTGTTCTGAGGATAAAATGAGATTTGTAAAGCACTTTGCAAACCATAAAGTGTTTTATACATGCTAACTTTGATGATGATGGTAACTGCCTGTGACAGGGAATCCACTGTCCCCTTGGACATCTCAATTCTACTTTTGGATAGCTCTGCTTATTAGGAACATTTTGGTTGACATTAAGCCTACGGTCTTCCTTCCTCTCTGCAACTTCCATTCGTCATTACTGGTTTTACCCTCTGGGATCAAGCAAGATAAGTCAAATGTCTCTTCTACAGGACAGCCTTTAAATATGTTAAGACAAGTACCATATATGATCTTAATGACCATACATACTGTTGTCTGAGGAGCAGCCTGGGTAAGTGGGGAGAAGTTCTCCATTAGAAGGTTAGCTGCTAAGTGGAAAAGCGAAAAGATACCTTGGAAATCTTTAGACCTAACCTTTCCATTTTATAGAAGAATATATGGCTCAGAGAGAGCAAGTTACTTATTCATGGTCACATAGCTAGCTCTTGACAGAATTGGGATTAGAATGTACGTCCTCATTCTGAAACAGTTACCTGAGTGAAGAAAGTTCCCTCTAGTGTGGGGCCAGGAAGAACACTAGATTTAGTACCAGCACCTTCTCCCCCAGTCTGACCCATTCTATTCATTTTATGTAGCATTTTCTTTTTAATTCAGTGTGCATTGACTGATTATCATCATTCACTCTATACAGTAGCATCTCATGAAAACACTGATTTCAGAGATTATAGATCCCAGCCACAGTTGCAAAGCTCTCCATCAATAGGGGTGAGGTATGTGAGGGGGTAAGGTAAGGGGTGGAGAGCATCTCACAGGATGGGGATAATCAGGATTCTGCTATTCTGTGACTCAAAAAGAGTGCTTTTTTGTAACGTGTATTATTGAGAGCTGGGGACTGTCTTTTGCTTCCTTTTGTAGTCTCGGTGCTTAGCATAGTACCTGAAACATAGGAGATGCTTGTTCAATACTTTTTGAATGACTGGAAAAGTTTGCTATTGTGTCTTTTATATACATATTTACAGGCATGTGTATAATGCATAGATGCATGTGTGTGGTAATACTTTTGTCTCACTATTGGTATCAAATGCATTCTGAGCTGCGTCTCCAGAAATAGCAATGAGCCAGCTCTTCTCTCTTATTTCATCACCCATTTTCAAAGCCTCCTTTGACTATGGAGAAAAGCTGAGCTAACTGAAACAAAGAGTTATAATGTTTAACCTGTGACCCTGACCGCATGTTCTAACTATTTAGATGATCAGCAATAGGCAATTGTGGGGTAGAGACCAGAGATCTCTATTGCCCCAACTGCCTCTATTGGGAATGTATCTAAGGCATAGCCAAGGGAGGAGGAGAGAGAGTAGGGAAGGACACCTAGAAGAATAGCAGCTTGGCAAGAGGCAATTACACTGAACTTGAAATCAAGGGACCTGAATTCTTCACCCTGGTTTTCCATTGGTTAGCTTTGGTGCTTTGGGGTAAGTAATTTTACATATTTGGGCTCAGCCTCTTATTAATTAGATGGTTGTATTAGATGACCTCTGAAGTCTCATCCAGTTCTGAGATGTTTTGTGTCTATGAAAAGAGGGGGGATGGAGAAGAAGGTGAGGGAGCAAGAGAGAGAAGAAAAGAATATGATTGTGAAGGGTGGAAAGAAGTCTATTTTTTTGCCATAGATTGCCAGTCCCTTTTTTGTAGGGACATAGAAATGGACCAAATCAAGAGGTCATAACTGATGTGTAGTGCAAGAGAAGGAAAGGGAAGATAAGGAATAATTATTGAATTTAGTCTTCTCCATGACCATGACCATGACCATGACCATGACCATGACCATGACCGTTGCCATCACTGTCTTCCATTAGTATAACGTTTCTTGGCCATTTGTGTTGTTGCCTAGAGATGCTAACAGTGTGGAAATTCTCTTCTCCATAGACAAGAACTGCGAGTAAGTGTTGCTGATTCATTTAAGAAAAAGAGTAGTAGGTTATATCTGTTATCATTTTGCTTACCTTAATCGCATGAAAGAGAAGTAAGAGGGCAACAATATCCCTTCTGTCAAATTTTTCTTTTTCTTCTGACTTTCTGACTTTTCTTTACCTGAGATGAAGCTCTATATTTTAAGGTCCTTTTCTTAGAGTTTCTGCCTTCCTTCTAGAACATGGTCCCTCCTGCACTGTCGTGTCATCTGATTAAGGCAGATCAGTTGCTCCTTCTCACAACATTTCAATCAGAGCTTGAGGACTAATTGTAATGGCAGAATTGTGCAATGGGCTTCAGACCAAACCAAAGATGAGCCCATTCTGTGGAAGATGTTTTGTTCCTAGTTCATGAAAGCAGTATTAGTGATTCCTGCACTAATTGGGACAGTTGCTTAGTCTCACACATTGGAAACATGGTTGATTAGGGCTATAGCCTAAGAGAGTGAGATCTCTGACTCATCTCTAGTGGCTTACCTCTTGCTTTACTCAAAGACTTGCTTATCCTCTGCTGATGGGCGATAGTGAATGAAATGATTTGGGGTCTCATACGTAAAGCCTTCATATGTCCTAAGTTGGCAGCTGCTGAAAGCCTTCCAATTCCTTTTCTGGAAGATCCATAGTTATGGGATTCTTCCAATTAATGGCATTAACCAATCAAGGGCAACCTATCCCAGTTTCTCAGTCAAGGAGACTACTTTTACCTAATAGTTGAAAAATTGCAGAGCTGCATCACAAAAGGCAAGCTGTTGCTACTGCTAGAACATTAAAGTTTCCTACTATTTTCCCTTGAAAATGGGTAGGGCTATGACTATAAAGTGCCATGGAACAGCTAGTATAGGACATTTAGTCTCACTTGTGCCAAATGCTGCTTTAACTTTACTCCCAGATTCTGTAACACACCTACCAAACTAACAACATGAAAGAGGGAAGAAAAAAAAATGGCTTTCATTATTCTGGTATTACAAGTTTTAATACAGCCATGGACCAATGGTTAGAGAGCTGGCTTTGGTAACAGGAAGACCTAGATTCAAGTCCTAATTCTGACACATCTCTTGTTCCAGGTACCATATTTGGGCATCCTGAGAAAATCACTTTAACTCTCACTGGCCAGAGGACCTATAGGCTGTAGACAAGGTACCCATATGAATTTGTAGAAGTTTTCTCACTGAGAGTCCCCTACACTAGTGAAATTATAGCCCAGGTCTAAACATCACTGTTACCTTTGCCCCGTCCACAAGAGGGAGAACTGTCAAGTTGTTTGGTAATTTGAATAAGGCATGGTGATAGCTTTCTGTACAAATATGTTTCAGATAAAGTGCACCAGACTCATTCAGATATGACATTGTCATCAGTTTACTCCCTATGTGGGTCCACAGGAGAAAAGACCCTCATATTCATCATCACTATAAACAGCCCACATATCAAAACTGTTATGCAGAGGAGGAGCTCAAGTTCACTTCCACTCCTTCAATGTATTACTTGATAGTCTCATGACGGGTACCAAGTTACTCATGTACTTTTCACTCAGAAAAATGAGTGAAAAGCACTTATTAAGCATTTCCTATGTGCCAAGTACTGTTTCAAGCATTAGGAATATAAATTTAAGTTTAAAAATATCCTCTGCTTTCAAGTAGTTTACATTCTAATGGGGGGAACAACATATAAGGGAGAAATGATCAGGAGGAGAATTTTGGTCTGAAAGTTGCAGAGATACTGAGTGGTATCACAGGGGAGTAGATGGACACGCTCCAACCAGGAATAGAGGCACTATTGAAGCTGACTATGGTTGTAGTTCCAGAATTAGAGTGAGGAGATGGTGGTAAGGAAAAGGTATCACTATGACAACAATGTGTTTGTGAAAGAGGTAGCTAGAGAGGGGAAATTAAGTGAAGAATGGTTAGAGTTTACCCGAAATAGTATTTCATGAAAGTAACTGATGAATCTAGAGAATGAAGCCCAAGAATTGAAGTTCTATCAAGACACGGTCTCTGGTGTGGGTGGCAAAGAAATTGTGGATTTTGTGGAAATGAAAATTGGGGCTTCTTTAGCTAGTCTTTGTCTCTACTATTTGAAATTTTCCTATAATATAAATACCTAAAAGAGCTTATATTCATCTTGTATATATTTTATAACGGTCCCCAGCCAATGGGACCCTGTCCTTAGAGTATGCTCAGTGTGCTCTGCCTATTGCCAACCTGTGTGAGATAGACTGGGGGAGCCTGCTTCCAGAAAGACAAGACTAGATTGGCAGGAAATTCTGAACTTGATGGCTTGAAGCCATGTACCAGCATATACTTGCTAAACTGGTTCCACAGAGTCTGCAGAAAGATAAGCAAAACACATAATTCTTGAGAATGACCCTAATTTACATCTTGCCTCCTTAGAGACTGGAGAGAGAATGGACTTGCTTGGGTGAAATTGGATCCTTTCTCTTCATCTGAACATAGAGGTCATCTTACTTCTGACTGAAGAGCTCATTCACCTGTGTATATTTTTGTTATATTTGAACTTGTTAACGTCTCCATTTTCTGTTTGCTGCTTTGTTTGCATAAATAGGTTTACTTACTTTTTACCATTTGTGATGGCTTTTTATGTAACAAGAAGATGAGAAGGACCTAAGCTACAGTAGGTCTATCAATGCTGGTCTTGTTTCTCTTTTCTTGGAGTTATTCTAGGACTTGGCTAGAAATGAACTCTGGCCTGGACTCTTGTTTCTGGAATTGTGGTAGCTCACTTTCCCAACCTTTCAAAGTTCGCAAAATCATAGCTTATCTCTATATTCTTATACTTAAGAGTAGAAAAGCATACAAAACAGAAGTAAAAGCAGCAGCTTGGCCATATACTCACGGGCCAAATAGTGGTGGCCACAACTAGGAGATAAAGGCTTAGAGATCTCTTTCCCTACCCAAGGCTTTTCAAAAAATGCTTGCCTCATCATTCTAGTAAGAGTCAGGATATAAAGAGAGAGTATCTTGGCCAGTCAATTTCTTTTGGACATATTCTCAATTTGGGTGTAGCAGCCAGTTGAAACATTCCATGTTCTTCAAGTAATAAAAGGTCTAGAAACAACCAGAATAGCTATACATGCTTTGATTTAATTTAATTTTTTTAAACCAATTTCATGTAATAACAAATTTCTACAAAAGTTTTCCAAAATTCTATGATTCAAATTGACTCCTTCCTTCCCTCCCCATTCTGGAGCTGGCAAGCAATTGACTCTGTGTTATATGTATATGTGCATGCTTTGAAATGGAGATCAGACTCCTTTCTCACATGTCATAAGCTTTTTAAGAAACAAGCTTCCCCCCCCCCCTTCTATGTGGGCTGGCAGCAGGCACAGCTCACTGTACATGCTGTGAGGATAGGGCTGTCATTGGACAGCTCCTCATTACATTTATGTATGTACATGCTGTTTCCTCTATTAGAAAGTAATGTCTTTGAGGGTGAGGACTCTCAATTTTGTCTTTCTCTTCTTCACACTCAGCGTGGTGCTCCGCCATACTAGTTACTTTAAAAATGCTTGTCAATTGAGGTGTAAAAAGTGCTTTCCATTCATTATCTCAGAACTATCTGGTTTTTGTTATTGTATATCAAGAAACTAACATAGTGTCTGGCATATAATAAGTATTTAATGAATGCTTTTTAAATGACTTCATTTGATATTTATAACATTTTGACTTAGGTAATTTCATTATACCCATTGTATTCATGGGAAAACCATTACTGAGTTATGTGTGGCTTTACTAAATATCTGGTAGATCGCTCTTGGAAGTAGTGAATCCCTATTTGCTCCGACTTTGGAGTCCATGTCTTTTTCCATTATACACATTATATCATACTGTCCTACCATTCTCAGGCACCTACTGTATTTTTCCTATACCCTGTTAAAGGTAGCATGTGCATGCTGCTTTGCCTCTCAGGACAAAGCATCTTAATATCCTGATATTATTGTAGGGTCTTTGTGGAACATTATGGTTCTCTCAGGACCAGGGAAAAAGAAGAGAAAATGTGTGAACACAGAAGAAGGACCAATGTTTGTGGATGCTTGTAGGCAGAGGCATATCACACACAGACACTTGTATTCATGTATTAAAATTAATGGTTTTGCTAAATATATGAAAATTATAAATCTTTTATTTATAAAAGAGGTAGAAAGAGTGAATACAAAAGCATAGAAAAGGCATTAACTTATCTAACTAAATATTGTTCCAGTGCTTCCGTCAGCCAGGACTTTTAAACCTTAAATCAGAATTAAACTATCTGCAGAAGACAGGAAGGGAAAACCAGCTATCCATTCACCCAAGACAATGACTGGAGCTGAAGGTGACTCCTGAGCCACCCTTCTTCTTGAAGCCAGCTTCCTTCTTGGAGTGATTCTTTTCTTGGAGTTCACTCTCTACTAGGCTCCTTTACCAGATTCCTTTGCCAGATTCCCTGCTTTTATGGTGGTTTTCTGTCCTTGGCGGCCAATCATAGTTTCCAAATTGTCTGAGTTGTCACCTTTGGATTCACACCTTTGTGAGTGTGTGAACTCTTAAGTTTCTGGCTGTTTGCCTTAGGGGAAAAAGGTGGAGCTCTCCAAGTATCTTGCTGGCTTCTCACCTAGAATCAAGTAAGGTGTGAACTCACTAAGTGGTTTATGAGCTCCTCCACCTAGTTCAAGTTTATGTTGATTCAATCAAAAGGTAGTCAAAGGAGAGCTAATCTTGTCCCCACAATCTAGTAAGGTACTAAGTATGGGTACTTAAGTTATTGTCAAAGTTTTAACTCCAACTAGGCAAAGAGAACAAAGGATTCTCTTTTCACAAGTGTGAACTCAAAGAGAACCAAGAATTCCCTTTCACACTCACTTGTGCACACACATAAGTTCATATTCTGCTTTTGTCTATCTATAACATGGTGTTTCTTTTTTGCTCAATTTTTACTGTTGTTTCCATTTTGTATAGATGGAATTCTATAACTTTAGTGTCCTCTGAGAAACCAGTTTGCTCAGTAAATGGCTCAATGAGCAGTTTAGTGGGCACTGGGGATGATGGCACTCTGTCAGCACCACACTGTCTCTTCTTGGAATCATCCTAATAATTTTGTTTGGCAGACATTTTTCTCTCATTAGGGCTTTGGATCAAGGTTCATTTTGAGTGGTCCAAGGGTGAGTTGGAATCAGCTTAAACCAGAGAACTGATTATTAAATTTTCAATGGGAACATTCACACCTTAAGATTTAGCAAATGCTACCAATAAAGGCTTGATTTATTGTTTTGTTGACTGACTAGACTTATTATTATAATATAGATTAAACTTAAAAGTGTGTTCATATGTATGAATTTTTTCAGGAGAGCTTATTGCTAAACATTTATCATTGTATCCATAGGGGTTCCTGATTTGCCAAAGTAACATTTGTTGGTAATGTATTATTGGGAGTGGAGACTGTCCTTTGCTTCCCTTTCTCGTCTCAGTGTTTAGCACAGTACCTGACACATCAGAGGTGATTATTAAATGCTTTTTAGATGACTGGAAAAGTTTGAAAGGATAGCATTAATCTTAGGAAGAATAAGGGTTCATTAGAGCATGATTTCAGAGAGTTCTATGGAAGGCACCAACATCCTGGAACATTCTCCATGCTTAGATTGCCTGAAATGTTATCACTACTATCTCTTTAATAAAAGATGTTGAACCTTATTTAAATATAAATCTCCCCAGTAAAGATAAGAATGTAAGAGTTTAAGATATCAGTCAAATATTTCATTCATTAACACATGTATTAAATACCTTTTTACATACCAAACCTTTTGCTTTTCAAGGGGGCTACAAAAGTAATTCATAAAAAGAAAGGAAACAGGGACAGCTAAGTGGCTCAATGGATTGAGAACCAGGCTTGAAGGTAGGAGGACCTGGGTTCAGATGTGACCTGGCACTTTCTGGCTGTGTGACCCTGGGCAAGTCATTTAACCTCAGTTGCCTAACTCTTAGCACTCTTCTGCCTTGGAACCAATACTTCTAAGACAGAAGGTAAGTGTTCAAACAAACACACAAACAATGGAAGGAAACAATTTATTCATTCTTGCAAGTATTGGAGGATGGCATATAGAGATACATAAATACAAAATATACAAAGACATTTCCAAGAGGAGAAGGAACTAGCAAATGAAGGAACACAGATTGGCTTCTCGTAGTAAGTGACACTTTAACTGAGCACTGAAGGAAGCAAGGGATTAGGAGACAGTTGTGAGCAGCAGAGTGGGTTCTGGGGACAGGGGACAGACTGTAAAAGCACAGAGATGAATGTTGGAATTTGTTGTATGGAGGAATGGCAAGTAAGCCCATTTGGTGACAACATAGAGTGCAAATAGTAGTGTCGTATATAATAAAGCCAGAAGTATAAATCAATTAGAATGAGCTTCAGTTTCTTTTTTGAGAAAGGGAGTAAATGGAAGGTTCCTGGATTCCTATGAAGAAGGAAATGATGCTGCTCGGGATCTCTGACCCATGCTCAGGGTCTCTTTACTAGCAATCTCAGTGGAAGAACTAGAAACACCTTCTGCCTCTCAAGGTAGTGTCTTCCATCACAGAACTGAAGACCTGCTGGGGAATTTATATCTCCCCTATTGGGCTATAGAAGCAAAGAACTTTAAATGTGTGGGTGGTAAAGTCTCTGACTGTTCCTTTTACCAACACAGACTCAGAAAGGGCAGAAAAGGCAGAAAAGTAGGTCTCGGAGAAAAGGTAAAGAGCAAAGGGTGGTGAGCTCAGGTAGTGAGCAGATGCATTAGTATAATTGCACTTCTAAAATTAATGGGGCTTTTAATCTCTGAAGAACACTTTTAAGCACTCATGTGATTTGGAAACAAAAGTGGAGGTACAGGAACCTGTCTCCCACTTACGTACAAACCCCATTTTATAAAACAATCTTCCTTTATCTCTCTTTTTCTCTTTCTCCTCTTTACACAGGTCAACAGACTATGGCACTACCTATGAGAAATTGAATGACAAAGTAGGACTCAAGACTGTCCTGAGTTACCTTTATGTCAATCCTACCAACAAACGGAAGGTAAGCCAAGGTAGCCCTGGAGCCAGAGAAATAGCTATCTGCCATCATCCTTCCCAGCTCAGGTTTCATTCCATCTCTTTTCAGAGTGAGAATACTCGTCATTTTGGGTTAGTAGCCTATAACTCTATTTGCCAACAGGGAGAAAATAAATGTAACTCCCTGTTTTCATGTGTTGTATTTTTTTTTTCTGAAGCATAGATGAGCAAACAGAACCAGAGCTATTCCTCTTTATTTCTTTTTTCTTTTCTCTTGATGCAGTAGCATGTAGTCAAGTCTCACTACTTTGGGCCAACTGGGAGGAGGCCAGCTTGGACTAGTAATAAAACTGAACTATAATGTATTGGTTAAAAATGCAGTTTAATTATTTCTAAGTATACACAGTCCAGTTAATTTCTTAAGCATCTATTGTATGCCAAGTAATATGTTCAGCTCTAGGATTACAAAAAGAAGCAAGAAAATAATTCTTGTACCCAAGAAATTTACAACCTAGAATTAAGGGCTTATAAAAATGTCACAGAGACGTTTTGGTGAATCTACATGGATACATAGAAAAAATATTGATTTATATTATGTTACTGACTGTTTCCATGCTTTTTTCTACATGGAAGTATGTAGTTTTTCACAAGGATGAGCACATCTTTCTTCAGAGATGCAAAAACATAAAATGTAGGCCCTATAGGAATTGAGATTAATTCTGAATTAGAACAATAAGTAGGATTATATATATAATATGTAAATAGTATATAATACAATATTATATATAATATAATATATAATAACAATAAGAACAGAACTGGGATTGCATTCAAGTCTTCTAACAATAAATATAATACTTTTTCTACTATACATTGAGTGTTATTAATCATAGTAGAAAAATGGAGCATGATTTGAGTTGCCTTTTCTGATCTCAACTGACCATCTGTACTGAATTGGGCATATTGAAGGTGATAAACTCTCACCATGTAGTGGGTCAGCAGGCAACTTTGTAGTTTCAAAGCTCTTTCATTTTTCAATGCGGAGCCTCCACATGGTCAGAAACAGCCAGAGTGGGATCTCCCAAAGGCTGAGGTGCTACTAAGCTAGTCGACAGGGTTTGGTTGAAATCAGGAAGGCAACTCACATGAGAATAGTTTATGTTTTGGCTCAGTTGCTCAAATATAACCCTGCATTTTTATTAGCCACTTTTGGCAAAGAGTATGGCAGATCGGATAAGGCAGCTTTGGCACATCTATTTAAGGCTGGTTAGTAACTCAAGCTCGTCTTCAGTTTTCCTCTTGTCTTTGGCTTTCTAGATGGATTTCCATATGCTGAGCTAGCCTAATTTTGGGGGTCTGGGTAGGATGCTTTTTTTCTGGGCTGATGAGGTCTAGTTATCTTCAGGTGCATTAACAGGGGTCAACATAAGTGTATCCTTTGTATCAGCTTAATACTGGTATTTCTGTGGCCAAGATCAGTGTTCAGAACAATAGAAAACCACACCAAATGAAGTTGAAAAACCTTCTCTTCTTCTGAAGCGGCTTAATTTTTACTTTTTGCTTGAGAGGATTATTATAGGATGATTTCTCACAGTTGTGATAGAGTAAAACAATGATTTCTTAAGGAATAGAGAAACCTGAACATACTTGGTGGCAGAAAGGAAAGAACCAGTAGGCTAAGTTGCCATCAAAGAAGAGAGAGAGAATGAATGATTTAAGGGAAGAGGTCCCCATGGCAATAATGCAGAATGCTTTCCTCAGGACCCTTCTCCGGGGCTGGTCATGCAAATATTAGATTTAGAGACACTGAGTGACTCATCTAATGTCATATGATTCAATTCAACAAATACTTTTTTTTTGACTACTGACTGGAGAGCATTGTTAAACGGTGGAAAAAAGTACAAATTTTAAACCATAATCACACACCCTTGTGGGTCTTACTAGGGAAATCTGTGCACGTGCACAGATAAGCATACGGTGAAAATTAGACATGATGAATGAATTAGTATGGTCCCAGGGATAGACTGTGTATCTGCTATCCTTAGACCAGCCTGCTAGTAGAGAAAGCTTCATCACCAATTTGGCTGCAGTGTGAGGGATTTTTCAATCGCATCTTTTAAAGAACAGGTATAAATTATAGACAGGCTATGATCTATATTTATGTAAGAAGTGCCCATATTGACAGAATCACAGATCCCTGAATCATTGAAGTAGATATGCTAAAGAAATGTAAAAAAAAACCTATTCCTATGTGAGTTCCAGGGAAGACAAGTAGAAAGAGAATAGAATTTAGTCTGCTCTGATTTCTTTCTACTCAGTCATGTGTGTTTTTAAAATCCCTTCATCAGGTCTATCAATTCATTAGGTAATTCTGGCACATCTGGAGGTGATTTGTATGTTTGTGGGTTTTTTTTTGCATGTCTGCACATGTGCTTTCATGAACCTAACATTGGGACAATTTTCAAATGTATTGCTACTTTTCTTTAGGCTATG
This sequence comes from Gracilinanus agilis, assembly GCF_016433145.1. Taxonomy (NCBI): domain Eukaryota; kingdom Metazoa; phylum Chordata; class Mammalia; order Didelphimorphia; family Didelphidae; genus Gracilinanus; species Gracilinanus agilis. The sequence continues at coordinate 616,154,204 of NC_058131.1, forward strand.
ACTTTCTGATCTTTCTCTGTTTCTTTGTAGTGGCTTACTCTAGTTATCCTCTTTGTGATATTAAGTCCTTTTAATTCAGAATCTCGCAGGGAGAAATGAGGCATGGCAAAGATCAGGAAAAGGGAGACACCGATGATGAATAGAAGGGTGCCTTCTAGACATTAATGTTGTCTATCTTGAAGGAGACTCATCTAGCCTATGGGATATCAGCATCTCCTTTTCCCACTCATCAGAAAGATCAGCCTATGGTCTTTCTGGACTCATTTTTTATTTGTAGGCACCATGAGCCAACAAACAAAGGCTAGACCTTATCTTCTTCATTCTCCAAGACAATTGCCCAAGAAGAAAAGTCTCATTGATGTAGACGTATGAGCAGCAGGAAGCTCACATGCATAGAGCTGTGGCAAGCTGATATTTTAAAAAGCAGTGGATATTGATGTTCATAATGGGGCCCGTAAGAACCTAAGGTGTCTTTTAAATCATCAAAGCAATACAGAAAAATTCTGTGGGGTTTTAATGCTAAAGAGGGTTTTATCATATCATAATACTTTGAAAATTGGTGATCCAAATATGCCATAGGTGGCAACTTGCACTTTATCAAGATATTCACACAACCATTTCAGAGTTAGAGGACTCGACTTTTCAGTCCAACGTCCCACCTAGGGTGCAGATTTCTTCTTTAGCATCTCTGACTGCTGGTCATTCAGCTGCCACTTGAATGCCCTTCCTGACAGGGAACTTTTTACCCTGAGAAATCTATCATTCAATTCTTACTATTGACTTTTAAAACTCTAATTATTCTTTTCGACAAAATTCCTCTTTCCTCAACTATTCTGGATAAATGGGATTTTACCATACATGAAATTTCATCTACTTCCTATTCTCTAAAACTTTGTGGGTGTCCTGAAGACAATGGGAAAAGTTTTCCCTTGAATATATTATGGAGTTTCAATTATTCTCAGAGTAATGATTGAAGACAATTTTTTTTATTCTTTTTATCTCCAGAGTATCTGTAGCCTTCTATTTCTGTTATTCAACTGATACCATTTAATGAACAGAAAAGTATTAGACTAGCAGTTGTGTTGACATTTATTTTCAGTCTAATGATTATGTCTTTAACAGAGGGTTCTGTTTTCATAAGGGCTATAAAGCTAGAAAATGTGATTTTTTTTTTAGTCTGGCAAAACATAAATTAGGCACACATATACATATGTTTATATGCACATACACATGAATATACATAAGCATACATAACCCTATACAAAAATATATTCACACACACATATATGCATTGATAAAATCTGTACGTTTTGTTTCAGAGTGAAAATTGTTGTTGGGTTGGTGCCTTTTCATTGTTCCAAGAACTCCTAATGTGGATTTTTTTAAGTAAACATTCATTTTGAGAAGAGAAATGTCAATATAGGTACAGTTTGACTGATGAAATTTGTCTAATGGGGTTTTTAACCTCGAGGGCTGAATTTTTACCCTGCCCAAATGAGATAATTCCTGGGAAAATACTTTTATCTCCTACAAAGAAAGTTCAGATTAGGAGGTAGCTGGGTCCCTGCTTTAATGACTCCATTTTGCCCTTGCTGTGTTTGAATGAATCTTGAATTCTTACATTTTTTTTTACTTTTATGAAGCATCTTCTACTTATCTCCTTTGTCTAGATGTTAGCTAAGTCTGAGGCTTTGAAGATGAAAAGCAAGATGATATGCAACTTCCAGATTAGCTGCTAGGTTAACTTTGTGGTGGTGGCACCCCTCCTCCCCCTTGAAGTGCTAAATGTTCCTATGGATCGAGGAGCTCATTACCATTGATTGATCCCTCTGCTCAGACTGGCACAGAATGGCCCATCCTTAGCTCTTGTCAGTTATTTACCATCTCCCTACTAGTCTGCATTCATTCCTTTGTTAGAAGACAAATTAGACAAAGACTCTGATGGGTTTGTGAATTAGCACAGAGAGTTTTTGGCCTGGTGGAAGGGGTTTGTTAGCCCTCCTTTGAAGCTTTAGGACAATTCTGAAATGTTCTGACCTAATTGCTTGGGCTCACAAACGACAGCCACCTGCATTTTTGGAGGCAGCCTCATGAGCAGTCTGTCTGTGAGTGTAGGAATGACAGCCAAAGTCTTCTTGGGTATTATGTGGGGTGTGTGTGTGTGTGTGTGTGTGTGTGTGTGTGTGTGTGTGTGCCAATGTACACACTTGGAGAGGAATGGAAAGATTAGAAACAATAACTCATAAAATACAATCTTCCCCAGAAAGACTGGTGTATGGACCACTTGAGATTTTGTCATGATTATATTAGCCATAACACAGTTACCTAAGGCTTCCTGCTCATTAGTATTTAAAGGATTAGCTGTTTCTTGGAGGAAGAGAAATGAGTTAGATCTATCCATTCCTAATTGATTTACTAGTGAGAAGGATAATTACTTCTAGGCTACCCTGCAGAAGTACAATAGGAATTATCTGTCAGAGTTCTTTGAAGCACAGAAGGGTTTTGTTTGGCTGTTGAATATATGTTATATATTTATTTGAATGCTATTTATATCAACAACATTTTTCTGATTCAACAGCCTAACCATTGGGCATAGTTTAGGTATGTGACAACAGCGATTCCCCGCTTCCCCCAAAAAACTTCACTTAAAAATTATCTTTTAGAAATATTTTGATGCCATTGGATAGCATTGGGATAGGAAGGAGAGGAGGTGCTCTCTGGTGGTAAAATGGCAAGTTATGTAAGAAAGTTCCAATATTTTGTCTTTAGGAATGAAAGCGAACGTGGAGAAACTATTTCACAGTTATAAAAGGGATCTTGAAGGTAATTTAGCCAGAGTTGTCAAACACATGGTGTTTGTTGAGTGTCTCTTGCCCAGATGAATGTATGTAGTAGTAAGTGGCAGATCTGAGATTTGGATCCACATTTCTTTTATTGAAAATCCTGCCTTCTTTCTCTTAGATATCACATTGTCTTATTTTCTTAAGTTAGAAGTACAAAATTATGCAAAATGGTGAAGTTTATATTCTTTTTTAAAAATAACTCCACAAGTAGATATGAGGGAATTAGCTAGCTAAACAACAGTGAAAATAATCTGGTGTTATCATAATAATGATAATAATGGCTTCTCCATTGAATGAAGATAAATATTTGAGGATCAACTACATTTATTGTAGACTTTATAGAAGAGTTTGGCAAAGCTCTGAGATTGTGGAGAAGGAGGATGCAGGAAGAAACCAGTTTTTAAGGACTCCCTTTTACTTTCCCAAGACTATAACTAGGAGGGGGAGGCATTGGGAAAGGTAAGATTTCTCTCTCCTTTCCCACTAGCATTGTGCATCAGAAGAAGCCCATGGCAGTGTCTCCTGGAGCAGAGTTTAGGCTTGTTCAGTATGACATCATTTGGTGGAAATGATGAGAACAGTGCCAGGACACCAGCAGCTTTGCACATTGAAGTTATGAACTGCCCCTTCCTGTACATGCCTGGGCCTTATATATTCCATATGTATGTCTCTTGTGTTGTGAATTCTTCATTCATTGTTTTCTTTGACACTTGTGTTTTTCGGGGACAATACCAAAGCATTTTAAAGTACTCGGTTCATGGTTTAAAACGAGAGACATAGTGTTGCTACTTTTCTTACTATGTCTTCATTTCCAGTAAATGTCTTTGCTTTGAACCAGTTTTGTTCTCCGGTTGACTAGAGTGAAGGTAAATACACTTAAGGGTGCTCTTGAGTTTCAGGAGCTCAGCTTCACAGAATGCCTTCGATCCAGGATATTATCACTCGAGGGACCTAACTTTTGAGTTAGGAAGGTAGTTCAATAGAATACTGCACGTAATATGTGCTTGTCCCTATGCTTGCACTGAAGGAGTCATGGCAGAAATATATAATATACAGGTTCTGTCCTCAGGAAATTTGTAATTTAAATAGGGGGAGCCTTGGCTCAGAGTCAAATGACCAAGAACAAGTCCTGACTCCACCATTTACTAGCTATATGGTGTCCAATAAACCACTTCTTGTTGTTCCTCAGTTTCCTCATTTGTAAAGTGAGGGGAGAAGTTAAATTAGAGGTTTTAGCAAGACATAAAGGATTTTCAGGACTATATGCATAATGTATATGTACATATATTGGCCAGAGAAACTTATGAAAATTATTGGCTTAGGTATGGAGGGATTGTTAAGTTTATTGGTCTTGGGAGGATCTTTAACCACAATGATAAAACCTCAGTTCCTTAATATATTCAGATATTCTAAGTTAATATTAGGCACTTTTTAAAAAACCCTTGCCTTCCATCTTAGAATCAATACAGTATATTGGTTCTAAGACAGAAGAGTAGTAAGGGCTAGGCAATGGGGGTTAAGTGACTTGCCCCGGATCTCATAGCTAGGAAATGTCTGAGTCCAAATTTGAACCTAGAACCTCCTGTCTCTAGGCCTGGCTCTCAATCCACTGAGCCACCCAGCTGCCCCCAATAGACACTTTTTGTATGACCAAATGAATAGTAACAAAATAGTTGCTTGTCAGTTGTGGAATAGCATTAACAAACCATGGTACATAAAAAATGAATATGAATGATAAAGAGAAATAGGAGATGCCATATATGAATTGATACAAAGTGAAGTAAACAGGTGCAAGAAAACAAACAGCATGCACAAAAGACTATAAGAGTATAAACTGAAAGAAAAATCACAATAAAAATTTAAATTGAGCATTGATAATGGGGAGCAAAGACTCTGAAGAAGAAATGAGAGTGTTAGAACAGATGATCTGCATATTCTTTTTCAGCTCTAAATCTATGATTTTTTATCTCTAGGTCCCTCTCAAGTCTAACATTCTGTGATTTAAAAATTGGGCATATAGTCTAGAAAAGTATGGATTTGGTCCACTTGTTTTTGTTTGAACTAAGAATGGTTTTTCCATTTGTAAGTAAAGTTTTATTGTATGTTAAAGGGTAAAACGATTGTTAGCTCATAGACTGTAGAAAAGCCATAGTTTGCTAAAAGTTTATCCATCCCCAGTCTAGAGAAGTATGAGAGCTAAATCAGGGAGCACCACTATCAAACTGAGAAACTTACATCAGGGTGAAGCTTTATCTGAGACTTTTGAAGAACCCCCCCCATAAAGAATGTGGATGTGCCTGTTCGCCCTTTTCAAGGACAAACAATACAAAATTAAACAAAAAAACAGCTAATGAAGGCTTAGTGCTTAGAGTGATTATAAACCAACAAACCAATTCATCTTAGAACAATCCTCATTTTGCCTTTCTCACAAAACATAATAGGTGAAGATGAGGATAACTCCCTCTGTCTTATGGTTCCCATTAATAGTTGCCTTATTGCAGAGGATGATACATGGTCATCCATGAAGATGAGGGAAAAATGCTCATGACTGCCATTCATTTTCTCTTTTGCTTGTCTCAGCCCAGGTCAGAGACCAGAGATCTCAAAAGCTTTCCTGGCCTGAAAATATGATCCAAATGATTTGTCTTGGGGACAACCATGCTCTAGGAGGAAACCAAGAGATAGCTTCAAATTAGTTAATTCACCCTGAGAGAGAGCGCTCATGTATAACTGGGTTTTCTTTTTACCTCTCTGAGCCTCAATTTATATATCTGGAAAGGAGGGTAAAGATATACTTCCTGCCTCAGAATTGTTAGGAAAGTTAACCTTAAGGCACTTGATAAAGGTGTAATTTAAAGATGTTATTATTTAACATTTTAGGAGAGAATCCCAAAATAAAGTATGGAGCCAGTCTTCAAAGAGCTTATAAACTATTGGGGAAAAAATATATATATACACACATACACACACACACGTGTCCAATGAATATATACACGTGTCCAACGAATGGGTGCTTGAGGACCAAGCATAAGGGATGTATGAGGAAGAGAGAAGATTTCTGATTACAGCATCTAGTTAAGCACGAAGTAAAACCCTTGGGAGTGTTACCAGATCTCTAAGGAATCTGAGGGAGAAAGCAATTTGAGCTTGTTTGGTTCATATTTTCCTCTAAGATTTAAATAGGACAGCATCTCCATCAGATGGTCCTGACTTCCTGGCATTGTGCTAGTTTGCTCTTTAAAGTTAAGCAGGATTCTGAGCAAGAATCCCTAGTACATCCATCAGATTAAGAGGAGATCTCTGACATGTGGTTGGCCAGCTCTTACCTAAAGATTTCCAAGGAGGGAGAAGTAGATTCATTGCTCCAAGCCCATTATTTGATGACTTCTTTTTGACTCATACATTTCCTGGAGTTTTCTCCTACCTTCTCATTTTTTCAAGTTTTCATCATTCCTAGAGTACTCCTATTTAGAATGCTCTCAGGTGATTTTGCCTCTGGGAATATTACTTATATGTATGTGACTTTCCTATATTGTTTCTGACTCTCTTAACACAAGTTGTGAAACAAGACTTATGTATATTGAAACAATACAGAAACAATTTATTTTTTCAACAAATATTTATTGACACCTATTTTATATGAGACTGTAGTATTCTAGGTGCTAAGGTGGAATATGGGGATGAATAAAACATATCAAAGAGCAGTGGGAAGTAAGTCTGAATAGGGAGAATGCTACCAATTTATGTAGAGCTTTGAAAGGCAGTCAGAGGAGTTTAAATTCCATACTGTAGGCAATTGATGGCTATTGAGTGGACAACAGGTTCTTGAAAAGGGATGTGAATTGATGTAAGTGGTATTTGATGGTAAGTAAATTCATAAATGTGGAGAACAGAAATGATGGACAGCAGCAAGTGGTTATGGGACATCTACTGAATGTTAAATGAACTTGGACATACCCCTCATTTGGGATTTAGCAGATATTAGGTAGTACCTTTGCTTTTTCAATTCAATTCAACAGACATTTATTACACACCAATTAAATGCAAAGCAAGAAGCAGTGTTGTATGCTGGATAGAAAGCAGGCTTGGAATTGGGAATATTTGCTACCTTTGGAATATACTAACTGCATAATCTTGGATCAGTCATTTAATAAGAGGGCCAAAGACAACTTCTCAAGATTATAAACTATTGACCTATTGCCCCACATTAAGATTTCCCTACAGTGATGAAATCACAGGTCCAGAATGCTTCCCTCCTAATCCCTCTCTCTTCCTGCAAGGTTCCATGTTAAACATTCAGAAACCAAATATAAATGTGAAAAAAGGAGAAAGAAGAATAAACGGGGAAAATAAGATGGACAGAAACAGATAATTAGTAATCATAACTATGCATATGAATAGGATAAATTTTCTGATAAAACAGAAAAGGATACCAGAGTTTAAAACTTGATTAAAAACTAGATGCCCACAATAAGCTGTCTACAAAAAAACACATTTAAAAATGGGAAACACATAAAGATTAGAAGCATGATGCTGCAGTAGAATCTACTATGCTTCAGCAAAAGGGGAAAAAAAGCAGGGGTAGCAATCATGATTTCAGACAAAGCAAAAGTAAAAATTCAGCTAATCAAAAGAGGTAAGGAAAGAAATTACATCATAATAAAATGCACTGTACACAGTGAAACAATATCAATATTAAACATATATGCACCAAATGGCACGGCATCCAGATTCCTGAGTTACAGGAAAGTTACATTCCTAAGAGTTACAGAAGAAAATAGAGAGTAAAACATTACTTATGGGGGACCTCAACCTTCCTTTTTCAGAATTAGATAAACCAAAAAATAAACAAGAAAGGAGTTAAGGAGGTAAATAGAACTTTAGAAAAGCTGGATATGATAGATCTCTGGAGAAAACTGAATGGAAATAGAAAGGAATACACCTTTTTTTCCAGCAGTACATGGTACCTTCACAAAAATTGGTCACCTCATAGGGCATGAAAACCTCACATCCAAACATTGAAAAGCATAAATATCAAATGCATACTTTTCCTATCTTAATATAATGAAAAATATACTCCAAAAGGCAGCAGAAAGAAAGATGAAAAATTAATTGGAAACTAAACAATCTTGTTCTTAAGAACAAATGGACCAAAGAACAGATCACAGAAACAATCAACAATTTCATTAAAGAAAATTACACCAGGGAGACAACATATCAAATTTCTGAGATGCAGCCAAAACATATACATATACTTACATGGACATATCTCTTAATGCTTACTTACATCAGTAAATTGGGCATGCAACTAAAAAAACTAGAAAAAAATTAAAAATCCCCAATTAAACACCTACTTAAAAATCCTTAAAATCAAAGGAGAGATTGGTAAAATTGAAAGTAAGAACATCATTGAATAATAAATCAAAAACTTGATTTTATGGGGGGCAGCTGGGTAGCTCAGTGGATTGAGAGCCAGGCCTAGAGACGGGAGGTCCTAGGTTCAAATCTGGCCTCAGACACTTCCCAGCTGTGTGACCCTGGGCAAGTCACTTGACCCCCATTGCCTACCCTTACCAATCTTCCACCTATAAGTCAATACACAGAAGTTAAGGGTTTAAAATTAAAAAAAAAAATTAAAAAAAAAAACTTGATTTTATGAAAAAATAAAATAGATAAACCATAGGTTAACTTGATTAAAAAGAAAAAAACTAAATTCCAGCATCAACAATGAAAAAGGTAAAATAACAATCAAAGAAGAAACTAGAGCAAATGAAATCAATGAATACTTGCAAAAATATAAACTATCTAGATTAACAAAAGAGGAAATATAATACTTCCACAACCCCATCACAAAAAAAATGAACAAATCATCAAAGAACTCCCTAAGAACAAGGCTCCAGGAGCATATGGATTCACAAGTAAATTTTATACTCAACTTTCAAAGAACAACTAACTCCAATACTACATAAACTATTTTGAAAAGTAGGGGAAGAGGGAATTCTTCCAAACTCTTTTTATGAAACAAATATAGTATTGATACCAAAACCAGAAAGAAATAAAACAGAAAAAGAAAACTATAGATCAAGTTTCCTAATGAACATTAATGCAAAAATTTTAAATACTATAATTGCAGGGAGATTACAACATTTTAACACAAAAAATACACCACAATCAGGTAGATTTTATACCAGGAATGCATGTTTGGTTCAATGTTAGGAAAACCATTGCCATAACTGACCATATCAATAACAAAACCAACAGAAATCACATAATTACTTCAGTAGATGCAGAAAAAAGCATTTGGAAAAATGCAACATCCATTCCTTTTAAAAACATTAGAATAAAGGCAACTTTCCTTAAAGTAATCATAAATGGCCTCTATCTAAAACCATCAGTAAGCATTATCTATAATGAGGATGAGCTAAGATCCTTCCCAGTAAGATCCAGGGGTAAAGCAAGAATGCCTACTATCATGACTATTATTTAATATTGGACTAGAAATGCTCACTATAAGAGCAGGAAAATAAATGGAAAGAATTAGAATTGGCAATGAAGAATAGGCAAAGAAGAAAAAAAAGTTATCACTTTTTGTGCATAATATAATAGTATACATAGGGAATTCTAGAGAATCAACCAAAAACCAAATAGAGATAATTAACAACTTCAGCAAAATTGAAGGATACAAAATAAACCCACATAAGTCATCAACATTTCAATTTACCACCAGCAAAATCCAACAGCAAGAGATAGAGAAACAAATTCCATTCAAAATGACTCTTCTAGACAATATAAAATTTATTTGGTTTATCTACCAAAACAAACCCAGCAACTATATGAAGACAATTACAAAACACTTCACATAAGTAAATTCAGACCTAAACAACTGGAAAAACATTAATTGCTCATTGATAGGCTGATCCAATATAGTGAAAAATTATAATCCTAACTAAATTAGTTTACCTATTCATTACTATACTGATACCAATCAAACTACCCAAAAAATTATTTTAGAGAAAGACAAGAAAGAAATACCAGAAAGAAATAAAACAGAGAAAGTAAACTATAGATCAAGTTTCCTAATGAACATTAATGCAAAAATTTTAAATACTATAATTGCAGGGAGATTACAACATTTTAACACAAAAAATACACCACAATCAGGTAGATTTTAGAAAAAACAACAAAGTTCATCTGGAAGAAAAAAGGCCAAGAGTATTGAGGAAATTAATGAAAAATATAAGGGAAGGAAGCCTTACTATACCAGATATCAAACTATACTACATACTGTAAAGGTAATCATCAAAGCAATCTGGTATTGGCAAAGAAATAGAGTGGTATATTACTTACTGGAATAGATTAAGTAATCAACCCATGGCAGTTAATGTCCATAGCACTTAGTGTTAGATAAAATGAACCATCCAAGCTTTGGGGGATAGAAATCATTATTTGACAAAAACTGCTAGGAAAAGTGGAAAGCAGTATGACAGAGATTAGGCATGGACCAACATCTCATAAAAATAAAAAAAATCAAAAGACTTTTTAAAAAGAGCTACAAGAGACTTTGTGGTAATATAGAAAGAGTAATGTATTTGGAGTAAAAAGACCTTTG
>NC_058131.1:616167737-616202075 GCF_016433145.1 Gracilinanus agilis
TCTCTCCTCTCCTCTCCTCTCCTCTCCTCTCCTCTCCTCTCCTCTCCTCTTCTTTCTCTGTCTCTCTGTGTCTCTGTCTCTCTCTGTGTCTCTGTGTCTCTGTCTCTCTCTCTCTCTGTCTCTCTCTCTCTCTCTTTCTCACTCCTTCTGAGAAAGGACTTTACTAGTAAGGGGTGAAATTCCAATAAACATGCAGGATTGAACATGGTCTCAAACCTGGGCCTTTTTGAAATACACACATTAAAAAACAAAATGAATCAGCTTCCCCTCTTCCTTCTCTTCCATTTTCCCTTGAGCCATTTTGGCTCCTGATGAGGTCAGTTTCTCCTTGATCCTCAAATATTAGTTCTCTGCCTTTGTCCCTAAGAGTCTAAGAAAAAAAATGGACTTTGAGAGTCACTAGAAAAAGGAGTTCAGGCTCAGTTTTTTTTTTCCATTTCCTTCTCACCATTTGTTTTCTTTCTTTCATTCCTCAACTAAACAGAGAGGCTGCAGCACTGCTGTGGTCCTGCTATAAAGATGTTAATTTATGAGTGAAAAATGAGGTAGTTGGGAAATAACGAGGGGGGAATCATTTCTCCCCATCAGCACAATAATCAATCAATAACAAGCTTTGGTTTTAAGCTAAGGAGAGAGGAAGATTAAAAACCAAATGAAGAGAGATGGAGAAGCTCCTGGTTAAGGAGAAACAGAAAAAGTCTAGCATCACAGGGGTCTCCACTCCCTAGAAACAGAGCAGAGTGAGCCTCACCAGGAATGGAAGGACAGATACCACAGGTCACTGCTCCTTGCTGAGGCAGGCTTTGGAAGATAACACCAGACTTGGAACTCTTGGAACTAGAGGATCTGGTTCGCTGTCAGCAAATATTCTTGGTAGTAATAATCCAAGATCAATCAGCATAATAATATTGAATAAATAAGTAAAAAATTATTATAGGTTTACTCTGTGAAGTAATGATTATGACTATGCTAAGCACTAAGGGTCCAAACACAAAAAGCCAGAGGCATGCACTGCTCTCATTAAGGGGAGACAACATACAAAGGAGGTTTGAGTGGTGAGTAGTACCGTGTGGACTTTCACCCATCCGATAGTGCATCTTTTATGTTGTTTCTATGGGTAAAGCTCTATCTGTTTTGATATGAAAGTATTTAATGGAGTCAAGGACATTGGTGGAATGAAACCTTTTCTAAAAGCTATGTCTACTGAGGAGTCAAAAGCTATAGCACCCAAAGAGGCAGTGAGGAGCTTGCAGCCTAACAAAGGTTGTTCTCCAAAATTAAAGCTGTGGGAACCTGGCTGGTAGCAGGTTGCTGGTCTTGGGAACATGGTCATTCCAGTGACTTTGGGGATTGTCTGCCTATTGATGGTAGCTGTTGGGCAGCTGATATTGGTGGGGTTGGGAATGGTGACTTCCTAGATAGAGGTTGTGGGTGTTGGTCTGAAAGTAAGATTAGTGGTCCAGAGCATTTAAATTCCTAAACTTTAGGTCCTATGGTTGTGTTATCTCTACCAGAAGGAAGATTGCAACTGAAGTTATTGTATTAGTTATACTTGCCTGGCACGTGTTGCCTTCTGTCTGTCTCAGGATGCATTACTACTTCATCTAGGCTGACTTATTTTCTCTCTCAATGGCAGTTGGCTAACTGTTGGTGGTAATGATTATAGGGATGGTGCGCCCCTTCTCCACAAGGTTTACTTCCCTAGACAATCACTATGAAGACTAGAGTATAGAATATGTGTACTTAAATATAATACAAGATAAGAAGGCAGCATGAGGTTAGATGACAAATGTCTAATAGTTGGAGCTTTATGAAAGACATGAGATAATGTTTGAGTTTGCCATCTCTGATTAATAAACAAGCTAACTCTTGAGACTCCATATCTCCCAGAGAATGTTAGAACTGGAAGTTGTCTAGTTTGACCCCCTTCATTGAACAGATGAGAAACTGAAAGCTGTGTAGGGGAAATGACTTGCCTGAAATCTTGTAGCAAGCTGCTGGCACATGCTTGTGAACTGAGATTTATCTCTGAAATACATGCTAAACAGAATGTTCTCTCTTTCTATCTGTAATACAGTTAGCCCCCGAGTAATTAAGTAAAAAGGGATGGACCAGTGCTTGTAAAATTGCCTCAAACAAGATCATGTCAACAAACTTTCAAGTGTTAGCTGTATTTAGGGTCATTTGTGCTCAGTATGGAAGATAGAGATAAAGAAATATGAAATATACCAGGGAAGACAAGATGCAGTTCTCCAGTTGGTTCTTTGGCTGAGATTCTCCCCTATGAATTTTAAGTAATCCTGTAGTTAAAGTATTAAGTAATTACTACCTGTCAGGCGCTGTACTGAGTGCTGGGAATATAAATAACAAGCGAAAAAAATCCCAATCATTCTGTGTCCTTAAGGAACTCATAGGGAAGACAACACTTAAAAAGGAGCCATAGGAGTGGGGGTGGAGGGGAAGATGGTACCCAAGTGGAGACAGTGTAGAAAAGTAATCCAGAGAACCAGGGACTGATCCCTGTTAGAAATGAGCATGGCTGACATGAGTGCTTCCTCATATGGATATTATGAAGAATAACTTACCTATTGGAAGAAGAATTAGCAGGAGTGGAAGCATATCCTCTACAGGAAGGCCACTGGGTCAAAGGTAGAAAAGTAGTTAGTAGCTGAGCTTGATTGGAGGAGATGATATTCTTTTTGCTCCTCTATTATTCTCCTCTTTCTGGAAAAATTCTTGTCTCTGCACCAGGCCTTGCTGAGAGAAGTTGTTAGTGTCAAAGAGGAGACTCTGACATGAAGTCAGAGGATGGAGTAGCAGGAACTCCTCAGAAAACCTGTGCTTAGAATAATGAACTGCCAACTTCCTGGTCTTAGCTGCCCCTTCTTGATCCCAGATCATATAGCATTAGCATTTGATGGCTTAAAGGAGACCAGGCTCACAGACACAAAGGTTGTAAAAAGTTATTTCACTGAGAAGATTCTTTCTGCATTAATGACTTCAAATCTTTTCTGTCTGGAGAACCTGTCTGCTGGACTGAAAATCTGTTGTTAATGGTCAGTAGTGCTTCATGGCACTGTCTTTACTTTAGTGATGAACAAGATCTTTTTAATTTTTAAAAGATTTTTTTGTTGGTTGCGTCAAGGTTTTCTGCATGTTCTCATCAGAGCCCAGTCACATAAAGTACACCCTCCAGGCCTTTGGGTTCCTATCTCCCAGGACAGCAGCATAGCTAAACACGGCCTGGATAATCAAAATGATGAAAGCTTAGGTAAGAGTTCTTGAAAAACAAGGGTGTAATTGGCTTAAAATCAATTTTTCTTAAAACTTTGCTTTCATCATATAATTTTTCTTCCCCATATTCTTCTGTTCAGCTTAATGACCCTTCTTTCCCCTTTCATTATGGAATAAAGGGAGACTTCTCAGCCTGACCATAGGAAGCATCGAATATAGGACTGGGCATAGAGTAGAAGTCCAGTAAATTCTGCTTGTAAGGATGTATATTGTGGTTCCTTTTGGCTTGGAAACCGGAAGGAATAGGGTCATATTCTGAGTGAAGATAGTGAAGTGTGTATGGATGTGTGTGTATGGATGTAACCATTCACACCCCTTGTGGAACCATCAATTTAGCACTGGAAGAATCTTTAGAGGTCATTGGGTTCAACTTTTCATTTTATTGATAAAACAAAACAAAACTGAAGCGTAGAGGGCTTAAATGACTTGCTTAGGGTCACTCAGCTAATCAGTGTCTGAGGTAGTTTGGACTCAGGACTATCTGAGCTGAGCAGGAGGATGCTTCAGCCAGTGACTCATGTGCCCTCTAGCCCAATTAGGGTCCCTTCACCCTCAATGGATCAGTAATTACTGAGCAGCCACAAGAGGATGTATTGTTTCCTGTGGTATCTTCTATAGGATCTAAGGAAACTGACAGATTAAAACAAACCCAATACATCTTGGTTCTTAAGGAGTTCTCAACCAGATGCAGCTGAAGTAGTTAAGCAGGAATTCTCTCATTAGTTTCCAAACACTCCAGGACTTGGGATAGTAATAATGTTACTGGGGATCAGTGCTTGGGGCATACTTGTGTATTCTTATGCATATGTGAGCAGGCACACATATACACTATCCATTCTCAACACTAGAAACTCATCCAGTGTTTGTACTTGTCACTGCCAGCCTCAATAAATCTCTTGGAATAGTTTTGGTCATTAGAATACTTTGGTATTGAATTGCAAATTATAGTTTCCTTTGTCATTTTTTGTGCCCTCAATAAGCATTTGAGATATTGAGAATATGTGCCCAATTAGATGTATCTTTAATGATCAGTTGTTGTCATCATCACTTTTTCTTTTTTGGTATGGACATGTAATTTTGTCTGCATAGGAAATTTCAGGTTTATACCCCACCCCCAACTTATGCTGATTGGCAACTCGTTTATAGTTTATACTCCTAGAAAGTTGTCTGAATCATTGAGTTTTGACTTAACCATAAATATAAAGTCAGAAGCAAGTCTTGAACCAGATTTTCCCCATTTCCAAGCCAGTTTTTTTTGCAATACTCCATGCTGTTTCCATACATCACCAGCATCACAGCATATATATATATATATATATATATATATATATATATATATATATATATAAAACAGTACATTACATAACAATACCTTATATTTGTACACTAGTTTACAATTATGTTTATATACTCATTTCCAGTTTACAAAGTATCTTCATATACATTATCTCACTCAATTATCACATCAGCTGTTTGAGGTGGTCAGGGTAGGTATTATTTTATCCCCATTTTACAGGTGAGGTAACAGAGAGTCCCAAAGAGATTAAAATAATGTACTCAAAGTCACACAGCCAGTGGGAAATAAAATCAAACCCAGAAGGTTTTCTGATTCTGATTACATACCGCAGTTCTCACTATGGAACAGTGACTTACTTCTCACTACTGAAGACAGATATGTGATTTGGATACCGATTCAATATCCTTAAGTTTGAAAGCCTGCAGTGTTAGAACAGGAGTATACTTCTTTCTATAGCTATGGGGTTTCAAGCTATTTGTGTAGGAGAGATAAAGGGGAACTTGAAGAAGGATGGAGAATTTGTAACTTTGGAGGATGCCTTTATATGAGGTAAATTTATCTGTGCCTACATATGCTAATCTGCCAGGCTTTCTGACCCCATCTGTGATCTGCTAGCTATCCATATTTATCTCATATCATTGCCTCCTCCTCCCAAACCCCCATCAGTTCTAGTGTTAAGAGTTCTGCTCCAAGTCCCAGAAAGATGGCCTTGGTGTTTACTGCCTGTGTTGCTGAGTTTACACTGCATCCAGGCTATTTTCATGTTATCAGCAGGAGCCCAAAAGTGGTTAGATAAGCTCTTTGTCACATTTGAGCCATCACATTTGAGCCATCCCTGGGAGCTTTGACATGGAAAGTGAGCTCTTAAAACCATCACTGAACTCCAGGCCAGATCTCACTTTGTGATAGGAAACTGCCCAGGGGCTGGTAGCATGGCTGATTCTGTAGATTAACTTGGAAATAGATGGCCGCTGTCCACTGGCCATGGTGCTGACTCATTACAGGAAGAATGTTAGTTCTTACCACCCTCTTTCAGATTCCTCCCCTTTGGAAACAAAAATAAGAACATTCTCCTTTGCCATTTCTCAATATAAGGCCAGAGCAGATGTGACCAAAAATGAACATTTTTCTTTATATTTTCTTTATTATTTAACATTATACTAAGGTGATTTGTAATTTTGTCCACTTTCCAATGATGATATGTAAAGATCAACTCACTTATACATTAAAATATTACCTCCTGTCTATCATTCTATTCCTTAGAGCAGGGGTTGGCAACGTATGGCTCTCGAGCCATATCTGGCTCTTTTGAGGGCCAGATATGGCTCTTTCTGCAGGAGCCATAAAGTCAATTTTTTTCAGGCACTGTTACAGGAGCGGCACTGTGAGCACTGTACGGCTCTCACAAAATTATATTTTAAAAAATGTGGCTTTTATGGCTCTCATGGCCAAAAAGGTTGTCAACCCCTGCCTTAGAGACTAGATCTCCCTACCTAGCCCAGACTGAAAGGGCAGTGTGCCATTCAGATTGCCATTTCAACTACTGATTAGTGCAGAAACTTTGGCTTTATCTGTTTCTGACCTGGACCAGATTGTTCTTCCTTAGGCAGCTTGGTGATACCTTTACTCCTATGGGCTCACCATATTGGTATGGTAACCCACTTAACTTTGGTTCAGAACCCCTGAACTCAATTGAAGTCTCAGCTTTTCCATTGCAGTGATTACAGCTATGAATTGTGATGTCTACCTATATACCTTATTTTACAAACAAGGGAACTGAAGCTCTATGAGGTTAAGAAACTTTCCCAAGTTCAAATAAGTTTTGCAACAGACCTTGGATTTGAATTCAGGTCCTGCGATTCCAAATAAAGTCTTTTTTACTTTACTACACTGTTTACTACACTGTTTCTCAAAATAAATGCTGGGAAATAAGATAAAAACAAAAAAATTAATAATGATCTGCTCTTAACTTAGCTAAGCTAGTTCTCAGATAGAAGATGGTAGGCACACTCAGTTTCTTCACAAAGCCTTTCCAATGTGATAGGTTAAAATTGACATAGAATCCATATCTCTACCATGGCCAGAAATCCATATTGGATTTTAGCAGAGCATTCTTCTCTTTGTCTTGGGTTAGCATAGTTTTAAATATTTTTAAATAAAAATCAAATATCATGTGGCAGAAGGGCTTGTTCCAGCCTCTTTAAGAAAGTATCTTTCTGCTGTTACTCAAGGTAGATGGCCCATACAAGTGACCCTATGAAAGGAATCCTACTTCAACCCTAGAAATAAGACAATTGTGGTCCAATTCATCTGTGTATAAGCCAAACCTTATATTATGGTATGCTTGCTATGGGTAGCATGAACAATAATTTTAGGCTGACTTAGTGGCTGGCTTGGACTAAAGGAGTGGAAAACTTTTCACTCTTCCCTTTATCTCAGCTGTCTCTTCTCTCCCTGGGACCCCTAGATGTTTGAATTGTTACTACCACATCCTTCCTACCCCCACCCAAAATCTGATTGAGGGAATGTGATGCTTCTACAAAGTTGTCGAATGACAGAGATGTCCCTTTCTCGCCCAAATAGTTATAGCAGCTCTTTCTGTGGCAGCAAAGAATGAGAAATAAAGTAGATGGCTGATGACTGAGTAATGACTAAACAAAATTGTATATGCATACAATGGACTATTATTGCCTTGTAAGATGCAACAAATATGAAGAATCCAGAGAAGCATAGTTAGGTTTACATGATGTAATGCAGAGTAAATTAAGCACAACTAGGAAAATAGATGAAAATATATCTTACTATAATAATATAAATATAAAAAACCCTATAAAATGAAACCAAAATACTCTGTAAGTATAATAACCCTGCTTGGTCCTGGAAAACAATTGAAAAATGAATTGCCCTTTCTTCATAGTAGAGAAAAAAGACTGGGATTATGGCATATCGCATATACTGTTGTGTGCTAATCTCTTAGTTTTACTGAATGACTTCTTTTTCTGAGAAACCCTCTTTTAGTTAATTAATTTTTAAACTCTTACTTTCTATCTTACTCTCAATTTAATCTTTTAACCCTTATCTTCTGCCTTAGAATTAATACTACCTATCAATTCCAAGGTAGAAGAGCAATAAGGACTGGGCAATTGTGGTTAAGTAACTTGCCTGGGTTCACATAGCTAGGAAGAATCTGAGGTCATATTTGAATCCAGGTCCTTCTGACTCCAGACTTGGCACTGTGCTACCTGGCTGCCCCCGTCCCTTTAATTCTCTTTAAATCTTTGTTATAGGGGATCACTTTTTGGGGAGAGGTCATATTCAGAAATGAATATTACTTTTTAAAGTTATCAACAAAATTAGATAAAATAAAACAAATGGAATATGAAAAAAAATTTACTTAACCTGTACCTCATGCTTTCTGCTTCCAGAAGGTGCCATTTTTCCTTCTTCTGTCAACCAGGTCCATAGAAAGAGATACAGTCAACTTTGTTATCCATGTATATAGTCTTTGCACCCTACTTTGTTTTGTCTCTGGGTAATGTTTCTCTTAAATTCAGCTTGAGTTTGGCCCTAATGATAGAAAATTAATAATCACAATAAAGATGATGTTTAAATAACATTTTAAAGGTGACCAATCAATTAACAAGCACTTATTAAGTGCCCACTATTTTTCAGGCACTGAAATCAATTCCAGGGAAACAAATTCAAAGAATGTGACAATCCTTGACTATAAAGGACTTATCTTTTAATGAGTAAGATGACAAGTGTATATATGAGCGTATGTATGTATGTATGCATATGTATATATGTACTTGTGTGCATATATATGTGTGAAAGTACATGGGATATTCAGGGAGGACAAACAACCTCTGGTGTGAGGGCTTGCTGAGCCCTTTTCAGAGCTGCTCATCCACATTTGGTGTCCATCTCTCACTCAACTCTCACCTTTGACTCCAAAAGACTGTAGCATGAGCAGCATCCGCATCCAGGTAAAACAGGTTGAGGGTATCCAACAGACATCAAAGCTGTCCATGAATTAGGAGGTCTACCCAAGGCATGTGAAGGTTTCCCCTGGTGGAATGGATGGATGAGAACAATTTGTTCCAACAGCCACAAAGGTGACTGAAGCAGATACTGTGGAGCATGTAGAGGTTGGACAGATGTCAAAGATAGCAAGGTCATCTACTGCATCATCATATGAATAGCCCATCTTCTCCTAATATACATTTTCTTGATGACATCTTGTACTCATGGTGTTTTTAAAAAAATCCTCAGTTTTATGTTGTAGTTTGTTTATACCTGTGTTATATTCCTCTTTAATTTTTCAAAGACAACTTTATTCTCTGCCTACTGGAGGCAGCTAGGTGACACAGGACATAGAATGATGGACCTATAGTCAGGAAGACCTGGGTTCAAATCTCACCATAGCCACTTATTAACTGTATGGCTCTGGGCAAATCACAATCACTGTCTGTGTCAGTTTCTTCTACCTCCTACATTGTTATAAAGATCAAATGAGATTTTTAAAGCCCTTGACACAGTTCCTGGTACATAATAGGTACTTGTTATTGTTCAGTCATGTGTGGCTCTTCATCATCATCCTATGGATTTGTTTGTGAGGTTTTCTTGGCAAAGATATAGGAGTTCTTTGCCATATTCTTTTCCAGTGTGTCCCTATTTTATAGATGAGGAACTGAGGTAAATAAGAATTAAGTGACTTGCTCAGGGTCACATAACTAGTAAGTCTCCTGAACTCACATTTGAATTCAGATCTTTACTATAGGCTCAATGCTCCACCTAGCTGCCCCTTTAGTAGGTACTTAATAAAAGCTTATTCCCTTTCTTTCCATTTCCACTGCCATACAACAACACAGATAGAACTCGGGTATAAAAAAAGGTGGTCTTTATTTCTTTAGATATCATCATATTTAGATACTAATAAAATGCTCCTATAACTTTGTTTCTTCTTGCTCAGTATGGCTGTATGAGAAGATTGGAGACATTAAGGATGCATTGCAATTTCCCAAAAGACAATCTAATTCACTCTCCTCCTGTTCAACTTTCCATCACCTCTTTCTCCATCTATACTCTCTATCCTGGGCATACAGAAATAAGGCTCTTCCATTATTGCTTCTCATATGCTAATATTTCTTTTTGTGGGAGGTCACTGAGACTCAGAAGGCACCACAACCTCTTAAAACCTCAGGACTTGGAGCACTAATGGAATACAGAAGCTTCTGACTGGCCCCAATACTCACTTTTCTTACTCTCACAAATCAAGGTTTCTCTTAATGACAGTACTAACTCCCTGTACTCAGAGTGACCCATAGACTTCTTGGAATCCACACCTAGAACTTACTCAGACCATTTATGCTGATTTTAGATCATGCCAATGTCTCTCTTACCCTCTGACTCATGCCACTAATCTCTATATTTGCTCAGACTCTGACCACTACATTAACTCTGCCACACTTAGATGACAACACTAAGTTCCTGTCTATAGTGTTCTCCATAAACTTTTTTTTATTAATATCTTTCTTTTCAGTCTCTTTCATTTTTGTATCACCTACATTTCTATCTGAATTTTCCCCAATGAAGAGAAACAATACCAATTAAGGAAATCTACAAAAGCAATCTACAAATCAATCAACAGTTCAAAAATATCTGGTATTATATGTAGTGCTCCCTGTTCACGGACCCTTACCTCTTCAAAGGGGAAGAGGAGTGCTTCTTTTTTATCTTTCCTTTGGGGCCAAGCTTGGTTGTTATCATTTTCAAAACATTCAGTTCCTAAGGTGTTATGGTGGTTGTTCTTTCTAATTTTAGTGTTGTTTAGTCGTTTCAGTCAGATTTGATTCTTCATAACTCCATTTGGGGTTTTCTTGGCAAAGACACTGGAATAGCTTGTCATTTCCTTCTTTTGCTCATTTTACAGATGAGGAAATAGACAAACAAAATTAATTGCCTTGCCCCAGGATCACATCACAGCTAGTGAATGTCTGAGGCTAGATTTGAATTCAAATCTTCCTGATTCCAGGGCTGATTCTTTATCCCCTGCACCACCCAGCAGCCCTTTTTTTCTATTTATATTGCTATAATAACATTGAGACAGCTAGGTGGCATAAAGAATAAAGATCTGTGATTTCATGAAAAATTACTAAACCTCTGTCTACCTCAGTTTCCTTGGTTCTAAATGGGGATCATAATAACCTCCCAAGGTTGTAAGAATGAATTTACATGTTTAGAAAGCACTTTTTAAATCTTAAAGCCCTATATAAATGCTAGCTATTATTATTGTTAGTAATTTTGTATATTTTTATCTGTGCTTACTTCCATATGCATTGATTTATAGAAGCCATTCCATGCTTCCCTATTTATGATGTCCTTAGAAACCCTCTAATATTCCATTACATTCATGCACTATCATTTCTTTAGCTCTTCACCTAAGCAGTATATATATATATATATATATATATATATATATATATATATATATATATATTTCCTCCATTTCTTTGGAACCATGAAGGACTTGCTATTATTTTCATAGTGTATATGGATACTTTCTTTTTTTTAGCAATCTTTATCAATTTACCCTTTCAGTAGAGTATATGCCTATCAGAGGAATCTCTTGAGTCAAAGAGTATGGACATCGAGTTACTTACTCTATGTGTATAATTCTAATTTATTCTATTCCCAAACTCTAGAGACTGGAAGTCATACTGCCAACTCATGCTTCACGCAGACTTGGTTTGTAACCCTATTCAGAAAAAAAAATCATTTTTACTAACTTATAAAAGGAATTATAATAAGGTAGATTTTATTGTTGTGAAATCTTAAACCTCCCTAGAGCCCAACAGCTTTGCATTTGTCATAATCCTATCATTGTTATTTGTGGATGGGATGTCCAGCCCCAGACTGTAAACTCCATGAGGTCAGATAACATGTTTTATTTATTCTTATTTCTCCTCAAAGGCCCAGCATAAATTCCTCCTTATACAAATTAGGTATTTATGAAATATTTGCTAAATTGAATTGCCTAAATGTCACTTATTGCCTTTCAATGCCAAATTAGGGCCATTCTTGATTATCCACTGTTTCAGATTATTCTCAGTTCTCTTCCACTGGCATTGATAACTAAAAGTAGACAAAGCCAGATTTGTTTTTCTTCCACGTTTAAAAATCAATAGGTCTCTTCAGTGTACCCACTCCCCAAAAGACACAGAAAATTGAGAGTTGGCTGTGTTTAAAATTGCTATGTTTGCCTTTGATTTTAAATTGCTATGTTTTCTTCAGATCCTGATATGTGTGTTTGTGGGTCTGCAGGGAGGCGTGGGGAATGGTGGGGGCTTTTGCTTATATACCATAGGGAAGGAGAAATAGTTTTGGAAGTAGTTTGAGCGGGGAAGTCAGCCCTTTAGTTTGAATTGGCATTTCAGGGGAATGATAGATGAACTGAATTATTTTTCTCAGTGAGAGAGTGAAACGCTTTTACAGAAAAGAAGGGATTCTCTCAGGGCTTGAAAGTATGCTGCATTAAGAAAAGCAGTTAAATGTGACTACCATCTTATACTTATTGGAAAGTTTTAGGCTTTCTCTTGGAATGCCTTGAAGCATTTCATTCTATTTTTCTCAACTCCTGCCACTTAATAAATAGAATCTTAAGATAGCAGTCCAACTTAGGCAAAAGATCAAGGCTCTTTGTTACTTGTTATTTGCAGAATGGATTCTTGCCACAAGTGTGTCTGTTGGGTTAAGAAAACTCAATGTAAAAAAACCCATATACTTGCTGAACACACACTAAGGATTATGAGAGATTGATTCATTAATTCACTTAGAAAATATTTATTAATGTATATTATGTGCAGTGCCCTGTGATTTGTTTTTATTACCATAGAATTAGCCTAAGTTTTTTTCATTTGCTCTTAGTATATGTAAGTGTGTTTTCAATTAATTTATTATAAAAAGAAGATGAGATAAAGTGGAAACAGGACTAGTCCTGGTGTCGGAGAGCCAAGGTTCAAATTTTGCTGCTGATGTTTTCTACCTGTGTGATGAGGGGCAAGTTACTAATCAGCCCGTTCTTCCGTTACTTTTTCTATAAAATAATGGTCTCTCATACCTTTTAACTCTAGACCTGTGAACTATTTGATAAGGAGTCTGGGAACAGAGCAACTTAAAACAAAAATTGGAAATTTGAAGATGCAAAGTGGACCAACACTTCTCTGAAATTCAAATACAAGTCAATCGATGAATAGGATATAATTTATGGAAATGCAACTTTTCAGGAACATACATACTTATTGTATGATGAAATGTCAATATGTTGGAGTTTCAGGCTGAACTATGGGTTACTATGTATTGGAGATACAGGACAGGAAACCAGAACTTTGGGAAGTAAGATGTATATTTAGAATGCAGCATTGGGTCAAAGTGAGCAGACTGATGATAGATGGTTTGACTAGCTGGTATTCAAAATTGAGTAAACAGTCAAAACCCAGAAAGTACATAGGAGCTGATGGTTAAGACAGAAAGTTTTTAGAATCTTGGCAGTTAGACTAGACATCAAATGCTCCAGGGTCCAGAAGGTCTTGAACAAGAAATAATGATCATGTTGTTTCCTTGGTGAGACAAAGCTAGGGCATGATCACTTTGAGGCTGCAGTATGTCCTGCACCTGGCTGAACCTAACAGTAGATAACACCCAAACCTTATAATGTTGGAAAATGTCTCTAAATCTTTCACCAAATCTGGGTGTATTTGGTTCTATCTGGTTTACATAACCATCTTCTTTGGCTTTATCAACCCCCCTTTTGCACAGAAGAAAATCTAGCTAGTGATTTAAAAGTTTTCCTATTTGCAAGAGCTGATGGGTTGATTCCTTTTAGATCAGGTGTTAGTGTTCCATTCTGTTTATATCTACAGGACTAATATATACACACACTAACACACCAAATCTTTAAAACATCTCCTGAAATTGTTACCTTAATGTAGACAGCAGCAGCAAGTTGCAACTGGAGTTAATCAAACAGATTGCAACAAGTATAGAAACCACAAATGTTGCTCTATTGATGAGAAAAAGAGAACTGGTAATTTTGGCTCATTTTCATTTTGGAAACAAAGAATGCCATTGCAGAAGCCACTAATTGTGCTATAGTTTATGTTAATTGGTATAAAGCAATACTGAGTAAATAGGCAATCTATAGAAGCTTTATAATCAAGAGGTTTTGGGGAAAGGTATATGCATTTTGTGGGGCAGTCTGTTCCATAGAGAATAAAGTTAAAGTATATAAATATACATATTTAGTATATATGTATATGTGTATATACATAAATCTAAAATAAATAAATATATAAAGTATATAAAATAAAGTTAAGGGACAACCCACTTCTAAAAAAGTATGAGGGAATCATGTCGTATCATAGAGGGACAGTTAACTTACTGGTGCCCTGGTTCCAGGTAAGTGATTTAGTCCCAAGGGCTAAAAGTTTAACTCTTCAAGTATTTGGTTTCTTATTGGTTTTTGTCTCAATTAAAGACACCATTTCCCTCAGTGTGAGCCTTTCTCTTTCTTTCTGGTCCCATTCCCCAATGAGGGATCTACAGCTCTGCTGGGTTACCATTGTGCTGCCAAGAATCAGAGCAAGAGAAGTTTTTGTTAGTGGGAATTTAAATATAATTAGAACATCCACATTTTCTTAGTGATGTCATTCATTTTTGTCAGAGTTTGGGGAAGCCATCAAACTCAGCCTCAATATCCTTTTCGATGTAAGGGACTAGATGATCTCTAAGTTTTTCTTCTTTGTGATTATGAGACAATTTCTATGACACACCGCTGCTCCTGAGAATTCCAGAGTGGATCGAGTCCTCAGTCTGTGCAATACTGGCTGCTGTGGAGAGATTTAGAAAAAATTCTGGTGTGATACAGGAGAGATACACACCTGCATGCCCAGCTGGTTGGTTTCAGAGTAATATTGGATTTGACTCCTGCCTAGCTTTTTAGATTTTGTTTCATGTGATGTTTCTTCACACCCCTCCAGCCAAACTGGCCCATTTGATATTCCTCAAATCCTGAATTCCTTCCAAATGCTTGAATGGTCTATCCCTCATGCACAGAATGCACTTCATCCTCAATTCTATCTTTTAGAATTTCTTTAGAGCTTAACTGAAGTGACTTATGTACCACCTTTTATAAGAAGTTTTTGTTGGACTCCCTAGTTTTTGATTCTCTGACCCTCTTCAAATTATCATGTATATACTTCTCTATTTACATTTTATATCCCTGTTTTCTCGTCTCGGTATTCCCATGACCTGCCACAGAGCGTGACACATAGTGGCAACTTCTACGTGACTACTGGATTGAATTGAAGCAAAATCAACATCTGGTAGTGAAAACATTCATGAAGTCTTCCGCACACAAGGAAGGTTTAAATGAAGGGTCCCAAGACATCTATACTGTCCCCAGAGAACTGGGAAGGTCCTATTATTAGAAGCTGAGGAAATGCTTTCAATCTGCTTCATTGCTAAGGGTTTCTAAGGATTTCTGTCTCATTTTTCATTATCCAATAATAAATATCTGAGTGAAAGTCACCTTTAACACTTAAAGATTGCTGGGATTTTATGGGATTATATGGAACTGACTGCCAAGGTATAAAAGCCTTATGGCTGAGGTATTTTTATAATGCATGCTTCATAAACCCTGATAAAGTGAGCACCGTGCAGTCACCATCCTTTACAATGATTGTGTTTAAGTGCTGACTGACAGTGTGCAGGAACCTGCTCATTAACAAAATCCGTGGGCAAGGCTAAAGTTCAAGAAGTAGGAAATGTCTATATCAGTGGATATAGAAGTGGTCTTTGGGAAAACAGAGAATTTGCTCACATTGAAAACACAGAAAAAACAGGGATAGGGGAATTTTCCTTAATATAATAGCAAGTATCTCTTTGAAAATAAAAGCTAACAGTATATGAAATATAGCTAGATTAGAGGCATTTCCACTAAAAACAGGTATAAAGTAGGGGGTTATCTATTGTTTCTCTTTTTAACCTTTATTTTCTGTCTTAGAATTAATACTTGTATAGATTCCATGGCAGAAGAATAGTAAGAGCTAGGCAATTGGGTTTAAGCGATTTGCCTCAAGTCAACACAGCCAAGTAGTATCTAATACCATATTAGAACCCAGGACCTCTTATCTCCAGTCTTGGCTCTCTATCTACTGAGCCACTTAGCTACCCCTGGGGCTGCCTATTTTTACCAGTCCTCTCAGACATAGCTATATCTAACTGTAGCTATAAGACATGGAAAAGAATTTAAAAAGCTAATCATTATGACTGAAAGGGTTTGACTGTATCACATGATTGTATATCTTGGTAGTTCCAAAGAGTTAGAAAATAAATTGATCTTTGAATCATAGGTGTAGGGCTTGAAGAGACTCCAGTGACCATCTCTTCTAACTCCCTCAGGGTCCTAAAGTGACTTGTTCATGCTTACAATGGGAGAAGGTAGAAGAACCAGGATTCAAACGAGAGTTCTCTTGCTGCAGATGTGGCAGAATAAGAGAGAAAACAAAAAGAAAGTTTCCTTTTTCTAGATCATTAATAAAAATAAGAAAAAGGGACAAGAGATGTGTTATTTTTACAATAACAAAAATTATCAGATATTTAAATATTATTTTAACATGGCACCCAAGAGGACTGTATAAAAATTAATTTGCAAATTATTTTAGAAAAATCATTTATAAATCATTAGTTCATATTTATATAGTTCTTTATTATTTATAAAACATTTTCCTCAATATATGTGAAAAGTAAGAAATATAAACCTGTTTACTTCCTATTTACAAATGAGAAAAAGAAGACCCAGAGAAATTAAGAAATTGACCCATAGTCACTTGCAAAGTGAATGTGGGAGCCAGAACGCCAACCTGTGATATTTGCTGTAGTTTGACATCTGGGTCAGATCTAGATGAGTCAGGTTAGGACTAGATGATATACACAATACAAGTATAATTCTTTCCTTAGTATTATAGCTTTGTAAGGAAAAATCCAAACAAATAAACTGTCCTTTGCCTTTCTCTGTCTCCTAAGCACTTAGCATAGTGTCTGGGCATATAGAAGGACTTAAGAAATACTTATTGACTGACTGACTTTTCCAGGAACAGGGAATGAATATAATCAGGGAAATTCTAACAGATGAATAATGGCTTCAGGGCAGGTATCAAGGGATCAAGTGGACAAGGTGATTAGCTGTCTAGGGCCAAGTGGCTGTGTTAGAGTTTGAAACACATTTGAAACCAGAGGTTTACAACTAGATCCCAAAGGGAGGCTGATGAGGTGCAAGGAATGGCATCTCAAGTGTTAAGAATTTAGTGCCAGGAGGGAGTTTAAGGGTCAGTTTGTTAAGGCACATTTATGTAATTTGTCATTTTTTAAAGATTGCTCAGGCAATTGTGTGTTAGTTGGCTTTGCTTTCCTAATTTTCCCAAAAGCCTGTATGCTGTGGATTCCTCTGCTATCATTGCCATTCACCACTATGGAATCAGCTCTTTCACAACCTTTCCAACTGGAAATCTCTCCTTAATCCAACATTTTAGGATTATAGAATTTACAGTCGGAAGTGGCTGAGATCATCTAGTCCAACTCTCCTATTTTACAACTGAGTCATAGAAAGATTAAGTGATTTTCCCAGTGTCATACAGATAGTAAGGAGAAGGAAAGATGTCATTCCAAATCTAGTGCTTTTTCTATGATTCCTATAATTCCTAACCTTTTAGAATATTCAGGTCCTTTTGCAACATCAAACTATTGGATAGTCATTTAGAATGATGATTTAAGGAGAGGCAGCATTGGAGAGTAGATGAAGAGGCTTTCTTCCAAGGCAAGAAGACATCGGTTCAAGTCTTATCCCTTAGAATATACTGTCTGTCTAGAGACAAGAGGTCCTAGGTTCAAATCTGGCCTCGGACACTTCCCAGCTGTGTGACCCTGGGCAAGTCACTTGACCCCCATTGCCTACCCTTACCACTCTTCCACCTATAAGTCAATACACAGAAGTACAAGGGTTTGAAATAAAAAAAAAATAAAGAATATACTGTCTGTGACCTTCATTTTCTAAAATTGTAGGTTGCTGAGTAGGTGCATTAGTTGAAAGTTTCCTTGCCTTGATTAGTTCCCTGTGCCAATGAGTCACAGATCTAGTCCTTATTCTTATCCCTAGCATGGTAAAATTATGCTATTATTATCTGCTGAGTGAGAAAATACAGAATTAAAAAAAACTATTACTAATTTAATAGAGCTTCTAATGATGACACCAGGACCTATTTACATTTGAAATATAGTAACATATACAAGCGCAAAATATTATTAACTCTACAGAATGGTAATGCTTGACTATATGTGGGTGCTCAGAAACCATGCAATAACTAGGAATCCACAGTCCACAGATGGGACATCATTGCATTGTATTATGTGCCTTGCAATTTAGGAGATGACAGGCAAACCCTAGGTCTTCACACTTTCACTGGAGTATTCTTTCCATGGCACCTTCCTAACTTAGAAAGAATCCAACAGAGAGCTAGCCCAAACACATGGCTTGGTTGAAGCAATATAATAGAATTATTGATATTTATAAAATATATGACTAAATTTAATGTGATAATAAGCAAAGTATCAATGATCTATTGTGTAGAATTAAATAAACAATAATAAAATTTATACAAAAAGCAAAAAAAAAAAGGCACTATTCTCCAGGGAACCTATATGAAAAACTTAAATAGGGACACTTGCTCAGCCAGATTTTAACATATGCTATTAGAATTTTTTTAAATTAGAAAAATGGGTCAGTGGAACAGAATAGAGAATAGAACAAAAATGTAGTCAAGAGATAATAAAAATTGGGGAAAAGATTCCTCATTTAATTTTTTAAATTCTCAGTAATTTAAATAGTTTAGACCTATGTTATATACTAAATAATTAAATTCCATTTAAAACAATGAATAAAGTATTAAAATCACTTTACCTATGGAAGATAAAGGAATGCTCTATTTTACAAATTATTATTATAAACTAATCTTTCCCTATGTACCTAGTCTTTTGACAAGAGAAAATCAAGAGTTAAACTCTTATTGAATAGGTAAAGGAAATGCTTTTATTTTGTTTCCTTCTGTGCCAGTATGACATTTATTCTATTTTATCTTCTTTCTTTTTTGTTGTTTTTTTCTATTGTAGTTAGTATATACACACATATATATATACAGTATATGCAGTTGATCCTATTTCTTTTGATTTCACTCAGAATCACCACATCAATTACTCCAAATTTCCTTATGTGCTTAATGTTTGTAGTTTTCTGGCACTAGAATAAGGAATAATATTTTTACCTTTTATTTAGATATTTGGGAATTTTCTCCACCTCTTTATCCTCTGTAACAGATATAGTTACATACACTTCAATAATTTTCTTGGGGGTCTTTTTGCAAATACTTATCATGAATACTATGATATAAGATGACCAAATGCTCCTTGAAGCATTGTTTTTATTTGCCCTCAGATGCATGATAAAATCAAACAATACATCTCTGTTATTTGTTTCTTCAAATAGAACCTATGTGCCATATTTTTGTTTAACTGAAAGTCTCTCCTTATTTCACTTACAGTGAGGATATCAATATTTACCTGTTTCATTTCTTAATATGTATATTAAGTCTTTTTTCAAGCATCTCACAATTAGAATACTCCTAGCAAAGTTGAGTTATATAGACAGTCTATAATCTGTGATTATTCTCATTATTTGCCCCTTTTCCTATCCCTCTGATCATGGCAGAAACAAAGGGGGACTGGGAATGACTAGTATCCATTTAATTTTTTTCCCCTTAGGGGACTGGACAGGACTAATATTCATTTAAAAATTTTTTCCTTGTATCAAGAGTTACCTCAGCCAAAAAAGATTCATCAAGTGACCAGCTTACTGATGATGAGTCCCTTCATACTGAGCATGACACGACCTGAATAATATAAGAAAAATGAAATTGATTATATTTTTACAGCCTGAAAGTGACTTGTCATCCCTGTGGGGATAATTTATAAATTAGCTACATGTTTACAATCAGATCACTGATGATGAAATTTAGCACAAAATTAGATTTTAGCAGCAAAATTAGCACAAAGCTATAAAAATGAGAAAAAATATAGTACATATTCAAAACAATTCTGTTTTGACCCACTTAAACCAGTTATGATGATAAAAATGGGATATTGACAGAGGAATGAATGTGGACCCAGAATATAATAATTTAATATAGAAATTTAACTGGTATAAATCAATTGTAAATTGATTTCCATAAAAAGGAATTAAATTCCATAAAAAGGAATTAAAAAATCTTGACTTCCCTTAAAAAGAAGAGAGATATGGCAGCCAAGGTCAATAATAGTTTGGAATACAAACTCATTTATAAAATATTTCAGAGAAAAGAGATGTAATATTATGATCAATATCAGTTCATTGCAAAGCAATGGAAGGTCAAAACAGTATAAAGAAAGTTTAGTGAGAAGACCAACTAACTAAGGTCATACCAAGGTCATTTCAACATGAAAAATGAGAGAGCAAAAAATAAAATAAAAATGGAAGAGTTCTTCCAAGAATTTTATAGTAAACTTTTTTCAACAGTAGAGGTACTTATATTCTAAAATGAGGGAATAGAAATGTCACTCAATCAATAAGCATATGTCAGCATTCTCTAAAGAGAACAAAACTCGGAAAAGCATAATGATTTTACCAAATGTACACAGAAGAGATTCATCTTAGAGGTGATAGAATTGTGAGGCTAATTGAGACCAATTTACAAAACCTTTGAATTATTGGCAAAAGGGGTTTTATATATTAAAGGTATGGAGATATCTCAGTCCTTGTTAATACTGAAAAATGTAACATCTGCTACTCACTACCGTATATTTAATTTCCTTAATTTATATATCTTATATTTATATATAATTTTTGTGAGAATTATCTGTATAGCCATTGAAGATATCCTCGAGGAAGTATTAAGCAACATATAGGCTTTTTTGAGTGACATTCCATAGCAGACCTCATCTTTATCTGATACAATTGACTAAAAGATGTAGAGAACATAAGTTCCTACCATGTTTGTTGTCTGAACAAAAATTTGATTCATTTGAGGAAAATGTTACCTTAAAGGTTATCTCTCAATAAGCTGTCTCAAATTCCATATGTTGAAACTACTTAATTTTTCTTTAAAAGATACAGAAATGGGTAATGCATTCTTGCCAAATATGTTCACAACTGTAGAGTCGAAAGTAAAGAAGATTAAAGAGGACCTCCAGATTCTTTTGTTGTAGATGACAATATGTTGATTCCAGAACCTTCTGGAAGACATTTGTATGATCATTCCAAGAAAGAGGAAAAACCAAGTAGATGAAGAATATCTAAATTATGACATATAACTTAATAGATAACCTATTCAGTTTTTTCATCAGTATAAAAATATTTGGGCAAAAAGCACAAATGGACATTAAGTTGAATCAAAAGTTAATTAGGAAGTGTGTGAACTAGAATGTCTGCAGGAAATTGCAAAGGTCCTTAAATGATCCTAGACTTTTTCCAGAAGCAAAGGTGTACCTCTTTAATGCCTATATTCTTTTGGAGTTTTAGTATGACTGTAAGTCATGGAACACCACAATCTCTGCAAAATTAAAAATAAGTATCATTCATAGGACAATAGAGATGCACATAGTGAGTTGTGAACAGACTACTACATATAATAAATAAGGAACTTCACAGAAGAATGAAAGGATATCATTAAAAAAAGAGTCTAGAATGATCATATGTTATATCTTCACAATGTCAAGAGACAGTCAGAATACCCCTTTTGGCAAATTTAAGAATCACTTGGATAAGAGACCTCTAGAATAGTCAGGCATTGATAGGTTGTGATCTGCATTATTCGAGGGTATAGCTACAGCAGTGTGGTCACAAAGCCATTTAAATATATAGAAGAGAATTTTTTTATCTCTTCAGTAATGAAAGAAATCAGAGTATTCCTAACAGATTAATTTGATCATATAAAATGTTAAAATATATAGTTCAAGGCAAAATTGCCAAAGAAAAAAGGGATGAATATATTTTATAAAAAGCTCACTGGTAATCTGTAAGGAGTGGATACAAATTTGATTTTTAAATTAACTTTTTTTCAATCAACAAAACCTAACTTTTCTCCCTTCCATTTTCCCTTTCTCAATTAAGAAAGATAGAAAAACAAGGACCCTGTTACATATATATATATGTATATGTAAATATACATATATATACACACATATATATGTCATCTAATAAAACATATTGCCCCAATTTCCATGTTTCCATGTCCCCCAAATTTGTCTCACTCTGCTCTCTATATAAAGATGGGTTTCATCATGAGTCCTAAGGAATTGTGATTGGTCACTTCATTGATCAGAGTTCGTAAATATTTCAAGGTTGTCTTTAAAATATTTTTACTCTATATAAATCATTCTCCTGGTTCTGCTTAACCCATTCTGCATCAGATCATATAAATTTTTCCAAGATTCACTGGAACTACCTCTTCATTTTTTACAGCAATATAGCATTCCATCTCATTTATATTCAGACATTTTCCTTTTGCTGGGTAACTCTCAGTTTCCAATTCTTTGTCATTGCAAAAAGGATAGGTATTTGTGCATTCTTAGTTTGTTTTGATTGGTACTAATTCTTTCTTTAATCTGTCCTTCCTTTCATGTTTCCCTTTTCCTTTCTGCATCTCTTTCCTTCTCTTTTCCTATCAAAGGAAATGTATTTATGTACCCAATTATGTGTGTTTCAGTATTTCTGTATATTGCTGTGTGTTTCTATATTTCTGTACCCAACTGCCTATATAAGTTTCACCTCTTTTTACCAATTCAGTTTAAGAGAAAAGGTTCAAACATCAATTTCTTCTCTTATCTCTTCCTCCTTATTTGAATTAACTTCTTTCTACTTGTGCACCCAAATTACAAGAGATAATTTCCCTCATCTTTCCTTTCTCCCTCAGTAAGATCAGTCATGAAATTCCTTCCAGAAATGCACAGAGCACCACCTAATATGAAAACCAAAGTCATGAAGCAAGCTAGAAAAACAAGCAAACAAAAAGAAATCCCATCATATAAAAAAGTATCATGGTGATAGAGATGGCCAATACAGAAGTGAATGATTAAGAATATCTACATGGGGGCAGCTGGATAGCTCAGTGGATTGAGAGCCAGGCCTAGAGACAGGAGGTCCTAGGTTCAAACCTGGCCTCAGCCACTTCCCAGCTGTGTGACCCTGGGCAAGTCACTTGACCCCCATTGCCCACCCTTACCACTCTTCCACCTATGAGACAATACACCGAAGTACAAGGGTTTAAAAAAAAAAGAATATCTACAACCAAAGCTTGAAAAAAATGGCTTTGAGGCACAGTTTCAAGTAGAATTCTTGAAAGATATGAATTGAAGTTTTTAAGTTAAAATGTTTTATATATTAAATGAAAGCCCTGGAAGAAAAAAAATTCAAAATAAATTAGTGATATGGATGAAAGAACTAGAAAGGTAATTAGCAACCTAGCACAAGAAACATAAACCTTTAAAAGCCTAAAATCTTTCTGATAATTAGAATGAAAGAAATAGAAGGCAATAACTCCATGAGACGATATGAGTTAGTAAAACAAAGTAAAAAAACTGAGCTTTCTCTCTGCCCATTTAGGCTAACCTGGGCTTGAAAAATATAACTTACTGTGATTTTGTTCTTGGATTTTCTGATTAAGACTCAGTCTGGTGCATTTTCTTAGATATTCTTGGGCAAACTGTATTGTAAAATTCATCTTTACAATCTTGCTTCTGCCTATTTTATACAAATTTATAAGAATTCTATCTTTTCCCAATGGGATTTTACTTATAAGAAAAAAAAACACAGATTATAAATAATCACTTGAAAATATTCAAATGTTCTAATATTCAAAAAAATGCAAGTCAAAACAATTTTTAGCTAAAACATTATACACATATAATTGACAAAAAATTAAGAATGGTAAAAATTCAATAATGGCAGGTTTATGAAAAGAAGGGATGATATCTTGTTGGTACAACTGTAAATTGGTATAATTTTTTAGAGCATTTTGACAATGTACAATGAGAACTAGGAAACTGATCATACCTTTTGACATAATTAGCACACTACTAGGATTATATCCTAAGGATGTTATTAAAAGGAAATCAAAACTCATCTCTACCATAACATTTATAGCTGCCTTAATCATACTAGAGGGAAAAAAAATTCAGGAACAGCTTTTATATCCAAAAACTGTACAATAACTGAGCAAGAAGTGATATATGAATGTAATGGATTATTGTCACAAACATGATAAATATGAAATATGCAAGGAAATAGTGGAAGACATAAATGAAGTGATATAGAACAAAAGAAACAGATTTAAACGAACATGTTCACTAATCCTAATTATGGAAAAATACTAGCGAAAAAAAAAGTTTTCAGGAGTTAAATTGATGGCAAAGTGATCATAAAGGACCAACTAAAATAAATGGTTATTTATTAAAAATATTTTAATCAAATAGTAGTAATTTGAATATTATTTGAGATTTTGGTTTCTTTTTTCATTTGTTCCTTCTGCTAAAGTCTTCTTCCAATGCCTAATTGTGGCCTGAAAGTAACCTTGAATTTTCAAAGTCAATATCAGCACAGAAAAATTTTGGACAGTTCCTAAGAAGTCAAAAAGTGCTCCAAAGAAGGAATATACATACTGCAAACTGTAGAGAGCTTTATCACCAAGATGGTCACTGGTTTATGCATTTTTAAAGTCATACCTATGCTCAAAGACTATTAAGTCATAAGGGATATACTTTACTTTAGCACAAAACACTTAAACATAAAATTCTACACTTTTAAAGCATTAAATACCATTTATTTCATTGCATTTATTTGAATATTGTCCCCCCCCCATTAGATTATAAACTCCACAGGAGCAGAGACTGTCATTTGCCTCATTTTGCATATCTAGCACTTTGTACAGTGCCTAGCCCATAGGCACTTAATATTTATTTATTGATTATTGCTAATCTTTTAATGGGTTTTGCAATTTCCTATAGTCTAGAAATTCCTAGGCTACTCTCCTTATGTTAATTCTTTAATAATCCCAGACTTCTCCCAAAACAAAGGCTCATCTCTTCAATACTAATATTAAAATTTAATACTAACATGGCTGTGAGTCATGGAATACTACAATGTTTGAGGAATTAAAAATGAGTATTACTCAAAGGTCAATGGAGAGGTGAAAGATGGGCGTGAGCAGTTTGTAACATACACAAAAATGCTTAAAAGGAAGTGGATTTGTCTTTGATCAAATAAAGGAATTTTCCTACAATCCAACAACCAAATGTAAAGAAGTTACTTAATCTGACTTGAGTCAGAGTGCTTTAGTCACTGGATGAAGACCACTGAGAGAAATGAGGGAATCCTAGGAACTGGATTGCTGAAGAAGAGTTCAAAAGGTGAGCCAACTATGGAAGAACCAAGCTCTTGACCCATTCGAACCTTTTGGAGAAGGCAACATGTAAGCATTTCTCACTTCTCATCTGTGACAGATTCTTGGATCATAAGTACATGACAACATCTAATGAGGTAAAGTGAATCCAGTTGTAGTTGTGGTTGGTTGTTGGGGATAGCTGTAAGTACCTGAGGATGGTACCTTTCTACATAGAAGGTGCCAAGCTTCAGTCAAGCCCCAGAAAAGATCTTTGGAGGCTCCTGCTGGTCCCGTGTAAGGATTTTGGCTCTTTCTGGTAAAAGACATAACAGTGGCCTATGTCAAGTTTTCAGAGGAGCCAGTAGCTTGAAGGAATTGGTATTTAGAGGCAAGCAATTAAGTGGTATATAACCAAAACTTTGAGTCCAAGGACAATGGAAACACGAAAAGGAAACTGGTCCAATGGCATCAACATGAGAGGAGTGAGTTGCTCTTCCTCTCAAATGGATTGGCTACATAGATTCCCTAAATATACATCTCTGTGAACTTCCTAAATATTCACTTTTCTCATTTACATGTTTTATGTTAATGGGAGATTTTTTTCCCAGATACACTGGGGAGATGTTTGTTACTGCTCTTCTAAGTATGCCATTTCAATAAATGGCTTTATTTTGAATAGACTGTATCCTCTGTCTCCCTAGAGATAACATGACCATCCCTGTGAAAACTTGTAAACTAGTTTGGGGACTGTGGACTATATACCTTGAATATAGATTAGTTTTATGCAGCTTTGAGGTATAATTGTATGCCATCAAGGAAATATTTGAACTTGGCAAAAGATGATTGACTAGTCATAAGGTGAGTTAGGTATGATCAATAAATAGTCTGCATCTACCATGGATAGCCTTTCATTATTGAGACAAATTAAAAGAAAGCATGCTGCATGTTGGGTTGAATTTGTTGGAGGATATGGAAAAGAGTCATGTGTTAGACCTGAAGTCTCCAAATCTGGCCTCAGATTCCTAGATATATGACCCTGGGTAAGCCACTTAACCTGAATTACCTAGCCCTTACTACTCTTCTGCCAAGGAATCAATACCTGTATTGATTCTAAGACAGAAGCAAAAGGTTTTTTTAAAAGAATGGGAAAAGAGTCATGCTGATGCAGCAGGGATGGATATATTCACATCTGCATTTCCAGGAGGAAAATATTCATCGATGAAATAACAAATATAACCAGGTTTTTTTTAGTTAATTTTAACAATTATTTTTTAAAAGAAGAGAAACTAATGGAGGTAGAAATTTTGAGACAGGATTTGTAGGGTTAGGTTCTACATTTTTAGAAGATTCAGGATGTGTATCATTTGAGTACCATGGATTTTATCTCAGCCTTGGTACCTTTATCTGCTATTTTTAGAGGCAAAAAATTGTCACTGCAGGTAAAGTACCACTGAAATACAGTGAATTACTACAAATGAGTGGATAGTCATGAAGTCATATGCCTCTAGGACATACTGCTTCCTAATCGTGGTAGCTCCTACTAGCAGTAGAAACTTCTAATAAAAGCCAGAAGGAACTTATTAGGAGTAGCAATTGTATCTTCCTCATACGACTGGAAAATCCCTGAGGGAAGCAGAGAGTGAAAGTGTCTCTCTTGTGACTAAAGACTTCTTGAGCTTGAGGACAATATTTCTCCCCTGTTAGGCTGGAGGTTCCTAGAGGACAAGAACTACATCTGCTTTCTATCTCACCAAAGGATGAGTACATGTCACTTCTCTGAACAAATAGTATCCAGCACCTGGTTAATAGAATTTCTTGTCACATATCTATTCAGCCAAATAAACCTTAGCCTCTTTGAAATTGTATATAGGGTTAATTAGCCATATTACAAAGGAATAATGAGAACACATGATAGACATATATTAATGGCAGGACCTTACACAAATACAAACAGATAAGAGATCATTTTTATGCACCTTCTGTGTGAAGAAAGGACTGTACTATGTTTCATGGGAGATAATTGAGTTTAGATATAATATAATATAGTTACATATTACATGATATTGAACTTATAGCTCAATAAGGTAATATAATATGTGTATATATATGTGCATATATATTATATAATATGAAATGAAATGAACTAGTGGCTAAAGAAATAGAAGAATCAGGAGAACTTGATGTCCAGGAAGGCAAAATTTAAAAAGAGTATTTAGAAAAAGAAAGTGGTCAGTAGTGTTAAGAATTGTGAAGAGGTCAAGAATCATGAAGAATAAAAAGAGCCCTCTGCATGGTAGAAGGCAGTAACATGGTGCCATGAATAGAGTTCTGGACTTGGATTCAGGAAAACCTTAGTTAAAATCCTACCTGAGACCCTTGCCATCTGTATGACTTTGGAAAAGTCACTTAATATTGCTCAGCTTCAGTTTCTTCATTTGTAAAATGGTGTTTGTACGCTACTTCAGAGGGTTGTTGTGATGATCTAATAAGTTAACATATGTAAAGTGTTTTGTAAACCTTAAAGTGCTATATAAATGCTAGCTGTGATTTCATAAATATTTAGTGAATTCATATGGAACATCTGAATGCCTACTTTAAGATAATCTGTGTAGGTTATGGTTGGTTGTCTGTTTCAATATTATCACCCTAGAAGTGAAAAATTTCATGGGACCATGTCTTTTCCTTGGACCTCCTGTAACCCTTTTCAAAACATTTTAAAATATTAGGGACTTGGACAATAATTTCTGAATTCAACTGATGGGAGGTCCAACTGTCAATGATCATAATGTGGCAAGGTGGAAATCAACACTCTGTGGATCTATAATCTAAATGATAGGAGTACTGCCTCCCAAAGCACAATTTATAGCTCACTAATTCATTTCCCCTCATCAATCCTCTTCAGAAGGAATACTCTGTGCTAAGGGCCTTCCTCCTAATTGCTCAATATTACAAAGGTGCCATTAGAACACCCCAGTTATTCAGTGGTTATCCAATTAATCGATAGACATTTATTAAGCATCTACTAGCACAGGAACTGTGTTGTGTTATTGATACAAAAAGGAGCAAAAGACAATCACTTCTCTCAAGAAGCTTAAAATCTAAGCAAATTTATACAAAGTTAGCTATATACAGGATAAAGAGGAAATAATTAACAGAAGAAAGGAACTAGAAAGGCCAGGGAAAGCTTACTTTAGAAGATAGGATTTAATTAGGAAAGTCTGTAGGCTGAGTGAAAGAAGGAGAGAATTCCAGATATGAAGAAGAGAGAGAAAATGCCTGTAGCTGAGAGAGGAAGTTATCTTGTTTTGTAGAAAAGCCAGGGTACCAGAATCACTGGATTGAAGAGTTCATCTCAGGGAGAATGCATAAGAAAACTAGAAAATAGGAGAGGGTTAGGTTATGAAGGGCTTTGAATATCAAACAGTATATTTTGTATTTCATCCTAGAGGCCAAAGGCAGCCATTGGAGATTATCGAATACTAGGATGACATAATCAGACTTGTTCTTTAGTTTTTATATCATCTTATTGTATTCAACTCACATCCTCATCCTTTGTCTATTTCTATTCCTTCTAACTACCCTAATAATGACAAAGTTCTTTGATGTTACAAGAATCATCTCCACATGTAGGGATTTACATAATTTAACTTTATTAAATACTTTTTGATTCTCTTTCCTTACCCTTTTTTGATTCTTTTGAGTTTTGTATTTGAGAGTCAAATTTTCCATTCAGCTCTGGTCTTTGCATCAAGAATGTTTTAAGGTCCTCTATTTCATTGGATACTCATTTTTCCCCCTTAAAGTTTGCTCAATTTTCTGGGTAAGTGATATTTCGTTGAAGTCTTAGCTCTTTTGCCCTCTGGAATATCATAGTCCAGGTTCACTGACACTTCATTGTAGAAGCTGCTAAGTCTTGTGTTATTCTGGCTGTGGATCCACAATGTTTGAATGTATGATTTTTTGATTGTTTGCAATATTTTCTCCTTGACTTGGAAGTTTTAGAATTTGGCCTCTGTTTTCCTATTCCTAAGAATTATTCTTTTGGGATCTCTTTCAAGAGGTGATAGGTAGATTCTTTTGATTTTTATTTTACCCTCTATTTTACCTAGAATATTTTACCCTGATATTATAGAATATCAGGGCAGTTTTCCTTGATAATTTCTTGAAAGATGATGTCTAAGCTCTTTTTTATCATAGCTTTCAAGGAGTTCAGCAATTCTTAAATTATCTCTCCTGAATTTATTTTCTGGGTCAGTTATTTTTCCCATGTGATACTTCACATTTTCTTCTATGTTTTTATTCTTTTGATTTTGTTCAGAGTCATTAGTTTCCACTTGCCCAATTCTTATTTTTAAAATATGATTTTCTTGAATGAGTTTTTGTTCTTCCTTTTCCATTTGGCCAATTCTACTTTGTAAAGAATTCTTTCCAACAATGAATTTTTAATCACACTTTTCCCAAAGGGTCAATTCCATCTTTCAAGAAGTTTTTCCTCTTCAGTGCACTTTTGTTTTTCTTTTTCCATTTGGCCAATTTTACATTTTAAGAAATTATTCTCTTCTTTGGAATCCTTTGTGTCTCTTTTTACCAATTGTCCTATTCTATTTTTTAACATATTC
Organism: Gracilinanus agilis; assembly: GCF_016433145.1. Classification (NCBI taxonomy): domain Eukaryota; kingdom Metazoa; phylum Chordata; class Mammalia; order Didelphimorphia; family Didelphidae; genus Gracilinanus; species Gracilinanus agilis. The sequence continues at coordinate 616,197,470 of NC_058131.1, forward strand.
ATTTCCTCAGTATTTTTGTGCCTTCTTTACCAAGCTGTTAACTCTTTTCCCCCCTGATTTTCTTGTATCATTCTCATTTCTTTCTCAATTCTCCTTCTACCTCTCTCATTTGATTTTGAAAATCCTTTTTGAGGTTCTCCATTAATTCATTTTGGTCTTGAGAGCAATTTATATTTTTCTTCAAGACTTTGGATCCAACACTATTGACCTTGTTATCTTCTGATTTTTAGCCTACCCAGTCACCAAAATAGCTTTCTATGCTGTTTATTTTTGCTGTTATTGTTTGCTCATTTTCCTGCATTTTTCTATTAGTTTAAAAAACTGTTAAAGTTGGGCTCTAACTCTGGTGAAGGGAACATTGTTATAAGCTTTAGTTTCTTTGTGCAGCTGCAGCCTTCAGAGCTGACACTGGGGATCTACCTATTTTCATTTCTTCCAAGATGGTATGATATGAGGAGAGGGGTGTTTAATTCTCATTCAGCCTGTGCTCTGATCTTTGAGTAACCTCAAATACTCTTTTACCTCTTGGAACTGTGACCAGGGTCCCCTATTCTTTTGGCGTTGCAAATGCTGGTGTTTGCTGGTGCTCCTCCTCACCTTGCAACTGTGTCCCAAGATTGTTATCTGCTTCTGCATAATGGCAATTTGACAAGTCTTACACCCAGAGTCAGCAAAGGAACCCTTGTAATCTCCTTCTGAAGAGTTGTGCCATCCCCTTTACTATCTGTGTCTGAGAGTTAAAGAAGCCTTGCCTGCTGCTTTAGTGTTGTCTAATGTCTGTTGCCTTGGTGGAGGCTGCCTCTACTTTTATCTTAGTGTACTAGATCCCTCATGCCAGACTTCTAAGTTGTTTTGGGCTGAAAAAATTATTTCACTATATCTTTTTGTGGACTATACTGCTTCATAATTTGTTTTAAGTTTTATTATTGGTAGAAATCAGATAGAACCCTATACCTTTTCTGCCATCTTGGCTTGGCCCCCCAAGACTTGTGCTTTGGGGAAATCACTTCAGTGTCTTAATGGTGGATGAATTGGAGGGCCACAGATAGACCCACCAGCAGGCTATCGCAATAATTCAGGCTGAGGAATTGATAGCATGCACTAGAATGGTGGTGTTGAGAAGGGAGCATTATCCAAGAGATGTCACAAAAGTGAAATCAGTGGGCTTTGGCAATAGATTGTACAGGAAAGGGTGAGAAGAGAGTAAGTATTCCTAGGTTGTGAGTCTGGTAGATTGGGAGGATGGTGTTTTCTTCTACAGCAATAAGAAAAGGAAAGTAGGATTTGCTTAGGAATAAACAGAATGAGTTATGTTTTGGGCATAATAAGTTTAAAATGTCTGCTGGACATCCAGTTTGAGATGTGATATTGGAGGTTACCAGGAAGTTTGATATAGGTAGATCCGAGAATCATAAGTTCAGAGATGGTGATTAAATCTATGGGAACTAATGAAATCATCAAAGGTATATTATATCATTAAATCATCAAGGTATTATAGAGGGAGAAGGGAAGATGGCCTTGGACACAATTGAAAGGACCCCACTGTTTAGAAGGCATAATTGGAAGAGGATCCAGCAAAGTAAGGTCAGATAAATGATAAATAGGAGAATCAGGAGAGAGTGGTCGTTCTAGAGAGAAGAGAGTATCAAGAAAGAGAGTGACTAAGGGTCAAAAGCTTCAGAGAGATGAAAAAGAAATCGTACTGAGAAAAGGACATTACATTTGGCAACTAAGAGATCATTACTAACTTTTGAAAGAGCAGTTCTGATGGAGTGGTAAGGTCAGAAATTTGATTGTTAGGGTCTAAGAAGAGAATGAAAGGAGAGAAAGAGGAGTCACCTGTTAAAGACAGTGTTTTTGAGAAGTTTATTTAGAAAGGGCAGCATATATACTGGATGATAGCAGGAATGGAAGGATCAGGTGAGGGTATTTTTTAGAAGGGAGGGAGATATGTACATATTTGTGGGCATGAGGAAATGATCAAGTAAATATTATTTCTTGCTACATGTCTAGCCCACTATCTTTTCAGGTTATACATGTATTCAAAGGTGTCTTTTTTGCCACACCTACAAAATTCTTTATTGGTATTATGCTATGGCCTTTCCATGCCTATCATATATCTCTCCAGTGAATGACTTTCAACTTAAATTCTTTGAAGACAGTAGTAGTATTCTATGACTTGTAGCCATATTGAATTGCTAAAAGAAAATTGATGTAAAAATGGTGGGCCTTTGTTTTAGAGAGAAATTCAAGCATTTTAAAAGCCCTTTTTGCACTTCGTCAAATGTTATTCAGTCTATTCTCCTCCTCTTTTTCAATTGTTGGCCTAGTTCATTGTCCATCTGTAATAAATTTATCATCTAAATTATCTGAAATATATTTACTAATGAGCCAGCTTAAAAGGTTGTCCACTCAATTTTATATCCTCCCTGGACAAGAGCCATTCTTCATCCATTTGTTTTCTGTATGTGAATGTTGAGGTAGCTAAGTAGCAGTAGATACAGTACTAAGCTTGGAACTAGAAAGACTCATCTTCATGATTTTAACTCTGGCCTCAAATACTTACTAGCTGTGTGACCCTAGGAAAACAATTTAACCATTTTTGCTTTAGTTCCTCATCTGTAAAATGAACTGATAAAGGAAATGGCAAACCCCTTCAGTATATGTGCCAAGAAAATCCTAAAATGAGATCATGAAAAATGAAATACAATGGAAATGACTCAGCAACAATATCAAATATGGATAGTTAGAATTTTTTGAGTGATGATGAATTCCATTTAGGAGACTCCACAATATTCTAGAACTTAATAAAATCAATACAATGGCATCCCAAAACAAGAATTTATGGAAGCCTTCACTGTAGCAATTCCTTTTCCCATTTAGACTCTTTTCTGAATATACTGTATGACAGTGGTAAATGCATTTGGCAAGCACTCAGTTCTATGTTTTATTCCTCCCTTACACTAATAATTAGAGTATCATGGAACAGAAGTTATTGTCATCATTATATCTTTAAAGGGATATTGTTTGTTTTTTATCATTTTCAAATATGTTTAGAAAACACCTAGATTGTGAGGGAGGACATTCTTTCCATGAACATCTAGACAGGTGATAGATATACTGTAGATAGGAAGTATAAGCCATACCTGCTTCAAGATGCTTCTACTTTCCACATAGTAAGAATTTAATAAATACTTATTGAGAGATCAACAGAAGAGCGCATAAAATACTTGGTTGTCACAGAAAAAAAATAACTGGACTCTAGGAATATAAGGGGAGGCATAGTAACTCTAGAAGGAGAAGTAGCAAGATTCCTTCTAAGAAATATGAAGTGGAAAGAATAGTGCAAATAATAGGTGTGTTTCAGAAGAGTAGGAACAATGTGATGCAACAACGCTGATGGGGCATACTCTCTCAAGCTCATGTGTTTCTTTAGTAAAGGTAATGAATTCATTTATAAAAACTATTGACTCCAATATAGTAGAGCTGGTGATCTGATCTAAGTCTTTGTCTCCTTCTCTGAATATCACTGTCAGTAAAATGTGGTCATTGAGCTGGAAAGGAGATTAGCTAGCCCAACCTCATCTTTAGAAAAGCTTATGTGACTTGCAGAGGAAACAGAGGTTGTAAGTTTGAAGATGATATTCAAATCTAGGGCTTTTGACTTTGGATATAGTCCTTCTTCCCTTACAATCTATTTTTCCCATGTTAGGATGAGTAATTGCAAAAGAGGAGTTGTGTGAATTTGGTAGCCTTTCTGACTCTTCTTCTTCCCAGATGACTGGAATTTAGCTTGTTATTTCTCATTTAATTTTGGAATACATCTAGCCTTCCAAACCAATTGCCCACAAGAAGAAAAGTAGGTGTTCTGTAAATATCTGTTTATTGAGTTAATGAATGAGGCCTCTCTCTGACCTTACACATCCCCCCGCCCAAGTCCTTGGCATTAGTTCTGTGGTCAGTGTTCCCTGATTGAGCTGCTTTCTACCACATGAGTCCCATGCTGTTGACATGGGGTTATTACCATTCATCTCCTGCCCGACTACTCTGTATGGTCTGTGGGCTGCAAGCTGGGTTGCACCATAGTCTTTTTGGTAAATTGTCTCAAGTACATTTTCAAGGGCTTTCTCTGGTCATTTAATGGAGAATTAAAAGGAAAGCTTTCTTTAAACTGTGGCTGAAAAGAAAAAAAATCATGAAAGCAAGGTGAAATGTAATTTCCTCTTTATTAAAGGCTGTCATTTAATCTAATATTATAGAAAATGATTAGATCTTAAAAACCTATAAATTATATTTGACAACTCTCTGGTGCGCCTTTGCTGGTCCTTATGGCAATTATAAATGGCAACAGTGGGCCAGGGCACAGAAGCGCCTCCTAACTGGAGTTTGTTTATTGGCTCTTAATGAAAAGTGATTAATCTAAATCACTATAGGGGTGGATCCATTGCTGGAGTCCTATAATCAGAAGTGGCAGTTTTACCCTTTGACAAATGTGCTGCTATTTCCCTTACATTTGGGTATGGGAGGAAGTCTCCCTCCCTCCTTCTCTCTCTCTCTCTCTCTCTCTCTCTCTCTCTCTCTCTCTCTCTCTCTCTCTCTCTCTCTC
>NC_058131.1:616207055-616218602 GCF_016433145.1 Gracilinanus agilis
GTTTCAGTAGTGTGACACATGCAAAAAAAAAACAAAAACAAACAAAAAAAAACAACAAATGCTACCCTTGATTAAATGAAAAGAGACATGGTGGAAAGAAGGGGTTGACCAAGATGATGAGAACTGGAGAATATACTTTATGAAGTTCATTGAAAGGAACTGGAAAAAAATAACAAAAAAGGAACTGGAGATGTTTAACTTGGAGAAGAGAAGACTTAGGGAGAGAATACAATTGCCTTCAATTATTTGAAAAGCCCGTTTTGTGAAAGACATAATTAGACTTGCTTTGGTCCCAAAGGGTAGTACTTGGAGTCATTATGTAGAGAGGTTATAGAGAGCTATATTTAGGCTTGGTATAAAGAAAGGAAAAACCTATCTTACAGCTAGTTACCTTCAATTCATTTCAATTAAATAAACGTTTATTAAACATCTACTCCGGGCCAAACCCTGTGTTAAACACTGAGGATACAAATAAGAAATAAAGCAAGGCTTTGCCCTCAAGGAGCTTTTATTTCAAAGGGAGAAGATGACACACAAAAGAAAGCTGGAAAATGTAATTTCTGAGGAAGGGGGATGATGACCCCAAATGGAGGCCTTGTTCCATGGCACTGGAACCAAGCAAAGCTGGAGAGTAGCATAAGTTCAATGCTTTATGTTCTAGCTCTTAAATAAGAAAGAAGCATCTGAGGAAGGTTGGAATATGTCTGAGTATCCAAGACTTAAGTTAGTAGCATGATGGTGAGATTAGAATCGAACTCTTTTCCTGCGAGGGACATCTTGTTACAAGGAGTTGAAACCAAGCAGTGCTACAGATGGAGAGTGGAGTGACGTGGGTGGCATTGGGTAGTAGTGAGTCTTCTCACATTGTTGAATGACTACTTGCTGTGTATATTGTAATAGAGATTTTTGGTCAGATATGAATGAAGCTAAAAGGGTTCTCTTGAACTCTTAAATTCTGTGATCCTATGGAACTGAGGCCCTGACACTTTAAGAAAGTGATTTTCCTAATCCCAGGTTTCCTAACTCTGAGTCCACTGATCCTTTCAAAGCGTCATGCTTCATCAACATAGGTTTTCCTTAAAACTTAGAGAAATCTCCATGCTTGACTTTGTCCCTCATTTTCTTTTAAATTCATCTCAAATTTTTAAATAATAGGTGATATTACTAGGGAATTGTTGATTCTGAGAGACTATGGTGTCTATAATGGGGAAAAAAGTTAAAGAGATTAAGATTTGAGGGTCTGAGGAATACCCTATAACAGCCCTCAGCTTTAAATTCCTCTTCTACTTAGTGTCAAAGACTTGAGTGGCTGGATATTTTTTGTTTTGCTTTTATTTCTTTTTTCTCTCCTTTTTAAAACTGCAAATTCTCCTGGTGTTCGTTAAAATGATTCACTCTAAGGTGTAAGTGACATGATATAATCTTTCTTATAACTTAGAGATCTTCCCTTGATAGCAAAAACAAACAAACCACCAAAAAACCCTAGAGTAAGCAAGAAGACATTTAAATTTTAGTATTTTGGTGAGGTACAGAAAATGAACATTTCTTAATGGATCCTGTGAGCCTTCTTTATCTATGCCATTCAAATATATTGAGCCAGTTTGATTGGAGTTTCTGTGGAAAATTATGCAAAATAAGTCTGTTTTCAGGGGCTTCATTCCCCATACTTAAACCCATCTTTCCATTATAGATGCCTATTGCTCCCAGGCACTACCTCATGTGCCAGCCATGTTGAATGGTTGTTATTTGAACATGCCCTGTGCTTTTTGGTCTGTGTGACCTAATGTGTCCATTCTTGCCCATCCTTCAAGGTCTAGGTCAGATATTATAGGCTCCTTATTTATTACTAAGCTGCAATTCATTAACTAAAGAGGTCTATCCCTTATTGGACGTCACATAGCTGTTTATATGAGATTCTCTCTTGTATGCATGTTATATTTCTTTTCTCATTTTCTATGTTCTGGAAGCTATAGAATCAATGTGCGATAGTGGATAGAGTACTAGGCTTGAAGTCAGAAAGATCTGGCTTCAAATTCTGGCACTAATTTTTATTCGCAAAGTAATGGTGGGCAAGTTAGTCAGACTTTCTGAGACTCAGTAACTTCATCTATAAAATGGGAATTATAACACTCATAATACCTAAATCACGTGCTTTTAATGAGGCTCAAATTATGCCTATATCAATACCAGTTATTTGTCTTTGAGGCTTATACCCTGAATATTTATTGAATGTTACTTGTAATGTGCTTTATCTCCCTTTAAAGACAATAAGCTCCCTGAGGGGAAGGAGCATGTCTCACTTATCCCCAGATCATTCAAAGTACCTCACCTTAGGTTTTGCACCTGGAAGGTACTCAGCAAATATTTATTTAATTGAACTTTGTTGAAGACTGTCACTGTGGACAGGAAGTGAATATTGGTTTCCCAATAAAAGTTGAGATTTGCTATTTGAAAGAGCTATCAAATGACTGATCTGCTATATTTAGTAAATCTTAGCTTTTTCTTCTATTGTCTGGTGTCCATTTTGTGGCTTGAACATTTACATATTTACTCATGTCTATTTTTCTTCTCAAAATATTACTAAGAAAGAAAATTTTATCAAGGCTTTCTCTGACAGTCAGTGTTGTTAGTTCCCCATTATTGGGGGCAATGGGCTTGTATTTGACTTGGTGTACGGACATTAGAGGGCATGGGTATTTAGGCCAAGTGATGATGTCCTGCTGCAAAGATAATGTATTAGGAGGAGATGGAGGGAACAACATCATGAATCTGACAAAATAATTTTTGAAAGGCAAAGGTCTGACAAAAGGCTTCTCATTTGAATTGAGTCAGGGAATAGCGTGGCATCTTATCCTCTTTTATGTGTGTCTACTAACTATGCTTAATAAAACTACTTACTACCTCTGTGACCTTGGGCAAGTGACAACTTTTCTGAACCTCAGTTTCTTAATCTGTTCAAGTGAGTGGGGCTCAGAATCAGGAAAACTTGAATTCAATTTTGACCTTAGATACTTTGTTGATGCCTGACCCTGAGTAAATTACTTAACCTCAATCTGCCTTAGTTTCCTTATCTGCAAAATGAGGGCAACAATAGCACCTCGTTCCCTGGGGTTATTATAAGAATTAAACGAGATAATTTTTTTAAAGCATTTAGTGTAGAATCCAGCACATAGTAGATGTTTTACAAATTATTATTTCCTTTTGTCCTTTCTGTTAATAATGCCTGTTTACCTTTGATGCTAGTGACTTGAATAACATCACTTGTCAAGTTGAGACACTGGTCAGAGCTCATTTATAAAGATCTGGACTCTCTTTATATGTTTGGTTCTGGCTCCTGCTTTCCCAAGGGTCATGGGTGTAATCTTGTGCAGCAGTTGTCAAAATTTCTCTTCCTCCTCTACAACAGAATAGATACTTGGATTAATCCATCTTTGAGTCTTTCTTTCTCTCACACCCATCAGTTCTAATCTCTTGCCAAATCCTGCCATTCTATCTTCATCACATTTCTCACATCCATTCCTTTTCCTCTATCTACCTTGCCACCACCCTTGTTCCAGCTCTTGTCCTCAGTTGTCTTTATTATTGAAATAAACCTCAGTTTGGTCTCAGTGTCTTCATCCTCTCTTATCTCTGTCCAGTCATTCATGTAACTGACAGAGTAATCTTCCTAAGGCTTATAAGTCTGACGAAAGGATGCTCATATGAATATCATGGTTTTCTGGTGATTTCGTGAAGCTATGAGTCATTGGATAAATATAGTTTTTAAAGAATTAAAGTGTGGTGGGTCACCCCAAGAGAACAGAGAGGTGCCAGGTAGGCAGATGTTATGCAAAAGTGGCTTTAAAAATATCTGAGGGAGATGTCTGATTGGATAAGGAGATGAATTGAGAATGGTATACCTGATGGACAACCAACATGAGCTATTTGTACCCACATAAAATCACCCCTGCTTCCCACTCCCTTTATTTTTTTCTCTTTTTTATTAATATAATTTACTTACAAGTGTCAATCTGTCCTCCTCCCTGCATTATTTATATATATACATATATATGCATATATATTTATATATTTATGTATATATATGTATATATATGAAAAGTATGTTTTTCATGTTTCTCTTTTTCAGTTCATTTTCTGGGGGTGACATTCACAATTTATTCTTCAAGTATTAAATCTGTAGTTGGGTATAATGTTCTCTTGATTCTATTCATTTCACTGTTCATTATCCCATGCAGTTCTTTCTTTTTTTAAAAAAATTAGTCTGCTTGCAGTATTATTCCATCATGATCATATACCCCAATTTGTTTAGCCATTCCTCGAATTGTTGGGTACTCCCACCCCATTAGAGAATTTACTGAAGATCTTGAATAAGAATTGTAGCCATTTGGTCAGTCATCAAGCAGTTTATTGAACAAAATCTTACATGTTTCAGGAACTATACTAAGCAATGGAGATACAAGTCAGTCAATAAACATTTATTACATGCCTCCTTATGTACCAAGGTCTGTGCTAAATACCAGAAATACAAAGAAAGAAATAAGGTTCTTGCCTTCAAGGAATTTATATATTCTATTTGGGAAAGACTATACAGCTTTCTGGATTGGCATTATCAGTAGGAGGCATCTGAAAAGGCATTACAAATGCAGAGAGAATCTTTTGTGAGGAACAGAGAAACCAAGGAAAGACAGGAAAGAGTAAGAAGAGTGAAAATGAGGAAAGGAACAAATGGTAAAGAACTTTAAAAGTCAAACCCTATTTGATGCAAATTGCTAGGGAAACTAGGAAGCAGTCTATCAGATGGTAAGCTTAGAACCATTAACTGATATCATATTGAACAACAAATTCAAAATAGTTATATGTCCTGAATATTAGAGATCTTAATATGAAAATGCTACAAGAAAAGAAAAGCAGATCACATACTATACAGAGTTCAAGGATGAAAACTTTTCTTAATCAAAAAGAGGTAGAAGCAATGACAAATGGTAGAATGGATAATGTTGATGACATGAGGCTGGAAAAATTATGCGCTAATAAAATCAGTATATTTCAGATAAAAATGGAAGCAGTTAAATGAAAAAATCTGTTGTGACAAATTTTACAAATAAAGGTTTGGCACCAAAGACATATTGCTAGCTCACATAAAATGTGTGTTTGCATGTGTGTGTATATGTGTAAGCATGCCATTCTCTAGTACTTAAGTAAATTAGTGATCACAAGATGTGAATAAACACTTTTCAAAAACAGAATGGCATGCTATTATCAACCATATGAAATGATTCTACAAATTACTAGTAATAAGAAAAATTCAAGACAAAATAACCAAAAGATTTACTCCACACCCACAAAATTGGCAGAGATGTAAATAAAAAGAGACAGAACTATTCAGTGTTGAAAGGTATTCTAATGCATTGTTGATAGAACTGTGAATTAGTACAATCATTCTGGAAGTATATAAAGAAAGTAAGTAACATATATATAAAATCATTGGTAACTTTGGATAAAGCAGTTTTTGTTGGTTAATAAGGTTAGAATTCAGATACTAGAGGAACTAGAAAATAGACACTTTTTCTAAGAGTTTCTCTGTGAATGATGGAGAGGAAATATTGGATAACAGCTTAAGAAGATGGAAGGGTCTTCTGAAAAAAGTTTTATAAAGATGGGGAAAATTTAGTCATGTACTAAGGTAACGGGAAAAATGATAGAGAGTCAAGATTAGAGAAAGAGAGAAGGTGATTGAGGAGACATTCTGCTGGAAGTAAGGGAAGAAATTGGATTGACATGTACATGTATAGCGGAACTGATTTTGGAGAAAACAAGGGCTACTTCATTATCAGAGACTAGAGTAAAGAAGAAAGAGTAGAGAATGTTGTCAAGAGATTTTTGAAATGGGAAGAATGTTCACATTGAATGTTCTCAATTTTCTCAATAAAGAGGTAAGATTTTTCCTTTAAAGATGGATGTGTGTGTATGTATTTTGGGGATGGGGCTTTTTGAGTAGAGCAGAGACTATTTAGAAGAGCCTCTGTGGGGATGGGATAGAGAATTACTTGTTGTTGAGTCCTTCAGTCATGTCTGATTCATGAACTTCATCCATGAGGTTTTCTTTGCAAAGATACTAGAGTGGTTTGATATTTTCTTCTCCAATGTGTCCTCATTTTGTAAATGAGAAACTGAGGCAAAAAGGAGTTAGGTGACTTGTCCTGAGTCACAAAGCTAGTAAATGTATAAGGTCAAATCTGAACTCAGATCTTTCTAACTTCAGGCCCAGTGCTCTATCCACTGTGCCATCTATGAGCAAAGGGACTGCACCAGAACAGGGTTTCAGACATAAGTACATAATAACTTTGTCCAGTTGAATTGCGTTTGAATTCTGCTGGCAATGTCAAGAAGAACTTGAAAAAATATTCTCTAATAAACCATATAAGGGATTGACTTTACATCTTTCCTTTATATTTTACGTGTATTTATATTTAGTGAGTGGAGAGGCGTTAGTTTATTAAATGCACTGTAAGCATTATATATAAAACCAGTTTATGATGCTGGTCTTATCTTCTAATTAAAACCAGAAGCATGAAGCTATCTTTATACCTGTATACAATAAACAGTTTAATTTAATGCACTAGGGGAAAAGATGGTTTAAATGCTCACAACATAACCCATAAGGAAGTTCTAAGTTCATGCATCTTAAAATATAGTTCCTTCCAGCCCAAGTACCTCATTCTACTGTTGGTCAAATCCTACTTTAATATATCTATCCATTCCCCTCCTGCTACCCTGACCAAAAAACAGTAAAGAAATATTACAAAAGGCTCTACTCATTTTATAAGGAGGAAAGCATGGATTGCCCCACTTCTCCATAATTCCACCAGAAGTTGCCCAACTTGAAATTCAGGATTAGAGAATCAGAAATCCAAAAATATAAAAAAAAATTCAGACTTTATTCATCTGTAGATTTCAGGGAATCATATATAAGTCTGGGGCTTTTGACATCAAAGAAGGTAGAAGGGGAAAAAAGGTCAGAGATTTTCTCGAAACCATAAAGAAATTAAAAAGGGTGAAGGAGTATAACTCATAAGTGTTAAATGATTTATGATGTTGGTGCCAAATTGTGCTTAGGTATTCATTTCTTTAAATAGCTTGCTCTTGAATTATTATTTGCTTTTTCTCATTTTATTATGGACTTTGGACAATATTACCTTGGAATCATTTCTTATGACTGAAGTTCCACTGCCATTGGTGATTATGTCCTCTGTTTATGGGGATGAGACAATCATCAAGAAGAGACTATATTCATATATGTATACAGCCACATATGTGTATGAATTATCAACCAGAAAAATCACAGAACTACCAAGCAGTTATAATAAAGGTCTTTAATCAAGGTAGACAGATTATGAGAAGATGAACAGAACCTCAATCTTGGGATTTCCAAGGAACTGTAGAACACAAAGCGCTTTTATAGATTTTTGGAGAGGGGGAAAGGCACAAGCTTTGTCAAACACTTGAGAATAGCCACAGTCTGGAGTAGCTAGGAGAAGCCTAGATGCAATAACCAAAGGCTAGGGTGATTGGACAAGTAATTAAGATTTTGATTGTCTTTACCTGAGTTCTGGATTGAATTATGGAAAAGTACTTGAGGATTTATATTGATTTGTCTGTGACAAGGTCAATCTGGGATTTTCTTGAAGACAAGCTGTCAGTATATACATATAAGTGTAGTCAGAAGCTGACCTACAAAGTTATAAAATTATTGCACACACCACACTTCTACATAATTAGCAACTTTTTTTCCCAGATACATTTCCTTTCAAGGATAAATATTAAGAAGGATTAATGGGGGAATTCTTTAAGTGGCATAAAAGAAGAATTTTAAAAAAATAGGGGGGTAGAGTACATGATTGCTACAAGCTAGAAATCAGACAGCAAAAGAAGATTTTCAGAAGATACTTACCAACTGAGGTTGAAGACCTAGTCTCCTTTGTATTCAGAGCCATTCCTGAACACTAATTCAATTCTTTGTACCAATAAAGGAAGAGATCAGAAAAAAAGATAACACCAATTTTTCATTTGGAAGCTCCACCAACCCCACCCTGTTCTAGGATGTTCAAGAATAAATAACAAAATTTATGGTTTAATTTCTTACATTTATTCCACCCCTTCCCTCCACCCTACCAGTAACTCCTTCTCTATTTTCTTCCCTTTCTATTTCTCAGATAATGCTTCTCAGTGATCCTGAGATTGAGAGCAGCATTTTGATCAGCTCAGATGAAGGTGCAACTTACCAAAAGTATAGGCTGAACTTTTATATCCAAAGCCTACTCTTCCATCCTCAGCAGGAAGACTGGATCCTAGCCTATAGCCTGGACCAAAAGGTGAGTGAACAAGCTTCAGATGTGAACATTTTTCATTACAATGTGTAGACAGGAAATTTAAAAAGCAAACAAATATTAATCGAATAACTCCAAGGAATCCTAAGTTTAGAACTGGAAAAAAAAACTCAAAAGAGACTAACCATCAAGCCCAAACCCTTCACACCCAAAAAGTTCAAGTAGTCATGTAACCACTAAATGTCTGGGAGGATATTTGAGCCCAGATCTTTCTGACTCCAAGAGCAATGCTGATTTACTAGGCCTACCAGCCTTATTAACATAAAAGAAACTAAAATGTAACTAAACTCAATTTTTAAAAATTAACTGAATTTTCCTGAAAAATATAAACTTCAAAGAAAAGATTTAACACATAATTTTGTTTACCTGAGTAAACATAGCATGCCATATATGAACTCTTGTTTTCTTAGTGTTTCTGATAAAATGTAATAGTGAGTGAAACATCTGAAACAAAATTTATAATTTGTCATTTCAACTTGAATATTTAGTTTTCCATGCTGAGAATCCGCTCTCTGTACTCAGACTCACCCCAACCCCTCCACCTTTGGAGGAATATTCATTTTTGTTAGTGATCTAATACGGAGTAGATCAGAGTTCTCAGTGTTTTACACAGCAAAAAGGGTACCTCAGATGAATCCATTTAACCTTTTTTTCCTTTTGATAATTTGATGACCTGCTTACCATTGTTATTGCTGAATCTGCATCCAGCTTCCCCTGGTCTGCTAAACAGTGGATATTTCTAATGCTCTGTCTTACATAGACCTCTCCTTGGAATTGTCTTGATTTCAAACAAACAAACAAACAAAAACTCTTCTCTTTTACCCTGGTCAGTAAAATGGAAGCTTTTGGTGGGATTAGAGGGAAGAGACACATTTCAGTTTATGATTAAGAGTATGATGTCAGCACCTTAAACAATAACTTCAGTATAACCTTTCTTTCTCTTGACAAGGGAGCTGGATAACAATACCAAGTGCTTATTCCTACCCCCTCCCCAGGAGTCCTCAAATGACATTTGTGGAAGCAGAGCTATTGTAAATACAATTCTTTCACAGTGTCAACTGGATGTTATATATTTTTAAAAAAGACTTTGTCAAATGTCACCTAGTTTATAGGCTAGGTTTTTGTCGAAACTGCAACTTTTGAAGTAGTTGAAAAAAATAATATATTATATTTATGACATTAAATGTTTCGATGCCATTTTTTAGAAGTAAAGCTGGCAATGTTGAATGAACTACACTTGGGTTAGTATGGAAGCAAGCCTAGGTGGGGAAAAGCAGCTGGTGGTATATATGCCCCAGAGGTGATAAACTGAGCTGAATATGCATAGCATATATCTGGGGGTAGCAAAGAACGCTTTCCCCCTTCTCTTGGTCCCTTGGTGCACCCACATCTGTACCATTGCTGACATAATACATGTGGAGACACGATGCATTCAAAATGCTTCTAGACTTCTTGGCTGCTTTTCGCTCTGTCGAAATATGGGAAAGATGTGTCATAAACATTGATGGATTTTCTTAATCATTCGACAGATCTTTAGAGAAGCTGCTTTTCCTTCGGTGCTCCTTCTTGTTGACAACTTTGCATAAAGTGACTGAGTGACTGAGTGTTCCTAGTGCCCATAAAACTCCCACCTGATGCCCTGCTATTCCTTTTGGAAATAAATAGCCAAGAAGTCACAAAATGCCCCAGGCCACACATAGAGAGCTGCCATAAAGCATCTCTTTCCAATCTTTCCTTCCCTTCCCTCCAAAAAGCAAACCTCACAAACCTTCCCATTAAAGAAAGAATCTCTTTTCTTTCCCTGTTTTGCGGTTTAAGGATCGAGATGGCTGATTAAAATGCAGGTGTCTTCCAAAATTGAGACACAGCCTGGCTGTTTTAAGCTTGAGATGGTAATGTGGACCAGAGAGACTGAGGTGGCTTCTTTCTTGGGGAGAAAATGAGAAGGCTTCTGTTAAGATCCTGTGGTATCTATCTCTGGGAGATGTCATTTGTGTGCAGGAAACGATAGATCTTGCCATTAGCATCCCTTTGGTAAGATGCACTGTGACGATTTCACAAATCCTGGAGCCCGCCCATCTGGTTAATTTTTGTGTATCACAAAGAGTCCTGATTGAACAGTATTTTGAAGAGAGAGAGTGTGCACATATCATCCCTCAACATGGCATCCTAAACCTTCGTGAATTTGCTAGGAACTCTGAAATGCTGAAATGCATTGCTAAAGAAACAGGAAACTGAGATTAGAAGAAGGCAATACCTACCTTTAAAATAAAATGTAATTAGAGAACTGTAGCTGCCTGAGGGGTTGTATTTCTTTGGTGGCAGGAGTACTGAACAGGCTGGACATAAAAGCAGGAGAAAGTATTCCCTCAATTAAAGCTCTTTAGGAAAGAATGTCATTTGAACCATAGAATAGGAGTCAGTTGACTCAGACCTACATTCTGTGGAAGGGAGGGAGACAGGGATGGAAGGAGGGGAAGAAGAATGGAAGGGAGGGAGGGAGGGAGGAAAAAAGAAGGAAGGATTTGTTGCCTACTAAGAGATAGGTGTTATTGTTATCCTTACATTACAGTTGAAGCATATAAGGCAAAAATATGAGTTACAACTTGCCTGGGATCATAGAACTAAGTATCGCAAGCTGAATTTAACTCAGTTCTTCCTAACTTCAGGCTTAGGGCATGATCCACTGTACCACACTGGATTTGGGCATTTCATATCCCACAAATATTTTGTTTAATACATGTATGATCTTTGACACATCAATTTATTTCTCTGGGTCTTGTTTTTGTTTCCTTTCTACATAAAATGCTTCCTAATTTTTCCTCTTCCTTGGTGACTTCTTCAAACAACTGTTATTATGAAATTGGATTCTATTCCCTATTGGTTGTTTCCCATTATGGCCAGCCACATCCTCCCTTGCACTTAGTAGGGAGGCAGGGGGAATTTTGACTAACCCAAAGACCCAGTTTCTTCATTGGGAAGGTTTTTCTATAAGATTTCAGGATTGATTTTGAAGACTGAAGATAAACATTTGGATAGATAACTATTACTCTTATCTTATGCTTGTTCAATATTAGAAGTTGTCAAAAATCTTCTTTTTAGCAAGAAGCTTGTTGTGACCAAAACAGGGAGGGGGGAGAGGGGAGAGGGGAGAGGGGAG
>NC_058131.1:616218880-616254673 GCF_016433145.1 Gracilinanus agilis
CTTTTTAGCAAGAAGCTTGTTGTGACCAAAACAGGGAGGGAGGGAGAGGGGAGAGGGGAGAGGGGAGAGGAGAGAGGGGAGAGGGAGAGAGAGAGAGAGAGAGAGAGAGAGAGAGAGAGAGAGAGAGAGAGAGAGAGAGAGAGAGAGAGAGAGAGAGAGAGAATGCAATATATATCGGTTATATATCCTTTCCCCACCTTCTCCCTTCCCACTTCCCTTAGTCCTCACCTTAGAGGTGTACTTCAACTAAGAGGAAAAACTGAAAATAGCTATTTTTGCATGAGTGACCAGATTTGGAGATCTTCCCATTATCATCCATCTTCTTGACAAAATTAAGCTGTAACAAGTGTAGTTGGAGCTAGAGTGGTGGTAAGAAATCTCAGAATTACAGGCTATGTATCCACATAAGCTCTTAGTGTCAGAAACATACACATATACACATGCATGTATATGTATCCAGACAGAAATAATATAGGACAGGGGAGGCATGGCTGGATAGGTATGAATGTGAGCAATTTTGGGGAGTGATAGCTGAACACAAGCTTGACATGGTTAGACTCTTTCTCTCCCCCTGCCAAAAAAAACACCCAATCATATCTCAAGTGTGATCTTAGGTTACATTATTAGAAGTAAAAAAAATTTTAGTAATATTCCATTTGTACTCTGAGCTTAATTATTGGTATTACATCAAGAAAGTAGAGTATAACAACTAAAGGTCCCTAGAATGATGAGGAAACTCCAAACTATGTGGTAAAAGGGTCAGCAAAAGGCTTTGGACTGTTCAGCCTAGATAAGCAGGGACTTAGAGAATGATCACTATCTATAAATACCTGAAGAACTTTTGCAGGTAAGAGATCTTGGGTCTATTTTATGTTGCCACAGATGTGTAAACTAACACCAACAGTTCTAAGTTTCAAAGAGACAGATTTTAGCTCAATTATTGTTAAGAATTTTCTAACAATGAAATGGATTGTTTCATAAGGTAGTATGGAAGCTCCGCATCATGTGAGGTATTCAAGCAGAATGCAGATGACCACCTGTTGGAAAGCTATAAAAAAATTGATACTGGGAGGAGGGGATTGGAATTGATGATCTTTAAGGAAATCTTTAAAATCTACAAGATTATCATTTTGTGATCTGGGTATGGCCCTAGTCAGTAAAGGCAAAATAGAATGTAAACATGTCCTTTTGCCCAGTTAAATGCAGATGAAGCCTTGACTTCCATGTGAATTGTCTTTTTAAATCCTCAGATTAGAAGGTGTAATTGTACTCTCAGACTCCAGGATTAGCAGGTGATGATATCTTTTACTGGAAGCCTTTGGCAATTCTAGGATTAGTCTCTTGCTACACTGTGGGGATAAAGCCATTATAGATTAACTAGGTATGATTTGTAGCACTGAATTTCATTTGAGGAAAGAGAAAAAATAGGACAAAAACTTTCCTCTTTTGTATCCATGAACCTATTCCCCCAACATTTTTGCTAGCATCTTTGTATCCCTCCTCAAGCCATCTATTATTCAGAGAGGACAGCAACCATCACATAAAGCCTTTTTGGCCTAAGAAGTCATGTAGTCTAAGGATCTTTCTCCTGGAAGATGCCTAAGGAGTCAACCCTTCTACTCTTAACACCTTTTAGGGGAAAAGACACTGAGGGCAAGAGTAGTGATAGGGTGCATACAAGGTTATATCCAGGTACCTAGAAAAAAAATCAGGCAAGGATGTTACAGGCTATATAGACCAATGTAGTTGGGAAATACAGCCTTTGTACCAGAATAAGGGTAATTTGAGAAATGTTAACTAGTATACTGGAAATATATAACTATTGTCTGGAGCAAACTTCTGGAATCTTGCACCTTTGATCATAGCATTCTTGCAAAGTTAAGTCCCATAAGTGGGGTTCTTAGATGACTCCTTAAATCATGCAATCAATATGTGTCAGGACAGCTCTAAACGCAGAGCTTCTTGACATTGAGGTTATCACTCTAGCTACTATACCACATGAGCCTCTCAGTTCCCTGTGAGATGAAAATAAAATAATTAGCACTTATTCTAAATAAGGCACAGGATCATTCCTATAAAGAGATTATCCCAATTTAACACTTTTCTTTAATAAGAGTTCATGTGCACTTCCCAACTTCTGTGTGAAACAGAAAAAGACAGACAGACAGACAGACAGAGAAAGATGTATGACAGGCATTTGATTTTTTAACAAAAGAATAGCATTTCGTCTACTTCTACTAACAGAGAAGCTTGAGATCAGCTAATTTCCCCTTATATTCTCTCATTTGTCCATGAAGGAAGCCAAGATAGGGGGTCACTTTGCACAGCTGCTGCCCACCTGGAAAATAATTGCCTGAAAAGTAAGGTTGAAACCTCTCAAAGCCCTGGCTACTGTTACTGGCCAAATCAGAATATTTGTCTATAATAATGTCTTCCTACTAGGACCCAACATCATATTTCCACTCTACATCTAAAGGTAGCTTATTGGAAATTCTGTCAGTGAAAAAAGTCTCATGGGATGAGGGGATTCTAACACCCTGAAGGAACAGAGGTCATTTTTCTGAATCCAGTTCACAAACCCTTTTGGGATGTCATCTCTGAATTCAAGGGTTTCTTACCAAACCTAAAAGAGCAAAATCACACTCGTAGTCCCAGGACTAACTAGAGCAACTGGGAGTTGGGGAGAAGACAGAGGGAATAGGCTTTTATATCCCTCCTGATGAGCTGATGGCTGCCATATGTGAACTATGTGAGTGGTAACCGAAGAATCTGAAATCCTTATGCTTGGAATTGCATCCTGATTCTATTGAACTAAGTGGAATTTGCAGATGTTTAATTAGCACAAAGGTTCTCAGACTCGTCAGAGATGAGGTTTTATTTGACTAAACATTTAATATCTAAATGATAAAACTTGCTCTTAAATAAATAACAATGATGATCTATATGTATATGCATAAAAGACTTTAAGGTTTATGAAATATTATCTTTGCAAATATGATTTTATCCTTGGAACAATTCTGGGAGGTAGGTGTGATTATTATCTGTGGATTACAAATGAGAAGACTGAGGCCAACAGAGATTAAATGACTTGCCCCAGAATCACACAGCAAGTCAGTGAGACAGGTTATAAAATAGGGTGTTCTTGATTCCAGGTCCAGTAGTCTATTCACTACCCCTTCTAGGTGCATATTTATTTATATTTAACAAGCCTGGGATAGTAGAGGACAAGAGCCATATATTTATCAAAGGCTGTATTGACTTTTAATAAGAATTATGGACAAATGAAATCATGGAAAGTTGGAAGGGAACATTTTAGGTTATCTAGTACCCAAAATAGAAATTCTGGTCCAGGAAGTAGTTACTTACTTCAGGTCCTTCCTTTCTCCCTCTCCCTGTTCTGTTCCTGTCAAACCAGGGCTGTCTTGTCTGAGAAGAAAGTATCAAATGAGCTAATTCACACTGCTCTGCTAATGAATGAACATATTATCCCTTCCAAGAGTATTTACATTTTAAAAGAAAATTTTATAGATGACAGCTGTAAGAAAATAGAAAGAGCTTTGGGAGTTAAGAACAATTTGTTAAAATTACAGCTCTACTGTGAGACCTTGGACAAGTCAATCACTTCTCTGCACCAGGCTTCAGTTTCCTCATTCGTAAAAGGAAAGAGCCATACTAGATAATGTCTGTGATTCTGTTACCCAGACCTATTCATTGCTAATTGGGAAAATTGTAGGCACAGTGGTACTGGGGTGTAGAGAAAGAATTCAGGGCAGAGGTCTTGACTTCTAGTCCGGAACTCTTTAAATTCTGATCTACTAATAGGAAACCACATTCAGAGAGTCCCTTTTGGGAGTCTTTGCCTACATTTATCATTAATTAATATCTTCTTCCTGCCCTACGGCCCCATTTGTCAGACAAGCTCATCCAGAATGGCTCCTACTTTTCACTTTGAAGTAGCTGGCAGGAAATCCTGGACAATGAGTGGACAGGGCAGCTCCCTGGAAAAGAGGAGAGATCACCGTCAGATTTTGACCCAATTGAGAAAGTGACAGAGGCATGACTGTGACCAGTATGGGCCATATAAGAAGGATTCAGATCTGCCATAAATGGAAAGGAGAAGCAGTGGACTGACGGTGGGAAGGCATCCGTTTTTTAGTCTCCTAAGGAAATCCAGTTTGTACTAGTTACTATGAGGCTTCTGAATGTATTTCGGTGTTTACTAAACATTCAATGGCTTGAGCTCCCATTAATGTAGATAACTGCTTTTTTTCCCTCAGTTACTTTCATAATGAGTCATGGCAGCTTGGGAGCAGAGGTATCTTATTTTATGGGACTTTTTCAGAACATCTCAAAGCAGGAGATAAAGTGGAATTGGAAAGAATGTTTTCAGCCAGCCAGGCTCCATTAATATTCTAGTGTGTTTATAGTAACATGAAAAATAGTATTAATAGCAATCACATTTGTATAGTGCTTGTAATTTATAAAATATTTTGCAAACTCCTTTTCACTTGTGACACATACATCATCTTATTGAGTCTCCTCCCACTCCTCTGTCTCCTTTGCTATTTCTTATTCTTTGTGACCCCTTAGAATCTCCCAAGGTTCCAGACTTGTTTTTCTGTTTTTTTTTTTAATTTGGACAGCTCCCAAACCTAAACCTCCAGTCCTGATTCACCCTCTCCTATTCTAGATCTCTATCTCTTTCTAAGTGTCTCCTGGTTATCATTTTTTAGAGGTTCCATAGGCAAAGTAAAATCCTAATATAAACTCCAATCTTCTTCCTACTTACTTGTTTTTGTCAATGATCCGCCATTTTCTCTTTTGCTTAGGTTTGAGAATCTGATGTTAGCTTTTTTCTTATTCACCTTTGACAGTCATCAGTAATACCCAGATGTTCTTGAGCTTCTCTATGAATTTTCATTTCATTTTATAGTTCACAAATTCTTAACTTGGTGTCCATATACTTTAAATAAATGAATAAGCAAGCAAATAAATACACATACATAGAACTGAATGTCAGTGTGATTGGTTTCCTTTGCAGTCCTATATATCATATTCTAAGCATTTAAAAATATTCTCAGGAGTCCTAAGGTTTCACTGAATTCCCCAAGGGGTCTTTGACAAAAAATGGTTAAGAAAATCTTTTATCAATGTTTGTAGATGGAACATACTAACACCTTTGGTATGTAGTGAAGTCCACAGGCTAGAAAAATTGTTTTTGAGGTAACCTGCATATTAGTAAAGAAGTACAAATGACCAAATGACACTCTTGCAGCCATAGGAGGGGAATTTCCCTATTCAGACTTTGAAGAGAGATAGTCTTTAAGCTGGTACCATACTGATGAGAAGAGGGTGGGGAAGGGAAGAATGTTTATTCAGCTCTGGGCAGAGAGGAGAGTTAAGAGCAGTAGCAAAGCCAGATGTTTCTGAGGTTCCAATTTTGTCTCCAGGCTCCTTCCACCTCTCACTTGCGTAGGTTCTGCTTGGAGGGGCTAGGCAACTGGGGAAACCAAGTGTTTGTCATCATAATAGCTAAGAGTGCTTTGGGAGGCTGGGGGAGACCAACATCTTGCATATGGTAATGAAGAGAAGTTTAACTTCATTTACAAATCGTGAATATGTATTCCTGCTTCAGATGAAAAGGAAGACTAAAACAGATCTAGTGTTTGCTCAATTTGTTAAAGAGAAGACAATTTGTCAAGATTTTTTTTCCCCAAAACTCTAGCACTATGCAAATGCAGGCAAATCAGACCCCCATGTTAATTCCCCAGCATGATGAATATTTTTATAATCCTAATTAGTACCAGTCATTTAGTCTAGCAATTTCCCCCAATCTAGCCAATTTGAAATTAAAATAGATGCCTTGATTACAAAACTCATTAGCAAAGAAGCACCCTTCTCACTAACCAGTTCATTTCAAATGCACAAACTGAATGGAGTGTGGAGCACTCCTGTCTTCAATAGGCATAAGTGAAGTGAGTCTTAATTGGCAGCATTGTGAAGTATTTGTCCTGCTGGATGCTTCATTGCAGTGTAATATACCACTCATTAAATGTAACAAAAGCAACTTTTTAAATGGTTTAATTAAGCAGGAGTCTGTGCACTTGGTAATTTTTATAAAGTCAAATGTCACAATTGTTTGCATTTGAAGTACTGATGGGTATTAATGTCAGAAAGACTATCTGACTCTGCATTTATCACTCTGATTATGTGAAGGCTGGCAGGTTTAATATGAGAGGGGAAAATTAAATTATGGAATACTGTCTCCTAATTTAAAAGAGCCTGGACATGTATTGTTCCAGGGAGACCAGGAATGAACGCTAGAGTGGATTCCTCTGCCCAACCCAGTGATAGGTGGGGAAGAAAGTGGAGATGGGATAGGAATAATTGCTTGTACCAGTTTGTCTTTGATTTTTGTTCCCATTGTGGTTTATTTGTTTCTTTGATCTAATGTAGAGGGAAGAGAATGCCCCTCAATAGTTTGTCTTCTTTTCCAAAAGGGCAGAATAAAGATGTGTTCCCATAAACTAGTTGGTCTTCCTTGGAAGAGCATGATGATAGAAGCAGTGGTGGGAGGGAACAAGGAAGGATTGTTGGATCAGATCTAGGAGAATAGTTTCCCATTTGTGAAGTTGAAAGAGGAGAACAAGGTCCTTTCCTGTGGATCAGAGAGAAAAAAATTTTTTTTCTCCTGGTGTATGTGCAGAGCTTGGAGCTGACATTGTGGTGAGTGAATCTAATCTATTCCCAAGGCTTAATAAAGGTCTGGCAAATAGTAAGTGCTTAATAAATGCTACCTGGGGGCTGCTAGGTGGCTTAGCGGATAGAGAGCTAGGCTTGAGATAGGAGGTCCTGAATGAAATAAGGCAGGAGAAGGAAGGGAAGAAGCCAGAATAAGTGAGAAGGAAAAATCATGATTGATTCCATATCACCTAACCTGGATGGTCTGGAGAATTTGAGGTGATGTTTTCAACAAAAGTAAAGAAGTTTGGAGGAGACATGAGTTAGGGGGTAGGAAGGATAATGAGTTACAATTTGACCATATTGAGCTTGTGATTTCCAAGGAACATTCAGGAGATAATCAGTAAGCAGTTTAAAATGTGAGATTGATGTTCAGGAGAGAGATCAGAGCTGGATTTGGGTGTTTTCTGTGGAGGGATGATACTCTAACCCAAGTGAATAGATGAAATCACAGGAGGTGGCCCAAGTTAGGGCTCTGAGGAAGCAATAAACTAAGGGAGCAGAAAGCAGTAATCCAGCCAAGGAGAGGAAGAAGGGGAGTGATCAGACAGGAAAGAAATGACCAAGAATGGAGAGAGAGAAGAAACCAAAGAAAGTCTGGGAGAACAGTGTTCCTAGGAGGAATCGTTTAGCCTTAAGGAGGAGGAAAGTTTACAAAAGGCTGTAGCTTCTAACAGATTCCAGGTAACCTTAGTGAAAATAAATATATTGGAGTGGAAAGGAAACAGATTGAAAGGGATTAAGAAATGAATGGGCTGAAAGGAAATAGAAAAATATAGACAATTCTAGGAATTGACTGGGAAAGGAAAGAGAGACAGAGGACAATAAAAGCTTTCAGAGGATGGAAAGCACAAATGAATTTTTGTTTGTTTTCTTTTTTTTTTAAATGCTGAGAACTGACCATGTTTATAGATGAACTAGAATTAGTAGAGATAGAAGGAGATCAATGGCAAGAGATATGCAATAATTAATTTGGGGGAAAGCTCCTAATTAAACCAGGAAGGGATGAAATTGAGGGAGCAAATAGAATGCCAGGTAAATTGACCAGAAGAAGGGAGCTTCTTCCTAAGAGACCAGAGGAATAAAAGAGAGGAGCATTGTTAAAGATGTAGATGTGAAGTAAGATAGATAAGGAATTTTACAAAGCATGTCCTGGATTTTTTTTAATAAAACAAGGGTCAATAAAATAGAAGTATATTTCTTTTTTTTTAATTTGTTTTTTTAAACCCTTAACTTCTGTGTATTGACTTATAGGTGGAAGAGTGGTAAGGGTGGGCAACGGGGGTCAAGTGACTTGCCCAGGGTCACACAGCTGGGAAGTGTCTGAGGCCAGATTTGAACCTAGGACCTCCCATCTCTAGGCCTGGCTCTCAATCCACTGAGCTACCCAGCTGCCCCCTAGAAGTACATTTCTTGAGTACACTGTTGTAGAAGAATTGGGAGATTGAAGAGAGAGGTTGAGAACAGCTGTTTGAAGGTGCTAATTGTAGGATACCTGGCAATCACTGAATATCTCTGAACCTTGGCATCCTTATCTGCAAAATGGGATCATAATACATATACTAATAATTTCACATGGTTGTTGTAAGAAATTTCAAGGATTAATTAAGGAAGAATAAAAGTTTTGTTTTTTAAAGTACCATACCATGGTTTTGCAATAATCATGGGCGAGGCATGATTAGGTAACAATAATTCTAATAGTGTGACTTCCTCCAATATCATGTAGCATCTCAGGAGTATAAATGAAGAAGGTAAAATGATGCTGGAGATGATCCAGGATTAAGAACTGGCACGATGAATGACTGTTAGAACAAGCATATAAAGTGTTCAAGGAAGGAGGATAATGTGAAGTTGAATTTGTTCATTATAGAATCAAGACTAAATGAGGAAAATAAGACTGGAAGAGGGCAAGTTGAACTTGTAAATGAGGGAGTGATGGATAGTTATCTTGAAGACAAAGGATATTTTTATGAGAAAAACAGAGGGGAAAAGAGCAAGGATAGGAAATAATGATCCGAGAGGGGAATTTTGAAGTTCAGAATCATGTTTGTGCCATAGTTCTGAGGGATGGTGAGATGCAAGCTATGCTATTCCTTTGGTTGACTTCATTACAGTAATCTCCTCTTTGTCTAATGTGTGTCAAAGAAGGATCCCTGAGCACTAGAGGGAAGATTAAGTAGGAATACAGAATCTTGAAGGAGAGCTGTACAGTTATCCCTTCCACATTTAACTTTCCCCATCATGGTTTCAATATATCACAGGTTGGCATAAGAATTAAATGGGAATTTGGGGGGAGTTTAGTAGAAGCCACAGATGACACAGAAGAAGTTTAGAAACTCAGAAATGCATACTTAACCAGAATTTACAATAAAGTACTGTAAATATTCCATAGAAGAAAAAAGAAGAAAAATCAGACTTCTATGTTATGAAGGGAAGGCCAAAATACTTTACACAGATTTTTCAGATCATGGGGGCACCATGCCCCTAACTTAGCCATGCAATATGGAACTGTATTTCTATCCATATAAGAACATGGAAAGAATATTTTTTGAAAAAGCAGCTTGAAATAGGGATAATATGACTTTGGAAAACACGTGGGAATTTGTTAGTAAAAAAAAATTAAAAACCACCTTGAGGATGGAAGGAAGTTTATTAACAATTGAACAGAAGTTTCATAAAGCACAATAGAATAAAACAGGAAAGGTCAAGAGGGCTTTCTTTTTAATTTAATTATGCATCTATGCATAAATTTCAGGGAGTCTTTGAACTAGAATGGAGGAAAAATTACATCTTTTCATTCACTTTTCACTTATCCTTATAATCCTTTGTATTGGGGGCAGCAAAGTGGCTTAATGGAAAGATAACCAGGCCTAGAGATGGAAGGTCCAGTGTTCAGATATAACCTCTGATACTTCTTAGCTATGTGACCCTGGGCAAGTAACTTAATCCCACTTATATAGCCCTTATTGCTGCTCTTCTGCCTTGGAATTGATACCAAATAAGAAGTAAAGATGGAAAAGAGTCAAGTGGTAAAGAGCTTTACATTCCAGAGAAGTATTTATTTTTGATCCTAGAGGTAATAAGGAGCCACTAGAGTTTCTTGAGCAGTATAGTTACATGGTCAGACCTACATGTTGGAAGAATAACTTGGGTAGCTGAATATAGAATGGAGGAGGGAGAAGAGTTCAAAAAGTAGGGCTGGGACCTCAGAGATCTGACTTGCACATGGAACCAGTTTGGTAGCTAACGTAAGGTGCCTGAGGATGAGACATACCCAGAAGATATTCCATAATCAACCAATGAATTCAGTCGTATTAAGCTTGATGTCACGGCCACTGTCCCTTTCAGTGTTCAGTCTGAAATGATGAATAACTGAGTTTCATTTTGTAGTATATATTTTTACTTAATTTTGCCTTTTATCTATAAAAATAAATTTTATTAACAAAGCAAAGTCTTAATATTAGCTATTCACAAATGATCATGAGGGATATTTGAAAGAGCCCTGAACTAGGGATTGGTAGATCTGCGTTCTGATCCACATTCTCACTCATGGTGTACCTTCAGATAAACAGTGACTTGCACAAAATGGGTCCCTAATAAATAATTGTTGACTAATTGTCTTCTGAGCCTCAGTTTCCTTTTAGGTAAAATCTTAATCTCTCTATTAATTCATGAAGTCCCTTCCAGTTCTAATATATTGAGATTTTATGGTTCTATGTAGGTTGATATGCCAATGGGGAATAATTTTTCTAATTCTGGTGTCTTCTTTCCCTTCAGCTAATATACTGACCCTTTTGCTCCCTTTCATAAGCTGGCAGCAGCTGTGTCAATAAGTTATTGAAACAAAGCTTTCTAGGATGGAGTATTTTTAATTTAAGTGGTTTGGTGGAGTTGTGCTGGGGGCTCATAATCTAAGGGCTTCTTAACAGGCAGCTGGGGAATGAGCACAGGGTAAAAAAGAGAGGGCATATTAACTTTTCCTTCTTCAAATAGTGCTGAACTAATATTGGGCTTGAACATTTTCGTAATTAGGGAGCTGACAGCAAGCTAAGGAATCTCTTCTGTCTCTATCTAAGGCATAAAGAGTCCTTTGGACTTTTTTGTTAAGCTCCAGAAAGTCTCCTAAAGGATGAGAGAGAGCAGAAGAAAAGGAAGAATTTCACAAAGCTTATCCAGCACAACTCTAGGATTCTGAGATCAATGGAATCTCAGAGTGGGGAGAGCGACCATCTGACAAGAGCTACCACAATTTTTCCTTTCCACTCTTGTCAAGCATCTCAGAATTATAACCCCCCTCAACCCCATCTCAGAGGAAATAGTATCCATAATCCTTGCAAAGGCTAATCTCTTTCTTTCATCCTTGATCTTGTTTGCCTCTCTGACACTAAAAGATCTTGCTCCAATAAGCATCCTTCTTTATTACACTTTTATTTAAAAAAAAAACTCTTACTTTCCATCTTAGTAACAACTCTAAGACAGAAGAGCAAAGTCTAGGAAAATGAGGTTAGGTGACTTGTCCAGGATCACACAGCTAAGATGTGTCTGAGACCAAATTTGAACACAGATCCTCCCATCTCCAGGGCTGTCTCTCCACCCACTGGGACATTTATCTGCCCCTTCTCACGCATTTTCAATGGATCCCCTTCTACTGGTTCTTCCTATGTGCCTACAAACATGCTTATCTCTCTTCCAACCAAGTTTTCTCATCCCTTCTATCCCATATTAATGTTGTCCCATTTCCCTTTATTGTAATCTTCCTGAAAAAAAGTTTGTTTATACCAATGGTTCTGCTCACTTGCTACATATTATGCCCTAAATCTCTTTACAATCTGGTTTTAGTTTCTTAGTACAGTCTTGACTATACCATTAGGGAAAGACACAGACTCTTCGAGTTGGAAGAAGACTATGTAGCCCAGACTATAGTTTAAATTTGTATACTCTATAACATGTCCAACATCTAGTTATCCAGTTTTTGCTTAAAAACTCCAAATGAAGAGAGTCCCACTATTTTCTACTACATCCCCTTCCGTTGTTGGAAAACTCTAATTGTTAAATTTTTACCTTCCTGATTCAAAGTCTTCCATCTACCTCTGCAACTTCCACTCACTGCTCCTAGTTCTACTTGAAACAAGTTCAATTTCTCTTCCACATGAGTACTCTTACTGCTATCATGTCTTCCCTAAATAATCTTTTATTCCAAAGTAAACATTCCTATTTCCTTTAAGAACACCAAATATGTCAAGAAGGAGAGAAGTAGAAGGTGATAGAATATATTTTATGTAGTGTCAACTATACACCAGGCACTTTGCTAAGTGCTTTAAAAATATCTCTTTTGCTTCTCACAACACCTCTGAGCCAGTAGGTACTATTATCATTTCCATTTTTTCAGTTAAAAGAACTAAGGCAACCAGAAGTTAAATGAGTTGCCCAAGGTCATACAGCTAGTAAGTGTCTGAGACCTGATTTGAACTCAGGCTTTTCTGATTCCAGACCTGACCCTCTATGGCAGCACCATCTAGCTACCAAGATCTCAAGATCCTTCATCACACTAGCTGCCCTCCTTCTGCAAAATCTGCAAATGCAGTAGATATTCTCTAATGTCTTTTTCAGCCTAATATTCTGTAATGATTAGAAACTGTAGGTCATATCACAGAAGTCATATCCTGATCACCAAATCTGATTGTCCTTATAGTCCTTGTTTTTTTGACCTCTGCAGCTTTTGACAGAAACTACTGAACTCTTCCTTCTGGATCTTTCCCCTTGGCTTCCAAGATAATGTACTTTCCTAGTCATCAAAGTTTGTATTTCTGCCACTCATGGATTACATTATTTTTCCTCCAAATGGAGGTAGATCTCCCTCTTAGAGCCATAGATAAAGAGAATGGAGAAATGTCTGTGTACACTCCAGGTTGTTAAGTGGAATCAAGCACTTCTAAACAAAGCAGAAAGGAAGCTTCATTGGAGAGAAAAAGCTTCTAAGGAGAAAGAGGAGAGATTGGCGCTTGTCAGAAGATTGGAGAGTACAAAAGGATTACCCAGAGAACATTTAGAGGTTAAATGTAGATTTGAGGCTCTTCCTGAAGGGTGTAGGGAGCTTGGTATTGCATGGAGGTGACATCTTCATGTCCTCCAAAGATTGATGTATTTTGGTATTGTTTTGATAAAGATGGATATATCTTGATATTGATCAAGAAGGTATCAAGTGAAAAATCATCTACTAAGAATCAGAAGAAAAAATAAAAAAAAGTAAAATGGAGATGGAGAATGAGGAGTTTGGTACTTACTTGCTAAAGGATACCAAGGCAAACCCTGATAACAAAAGAGAGGTCTGTTTTCTTCTGGGATATCAGAGAACCTTCCATATCTCATCAAAATGTATGACAACTACTTACTTCTAGGATTGATGTGAGCACAAATGACCTTGCCACAAGAAATTACAAAGTTTTGGACAAGAACCCGAAGACTATAAGGATGTATATTGTTTTCTTCACTGTTGCCTACCTAAGACAAGGCATACAGGAGGGAAAATTAATTCAGGAAGCAAAATTTGGACTTTTGGACTAGTGATGTGGGAGGTATAGATGGCATGCTTTTCAAAAATTCAGATGATACCAAGCTGGGAGGGAGATCTAATACTAGATGACAAAGATAGGTTCCCCAAAAGATCCAAACAGGACAAAATATTGGGCTGATGTTAACAAGATATGATCCAGTAGGGATAAATGTAAAGTCTTACACTTGGGTACAAAAATATCTTCCAAATACAGGGGCGAAGCATGGCTATGTATGTAGTTTGAAGAAAATCTGAAGGTTTGAGTGGACTGTCAACAAATTCAATAAGAATCTATAGTATAATTTAAAAGCAAAAAAAAAAAATCTAATGCAATCTTAGGTTCCATTAAGAGAAGCATAGCTTCCAGGAGCAACGGGATAATAGTCATACTGTGTATTTTGCCTTTGTCAGACATCATCAGGAGTATTGTGCTTGGTTCGCTCACCACAGTGTAAGTAGGCATTGACAACTTAGAGAAAATTTTTTAAGAAAGCAGCCTTGGATGGTGATTGACCTTCAGTTCATTGGAATAGAAAAAATCAGTTAAAGGAACTGGAGATGTTTAGTCTTAAAAGAGAAGGCGAAAGGGAGACAAGATACAGTTTTTCAGTTATTTAAGGTTATGTCATGTGGAGGAGGTATTAGAATTTTTTTTTGGGGGGGGGTCCAGGTTTCAGAACCGGCAGCAATGGGTGGAACCAGCAAAGACATCAGTTTAAGCTTAATGTCAGGAAGAAACTTCCTAAAAGTTAGAACTATTCAAAAGTAAAAAGGACTGCCTTGAGAAGTGATTGGTTTCTCCTCTCCTTAGAAATCTTTCAGCAGAGCCTTAATAATCACTTTTAAGGTTATTATAGTGGAGATTCCTTTAGGGTATGTATTGGACTAGTTAAATGAAGTCTCTTTTATCTCTCAAATTCTGAGCCTATGATACTGTGCTCATTGTCTGACCTTTCTAATAACTGCTTTTCTTTTTGCCCTCTTTTACTCCTTTAAGTTGAGTGTATCCTCGGGTTCTATACAGTGCCCCCTTCTCTTTTCCGTCTTATTTTCTCTTCCTACATTGTCTTATATATTAAATATCATGGTTTTTTAGCATTCTACTTCTACCCAAATATTTCTCATATTTCTCTTACCATACTTTTTCCCCCACAGACAAACATCTTCACTTCTCTCCAGGGTTATGGGCAGAAGAAAAGACCCTGTAGAATCAGAGAGAACCTCCCACCTCCCCCAAAAGTATTGTGATCATTAGTAACTTTATCCAGTGGAAGATTTATAGTATTCCAAGAGTTTTGGAATTGAGGAAGACCTTAGAGGACATCTATCTAGGGCTTCTTAAGGTTTTTAGTATCTTACATCCTTTCAGAAGTCTGGTGCAGGATATTGACTGAATCATGTTTTTATATGCATAAAACAAAATTCATAGTAGGAAAAGGAAGCCAATTATATGGAAATATGGTTTTCAAAATATTTTTCAGAACCACTTTAGGAATCCCTGGTTGATAATCCTTTGTCTTGTCCAACACCTTCATTTTGCACTTCAGTGAAGGGTTTTAGGGAGGTTAGGGTTTATACTACGAAGATTGTTTTGTGAGATAAAGGCAGATCTAGAGTTTGAACCCATATTTTCTGGCTTTTGATTAGTGTTATTCTCATTGATTTGGATTCTTTTATTGCTGTCTTCCTGGGTGACCTAAGGCAAATGATTGAATGGCTATAGGACTCACTTTCCCCATCTGTAAATGAGGTCAGTCAGCTTTCTCTTAAGCTAAAAATGACATAATAGCTAGGAAAGGACTTAAAAGCCACTAATGATACTATAAAAAGTAGAAAGTACATGCCGCCCCTACCTTGCAAACATCTTATATATAAAGGGCCACCAGGGAGAAAAATCTGGGTTAAGAGGGATTTAGAGGGCAGCAATGGGTGAAAATGTAGCTTAAAGTGTACTTATCAGAGGCAAAATAATTTCCTTTTATGCCATTGTCCTTCTGCTTAGCCATATTCCAAGGAATGACTGAGGGACTCTATTGTGTTTTCTTGGTACTTTTAGGTTATGAACATTTTAAACAGGCAAAGAATGGGGGTAGGCAAAATGCTACGAGGAGTCTAGCAGGGTCCGAGGAAGAGTCTCTGCTGGTTTTTATCCAGGTGTGAGATTTTCTACTTACAGTAACATGACTGTTACCCTGACTGATGACCACTTTGTATAATAACTCTCCGCCAGCTCATCTATATGGAGCATTGCCACCTTGCTACTACTTCTAACATTCTCAGGAGCTGAGCTGATGGCATATTTTCATGTCTCCCATTCCCTGAAATGGTCTCATTACTCCAAGTTCCTTCGTTATTCCAGAAACTGTTAATTTTCTGCTGTTTTCTTCATAAAATATTAATCCTTTTGAGAACTCCAAGGGGATTTCTCCTTAAATGAAGGCTCCTGCCCAGATCTTCTTGGCTTTTCTCACCCAATCAACACCTGGTTAATCAGCCTTAAGATCCAAAAGGGCAGAGGCCTGAGAGAAAGCAGGCAAGCTCAGTAATAGCCATGTTAATAAGACCATGTATCATGGAAGAAAGGTTCCTAACGGGGAAGGGGAATCATCAACCCTCGATTAATAAAGAATTTAAAAGTCTGTTGCTGGACTATCTTTGCTCATTAAGACACATGCCAAACTGCTTCAGCATTTCCAATTCATCAGGGCTCCACGTTCTCTAATTGCAAATTTGAAACCTGCAATCTCCAGATTCTCTCAACTATTTCTGTCTGTTTATCATTGAAACAGGCTCAAAGGGGTAAGTTAAAGCCCTACATGAACTATGACATTTTTAGTATTTTAATTTGCCAGTTATACCTACCTCTGTTTTTCTGGATTGAATGTTTTTAGGCTGGTTTAACTCTGATTAGGTGGGAGGGCTGGGGAATAGCAGGAGAAGAAATTATAGAAAGAGCATCCACATTACGCCTTATTTCATTAAGTGTCTTTTTTTAATGTAATAAACCTTGCTCTGGGACTCCTCTTGCATATTTTCAGGGGTGACCTTTTTGTGAGTTCTCTCTGGTACCAATATAGTTTAGAATATTTTTTTATTTAAATACTTTAGTTCTCTAATTCATTGAAGACAAGCTTAATTCAAATCATAACCAGATTATTTTCTTCTTTTTGTTTTTGAGCTCTTGGAGGCAGGACTTGGCCATGCATTCAATAAATATTTGGCATGTACCTACTGTGTACAAAGTCTCATGCTCAGTGTTGTGGGGGGGTACAAGAATTAAGGGTCAGTCCTCCCCCTCAAGCAGTTTACAGTCAGAGGGAGATTATAACACTTAGTCTTCCTCTCTTGTTCACATCCTTCCTGGAAGGTCTTTTTCTGGCTATAGTTATTTGTAAATGTATTGCAAATGTGGAGTTTCAGGTTCATGAAGGCTGAAACCTTGCAGTGTTTGCCTTATCTTATCTCCTATCTGCCTTAGCAGAGGCCCTTCTGTGATACAGGTGCTTGATAATGTGGATTGAAATGGTCTGGCATGAACTGAATACAGTCTGCTGTAGTAAGGGATAAGTGATGTGTCTCAAGAGAGGGACAGGATGAACAACCCCTTTTCTTCACCCCCAAACCCCCACCTATGTTAATGCAGAGAAAGCAGAGACCACCCTAGGTCTGGGGAATCAGATGGAGCTTTGTAGACTGGGTGGCATTTAAATTGCACCTTGAAAGAAGAGAACTTCATCAGGTGAGAGATGGATCAGGAGAGTGTTCTCCATGTGAGACCCAGTCAGGGGGCAAAGTGACAAGGCAGCCCGACTTGCATTCAGAAGGAATTCCCCCTTCTACATGGGTGGCAAGTAGTATGAGGAGAAACGTAGACTGTATTTGGGGACTGGCAAGTTTCATTTGCCAGAAGTACAAGAGAAAGATTAGAGAATAATGGGAAAGAAGACTAGAAAGGGCTTTTCGGAAGATATCTTTTAGAATCTGAGGAAAGGACCTGAGACACCATTGAGTTCAGCTCAAACCTCAGTAAGAATCCATTTAAAAAACAAAACAAAACCTTATCTTCTATCTTAGAATCAATATTGGTTCCAGCACAGAAAATGGTACAAGTAGTTGGCGTTAAGTTACTTTCCCAGGGTCATCTAGCTAGGACCTGTCTGAAGCCAGATTTAAATCCAGGACCTCCAGTCTCTAGGCATGGCTCTCTATCACCTGAGCCACCCAGGTACCTCAAGAATCCACTTTTCAACATGACCAACAAGCAACCATCTGGCCTTTGCTTGAAAACATGTTGAGAGGAAGCTAGGTGGCACAATGAATAGTGATCTGGATTGTGAATCAGAAAGACTTGACTTCATATTCGTGCCTCAGACTCTTTCAGGCTGTGTGACCTTGGACAAATCATTTAATTACTCTCAGACTCAGTTTTCTCATCTGTAAAATGGAGGTGATAATCACACCTATCTCCTAGGGTTGGCATGAGGATAAAAATGAAGGGAGATGTGTGAAGTGCTTTGTAAACCTTAGGGGCATTTAGGTGGCATAGTGGATAGAGGACCAGGTCTACAGTCAGGAAGACCTGCCTTCAAATTTGGCCACAAATACTTCCTATTTGGGTAACCCTGGACAAGTCACTTACCGCAGTTTGCTTCAGTTTCCTTGACTATAAAATGAGCTGGCAGAGGAAATGGCAAACCACTCCAGTATCTTTGCCAAGAAAACCCCAAATGAGTTTGTTAAAGTTGGACATAACTGAAATAACTGAACAACATTGCAAACCTTAAATTTGCATTATATCAATGCAAGGTGCTATTATTACTATGATCATCATCATCATTATTATTACCTCCCAAAGCAGCATGTTCCACTAATAAAAAAGCTCTAATTTTCAGTATTTTTTTTCCTTTCTCTGTCCTTCTTTCACTCTGATCCTAGTTCTGCCACATAACGCCATTGAATCACATCGAACTTGATCATTTTTCAGATAATTGCTTATATAGCCCCACCTTCCCTGTCTTGTAATGTGAAATTGATGGTTACAACCAAGGCAAAGATTTTTCACGAATAGCAATGCCTCGAAGATCTGTGATTTCATTAGTGTGGGAATTCCCTGTGATGATAATGATGATGACAACTGATTATTGCTACAGTGCATTAAAGTTTGCAAAGTGTTTTCCATTTGAACTCTATGAAGTAAATCCAGGCATTGTGTCCTCCATTTTATAGGTAGAAGTTCAGAGAATTTAGTTGAGTTGCCCAGAGTCACAGAATTACTAGGTGTCAGAAATAGACTTTGGACTCATGTCTCCCTGCCTTCAAATTCGTCATCCTTTTCTCAATGCCAAAGGCAGATGTGGCTCAGTAGTTAAGATCGCTGGACCTAGTCAGGAAGATCTGAGTTCAAATCTAGTTTCAGACATTTCCTAGATATGTTGCCCTGAACAATCCACTTATTATTTGATTGCCTGAAGAAAGGATCCATTGGAGAAGGAAATGGCCAACCACTTCAGTATCCTTGCCTAGAAAACTTCATGGATGGCTATAGGCCATGGGGGTCCACAAAGACTTGGACTCGGCTAATTAACTGAACTGCAACTCAAAATTTTCAGTGCTACCTATTTGACAGTGATGTACCCATAGTGATACAATTAGCTACTCAAGTCTTCTAAGCCTTCCTCACATCTTTCTTATAGGACTATACCACACTTCTATATTTGTCCTCTATTACCTGCTTTTACTCTTACCTTCTGTGTGTCTTTTTAAAGCCCTGGTTTAGGTGCTTGAACATCCCCATTAGTTTCCCTAGATAGTTCCTCCCACACCTTCTTCTTCTTCTAAACTGTTTTCTTTGTTTCTTTAGAATGTCATTTCTTTAGAATTTCCCCCCTCTTCTGGGCTGATTTCTCCTATAACTAGTGGATGGGGCCCTACTAGCCTACCTTTTCTCCAAACCCTTCGAAAGGTGCCTGCCCCCCACCAAAAAAAAATTATTGTGTGCCAGACAATGCCTGACACTTCTCTCTCTTTTACAAATTCCCAGGAGTGTCACTGCCCCACAAGGTTCCCATCTCTTCTATTTGAATTCCTCTTTGTGAGTCTGAATCAGCTCCTGAATGGCAGTTCCCCTTATTGCTTCCTCTACCTTTTGGAGAGTGACTTTGTTATTAAGACAAGTCAAGAAATAATTAGCCACTCTCCTTTGTGGCTGGGAATGAGAGTGAGAACTCTAGTAGACATTTGAACTGAAGCCTCCTATCACTACTGTGCAATGCTTCCAGTCCAGGCTTCTAGTGTGTTGCCTAAATTTATCTGCATCTTCTTTCCTTCCATTTGGCTACAGTGTACTCTCATGATACTTACTGTTAAGAGTTATATTCCTGTCTCTCTTGTCCTTTGGCCAACTGTATTCTCCACTATTCCCCTCTTTTAGTTGATGGATTTCTTCAAACAAATATTCCAACCATATAATGTTCTTCTGTTGTTCAGTTGTTTTTCAGTCATGTCTGACTTTTCGTGACCCCATTCGAGGTTTTCTTGGCAGAGATTCTAGAGTGGTTTGCCATTTCCTTTTCTAACTCATTTTACAAATGAAGAACTGAGGCAAATGGGAAAGTGACTTGCTTGGGATCACCTAGCTAGTGTCTGAGGCCAGATTTGAACTCAGGTCCTCCTGACTGAAGTGTCAGCATTCTATCCACTGTGCCACTAGCTGCTCAGATGCTCTTCTACTTTGTCCCTAATTGCTCTACATATCCTCTCCCTTTTGAATAAAGAATACCTTCCAAAAGGGAAAGGGAAGGGGAATAAACATCCATATAGCACCTCTTCTGAAGTCAGGAATACTAATTTTCCCAAGTTGAAATCTGGTCTCAGAAACTAATTGATGATTCATATGTGCTAGTCATTGGACTAATAAACACTTTTAAAAGAAATATTATCTCATTTGATCCTCAAAACAACACTACAAAGTTCCTGCTATTATTGTTATCCTGATTTTATAGTTAAGGAGACTGTGGCCAGCAGAAGTTAAGTGATAACAAGTTTTAGATTTATGAAAACAGCTCAAAATATAGAAGCTAGAGTCACAGTCTAATCACAGTCTCCCTCTCATCAAGTTCCATCCCGCATTGATGATGTCAGATTTCCTTCACTGTGTCAGGCTCTAGGTCACCTTGCTTTTTACCTATTCTTTGTGATTTCCTTTAAAGACATTGGAGAGCATGGCTTTTATTACTGACTCCATTTGGGGAATATTGTTGTCTCCCGCAAATTTCCGAGTATCTTTATTGTTATTCTTTCTCCCTTGTATTTATTCTTTGTGGTGTCTTACTTGATAAGTAAGTCAACTGGATGGATGGAAAGAAAAAAAAAGGAAGGGAGGAGGAAACAAAGAATTACTAGGCATCTACTATGTTAAGCATTTAACAAATTTTTCTTTTGATTCTCACAACAATCCTAAAATTGTAATCCTCACTGTATAGTTGAGAAAACTGAGAGACAGAAGTACAGTGACTTGTCCAGGGTTACACAATTAGTAAACAGTTGAGGCTAGCTTTAAATTGAAGTCTTCACAATTCCAGGTACAATACTCTATTCACCATCCCACCTAACAGCCTCTTAGCTAATAACTATCATTTATTAAGTACTTACTGTGTTCCAGGCACTGTGCTAAGCAAAAGGCATTCAGAGAAAGGTAAGTCTCTGCCCTCAAGGGGCTTACAGTTGTAGATACATTACATAATAGAGCTGGGATTATTATCCTCATTTTAGTGGAGGAAACCGAGACAGAGCAGTTAAGTGATTTTCTCAGAGTTACATTACTACTAAGTGTCTGGGCCAGATTTGATTCATGTCTTCCTGACTCTGGGTCTGGCACTGTTCCACAGAGCTGCCTATCTAGATATTTAAGTAATTTC
The DNA here is from genome assembly GCF_016433145.1 of Gracilinanus agilis. Taxonomy (NCBI): domain Eukaryota; kingdom Metazoa; phylum Chordata; class Mammalia; order Didelphimorphia; family Didelphidae; genus Gracilinanus; species Gracilinanus agilis. The sequence goes on from NC_058131.1 coordinate 616,240,091, forward strand.
TCTCTCCCTGTCCTTTTCACCCTTAAAATCCCTTTGGTTATATTTATAAATAGAATTGTGCGATCCCTTGTCAAGTACACTATATCCCTTTACTATTTGCTATAATTTCTATTTTTTAAGCAGTGGTCCATGAATCTAAAACTTGTTCTCAGCTATCACTTTCTCAAAAATAATTCACTTCCTAAAACTGCTTTTCTCCTCTAAAGCCACTGCTTCTGATTGGCAGTGGTGATGACACTATCTTCTTTATTCTCAATACCTTAAGTTTCTTTCCCAAGGTTTTACAATTCTTATTAATACTTTCTAGTTTCAGTCAATCAATAGTCATTATATATATATATATATATAGTCACTTATATATAGCCACACACACATAAATATATACATTATATAAATGCATATATATATATAACTTCGATCTTAGAATTCATACTAAGTATTGGTTCCAAGGCAGAAGAATAGTAAGAGCTACAGAACTGTGGGTTAAGTGATTAACCCAGAGTCATAGAGCTGGACAAAATTTGAACCAAGGACCTCCTGTCTCCAGTCCTGGCTGTCTATCCACTGGGCCAACTAGCTGTCCCCAGCTATGTGCCAGTAATAATGTTAAGTGTTGAAGATATAAAAAAATGAAGCATTACCTGTTCTTTAGAACCATATATTCTAAAAGGGAAGATAACATACACATAAATAAGTATATACCAAATATATATAGAGTAGCTGAAATGTATCCTTACTGGAGAAAAGACAAACAGCTGGAGGGACTAAGAATAACCTGTAGAATTTGGCTCTTTGAGTTTTGAAAGAAGCCATGGATTCTAAGAGGAAGGGGAAAGGGAAGAGAGCCAGCAATATAGGGCAATCAATGCAAATGCCTGGATATTTTGATGAGAGAGAGAGAGAGAGATTGAGATTGACTGGCTGCTAGAGCATTTATTTATCATTTACTATATACCAGGCACTATGCATTTGAGGTGTCAAAGGTGGTTGGTAATATAGGGCTAGAGCTCAGGAGAAAGATATGGGTTCAATATATATATTGCTTCTAGTGATATTTTTTACTCCCTTGTGAATGTCCAGAAGTAATTAGTAGTTATCAGGTTTTATATCTTGGGAGGCTACTGTGGTATTTTGCCAAGAGAATTAGAGCTGGAGGGAGAAGATCAGAATTTGAATTTTGCCTCTGATATTTACTAAGTTGGTAACCTTAGAGGAAGTCCTGTTGCCTTCATGGACCTCATTTTCTTCTATAAAATGAAGATGTTGGTCTAGATTTTCTATAAGATCTCTTCTAGATTTAAGTCACCCTTTGATATCTCCTATATCTGACCTAAAAGCCTGGGACCTCACTATCACCAATTCTAGGGAAGATAATGATATAACTATATTGACTGATCCAAGTGGAGATGTCTGAATGCACAAGCAGCAGCTTGGAAATGCTGGACTATTGTAGCTTAAGAAGGTAGGGCTATGCACAATCAACCGTAATGGACTTCTCTACTAGTAGCAATGCAATGACCCAGGAAAATTCTGAGGGACTTATGAGAAAGAAAACTATCCACATCCAGAGAAAGAACTGTGAGAGCAGAAATGCAGAAGAAAAACATCTGCTTGATCACATGGGTCTATGGGGATATGATTGGGGGTGTAGACTCTAAGTGAGCACCCCAGTGCAAATATCAATAATATGGATATAGGTCTTGATCAATGACACGTGTAAAACCCAGTGGAATTGCATGTTGACTATGGGGGAAGGGTGAGAGGGGGGGAAGGAAAGAACATGAATTAGGTAACCATGGAAAAATATTCTAAATTAATTAATTAATAAACTTAAAAATAAAGAAGGTAGGGTCATGGAACTAAATCCAGACACAAGCTTTGTACAGTGCCTGACATATATATTCATGTATGTATTTATGCTTGTATATGGTATATATATGTATATATATATATGTATGTATGTATATTTTATATGTACCTATAATAGTTGAATCCATAGGAAGAGTTGAGGTTATGGAGGGCACAGAATTGAAAAGAAGAACAATGAGAAAGTCTTGGTGAATGACTGATTATTACAGCATGGTGAGATCTACCAAGAGAAGTGGAATATGAATTAGAATGTAAGCACATAAGAGAAGTAAATACTGCTATGACTCCAGATGAAGGAAAGATCACTCTAATTGCATGAATATCAGTCTATTGCAAATTTGGGGCTTAAAGGGAGGCTTCACAAAAAGATTAGAACAGAAAATGAATGCATAAGCAGGAGGCCTTAATTATGGCCCATTTTAACTTGAATATATATAGGCTTAAGGCACTTGGGGCCAGGCTAAAGGTTAGGGTTAGCAGTGAAGGCAGAGAGTCTACTGGACTATTGGAATTTAAAATTCTCTTGCCATGCCAAAAAGAAAGGGTGAGTCTTCATTCTATGGAAAGGTTGCCATCAAATAGCGCTTCCTCAGTTCAGACATTCTTTTTAGTTGATCCGTGGAGGACCCCAATCCTTTATCATTTCTCCATCAGGACAGCTTGGAGAAGTCAGAGGTGGTTATGAGCTTTGTGGGGAGGAGAAGGTTCTCAGCCAGGTGAGCGTGGCTCTTTCTCCATCAATGATGCTATTGATGTCTGGGCTGTCTAGGAATGAGGTATGAATGAGTGGAAATTTATAGCTATAGAAGATTCCAGGAAAGAGAAGGACCAGATTTTATGAGGAGGGTATATCCCCAGAGTAAAGATATCTAACTGCAAAGGAGACTGTCCCCTGTCTCCCTCCTCTCCAAAGTGGGAGATGTTTGTGTATTACCACAGATAATCAAAGGAATATTTATGAAGATGGCATTACAAGCATGTGAGGGTGGGAGAGTGGGGCTTGAGATTTTTCAATGAGTGGAAAATGGGGTGGAGGGATTCTTCCAGGTCTGGGGAATAAATAGCATGAGCAAAGTCACAAGGAAGTAGCAAAGTCTAGTCTCATGAAAGTATAGCCTATATGAGGGAGCTGAGGAGTGGGAGGAATAGCTGGAAAAATTAGATTGGAGGCTCATTGTTGAGGGCTTTGAGTGTTGGTTTAGGGCATGTTCAGTAGGCAGTTGGGAAGCCATTAAAGTTTTCCGATGGGTGCAGTAATAGGATCAGATCTGAGCATTACACAGATTAATTGGGTGGTAGCCTAGAGGGTAATGGAGACCTTACCTATTTTCCCCATCGTCACTAGGAAATCTTCCCACAGCTGGCAAGATAGAAAGGCACAGCAGAACTTCCATTTTAAAATGAAGATTTTGGAGCATTGATAGCAGACTCAGAGGCTAGGGCAGAGAAGGAGAGATGGGCTTTCATTTTGGTCATAGAATAAGAGGAGCCAGAAAGCTTTCTAAAGGACATTTCTTGCTCTCTCTCTCCTTTCCTCCTGAGGTTAAGCCAAGAGTAGAAAGAACTCAGTTCTCCGATTTAGGCCATTCTTTAGCAAACTAGGTCAGGTGGTCACCCTGCCTTTTACCTGAGCTGATGATAAATGAAGCTTAATTTATATGGCACATTTACAAGTCATGTATAAATATTAGTTTATGCAATTGGCTAATCACTTAACGCCAGATAAATGTGCACAGGCAAGATGTTTAATATGTTTACATAAACTCTGCAAACCACTGGGTCATTAATTGTACTCACCAGGCTCAGTAAACAGTGCAAAGGTGTGGAAACTGTCAGCCAGGTATGGGAACAGGTTCCCCCACACTTTTCATCCTGATGGAGCTGTGATTTATGTGGTGGGCTCCCTCCCACGCACCTTGGAACTCAGATTTTGAAAATGTTTATGCATGTGGTGCCTTCCCAGGGATGGGAGACTCAGGAGGCATTATCTCTGTCCTCCGAGGTACGAGTATCACAGTGACATTCCATTTTTCATCGAGTCAGAGCAGAAGACAGAATCCTCGGGTACCTGGATGTCAAATCTTCTCTTTTAATTTGCTTAAGTTTTACCTCAGGAGGTCTAGCACAACTTTGTGGTAGTTATGAGAAATTACTCGGGCGTGAAAAAAATTCTCTGGGTTTTTGTTCAATTGGTTTTTATGGGACTGTGGACAGCTATAAAATAAAAGCATGGCCCAGTACGGCAGTCTTCTCAGTGATGCGAGTTTGGCAGAAGCAGCCAGGAAAGCAGAAACTGTCAGAGTAGATGAGCAGACAAGGGAAAATAGGCGTGTGAGGTGGGCAGATTATTTAAACCCACATCTTTGGTGGATCTGGAAGAGACAGAGAGATAGTCAGAGAAAGATAGAAATAGAGAGACAGAAAGAAGGAGAGGAGGAGATAGAAAGACAGATAGGGAGAGAGGGGAAAAGATTAATATAGAGAGTGACAGAAACAGAAAAAAATATTTATCTGTAAAAGTGAATGGAGAAAATGGGAAGAGACATAGAAAAGTGAGATTTGACTTAAAAAATCTTTCTTCTCCTTCCTTATCATTCTATCCCTCATGTCAAATACAAGATATCCCCAAAGTCTTAGTGTACTTTTAAGCCTTTGGAATTCATTGGAATGCACAGTACCAAATGGATATGTCTGGGATTTATGTTATTTTTGTTTCACACTTTTCTGGTCTCATTTGGGCTTTTCACGGAAAGATATTGGATTGGTTTGCCATTTCCTTCTCTAGCCCATTTTACAGATGAGGAACTGAGGCAAACCAGTTAAGTGACTTTTCTAGGCTCACACAGCTAGTCAGTTTCAGAGGCCAGATTTGAATTTAGTAAAATGAATCTTCCTGATTCCAAAACCAGGCCTTGATTCACCGTGCCACTTAGTTCCCTTAGGGTTTATATTCTAAAGAAAAGAGAGCCTGAAAGGTAGCTCTATAGGTTCGAGGGGAAACTATTTTTCAGAGGAAGAAGTGATTTGGAGAGACCTGAGTCTGTTTATAGTTAGATGGGAGGAACCAGTAAGGAGACAAAATATATGAGAAAGAAGAGGGATTATTGGTTGATGGAACTTCAGGGTACTATATAGGGTACAAGGACAGATAGGATCAAGGGCAACAGATAGAGGAACCAGCCTAAGCAATGAATAGGGATGCTGCTTCTAAGATGGGGAGAAAGGAGAAGAAACTGTTTTTTTTAAATTGTAATCCTTACCTTCTATCTCAAGAATCAATACTGTGCATTTAGTTATAAAGCAGAATTGTGGTAAAAGATTAGGCAATGGCGGGGGAGACGGGTTAAGTGACATGCCTAGAGTCACACAATTAGGACATATGTGAGGTCAGATTTGAACCCAGGACCCCCTATCTCTAAGCTTTGTTCTCTAACCACGGAGCCACCTAGCTGTCCCTGAAACCAATAAGTTGTTTTTTTTTTAAACCCTTACCTTTTGTCTTAGAGTCAATACTAGGTATTGGTTCCAAGGAAGAATAGTGGTAAGGACTAGACAGTGGGGGTTAGGTGACTTGCCCAGAGTCACACAGCTAGGAAGTGTCTGAGGCCAGATTCGAACCCAGGACCTTCCGTCTTTGGACCTTGTTCTCAATTCACTGATCCACCCAGCTGCCCCCCAAGTTTTGAGGATGGAGTAGGAGGTTGAAGCATTTGTTGCCTTCAGAATGCTAGTGAAGAAGAAGGCAAAGACATCTACCGGGAGTGTGCAAAGTGAGCCAAGGGGAAGATAGAGGAGTATTGTGGAATTTAAGGATGAAGGAAAGGGTTTAGAACATTCCATAAAGGCTTGAGATGAGAATCTAGTGCAAAGATATCGAAGAGATATGAGGGGAAAGGTGTGAAGAAAGAGAATGTGTTGATCATCTAATAGAGTTTCCAAAAAGCAGAGGGGAAGTGGAAAGAAGAATTATGGACAGGGTTGGGATAATTAGGGATGAAAAAGAAAAAGGAGTGTAAATATGGAAAATACTTGTCTCTTTGTCCTGTAGCTGTTCAGAGAATATCTTTCAGCCTATGAATCCTCTTTACCTGCTAGAGAAGCAAGATGAGGTGGAAGGAGCACAGAATCCCATAACTCTGATTCTACTAGTTACAGATGTACGCCTGTGACATTGGGTCAGTCACAAGCACTTCTGAAGTGTTTACTCTATACAAGCACTCTGAAAAGTGCTGAGGCCATCAACAGTGGGAAAACATCAGTGAGTGCCCGTCTTCATTAGGGACAAATGTGAGGAAAAAACCCTAAGTAGAAACAGGATGTGTAAGGAAAAGATGGAAGATCATCTCTGAGGAGAAGGCTTTAGTAGCCATTGGGACCAAGAAGAGTCTGTCCTACAGAAGGTGGCATCAGAGGTGGCATATGAACAGCTCATTTGGTTGTCTGAGTTGGTTTTCTCATCCACAAAATGAAGGAAAGAAGTAACTGTTTGTATAACCCCTACTGTGTGCCAAGCACTATACTAAGTGCTTTTTGTAAATATTATCTCATTTGCCTCTCACAACAATTTCCAAACAAGATTCATTATACTTTTCTGAGATATTATCCTTGATGGCATTTTTTTTAAATTTTGAGGACAAGAGGACAAAGTATTACCTGGGAATTACGATTAGGTTTTACAACAAGAAGAGTCCTTAAAATAAAGCCCCCATAATTCTACAAATTAGGGAACTGAGGCCCAGAAAGGCTAGAATAATTTGTTTGAAGTCTGACAGAATTAAAAAGTAGAGCCACTAACTCACTAATTAATGTGTGTCTCCTGATGCTTACACTGGGACTTCACCTAATCTTCAGTGTGTTATTTTTCTTCTTCCCCTCCAGTCAAACCATGAGTAATTATTGGGTATCTATTATAGGCCCAGTCCAATGATGGGATTTAGAAGTGATGCAGAAAAGTATATTGCATAGTTCTTGCCTTCACAGAGTTTATGGTCTAATTATGGAGTCTATAATCAAGCTAAGATGTGGTCCATACAAAGATGAACAGCAATTACATACATTATCTCACTTGATTTTCACCATAACCCTATGAAAAATAAATACTTTAAATGTTATCATCTCCATTCTACAGATGAGGAAACTAAATCTAGGCAGTGTACAGATAAGTCCATGGTTACAAAATTGGAATCTGTGTCACTTCTGACTATGGGCAGCTACATTAGGTGCAGTAAATAGAATTAGAAAGATCTGAGCTGAAATCTGGCTTCAGACATTTCTTAGCTATGTGTCCCTGAACAAGTCACTTAACTCTTTTAGCTCCAGTTTCCTCATCTGTAAAATAAGCTTGAGAAGAAAATGGCAAAACTCTCTAATATTTTTGCCAAGAAAAACCCAAATGGAGTCACGAAGAGTTGGACACAATTGAGAAAGATCTGTTCAAAAACAGAACTATCCTGACTTTTCCAAAATACTGTCTCTCTATAGGAGATCAAATGGCAAGTCTAGGTTTTCAGTATTAAAGGAATTCAGAGAAGGAGAAGATCACTTGTTACCAGCTGGTATGTTTGGTCTCTACTTTACTATTATTATCATCCCCCTTCCCTCTAAATCAGGATAAGAATATCACTAGAAAGCCAACACCATGGAGGTTGCTTCAGCTTTGATAGTCACACCCCATCAGAACTCTCATTTGTTTCTGTCCCTTTGATTAGAGAGCAATACAAAACAAACAACAACAACAAAAACTTCCTCCCATTACCTCTTCTTTATAGAGGGCTCAGCCATCTCATCACTTGCCACCAGTAGCTCCACTTGGTTTTGACTCCACCATTGTTAGCATGCCTAAGCTGAGTACACTTTTATGCCCTTCTCCCCTTTCCTGTTTCTTTTGAGTATTGTCTTCCCCCTTTAGACTGTAATTTCCTCGTGAGCAAGAACCATCTTTCTTATTTGCATCCTCACCACAGTGAGTGGTTGGCACATAGAGGGCACTTAATAAATAAATATTTATTTGTATTATATAATTGTGTATTTCTAATTTATTATATAATTTCTGTGAGCTGGCAGATTAAAGAGTAAAGTTTTACCAATAAGGTGGGACTTGAGTATGGCTCACAGAATGGGTAGGATTTAGATGGATGAAAAGTAAGAAGGGGGAATCCGTGATGGTGGCAATGGTAATATCATAAATTCAAATTGGTTACTTTGATGGGTAGGCATTTCCCAAGGGAACCTCTTTCCTCTTCCTTTTTCCCTAGATCACAGAATACACTCTTTGAATCTTGACTTTGAAGGCTCTAAACCCCACTTCCCAGGGCTCTTCAATGATATTTGTCTGCCTGCTTTGGTGACTGGGGTTGCTATTTTCCGCTGTGATGTCTTGTGGAAAGAAGCTTGGTGTGAGTCATTTACGATGACAGGGCTTTCTGAAAAAGATGGTATCGTTTGTAGAGAGTGTAACCAAGGGGCTTAACTAAAGGCAGTTTGCAGAAGACAGTGGTGAATTGTGATATAGCTCTGCTTGGGATCCTTTTATCAAATTTTGATTGAAAATGAAAATTGGGAACACAGGAGTGGATAGATGAAAGGAAAGCAGTTTTGTTTGGCAAGTATTAAATTGGTAGGAGAGAGAAATCATCATTAAATGATTGGGAAAAGGAAAGATATAAATGGATAAATTATTAAGGAAATACTCACTGAGCACCTTTTGTATGTCCCCAGTCTTCCACAGCATGCCTTGAGAAGTACAAAGAAATAAAAACATGGAATCAGGTAGGCAGATTTCTAGCCAACCTGGTAGTAGGGAAGTATCTACTACTTTCTTTCTGACAAAAGATTTAGTGAGAGAGTGATTCACTTTGGCTTCAGCTGGAAAGAAAACTTAACTGGCTGATTCTCAACTCAGAGTATGTTGGGGCCTCAAGAAGTCATCTATCATTGGAATCAGAAGACTTGGGTAAAAATCCCACCTTCATCACTGCCTGTGTTCTCTTGAACTAGTCCCTTGGCATTTTAGAGTCTCAGTTTTCTTATCTGTAAAATGAGAGTGTTGGATTAGAATGACCTCTAATAAAATCCTTTCTAATGCTAAATCTGTGACCTTAACAAAACCACTTTGCAGACTATATTCAAATATTCTAATAAAGCCTCATGGAAAAAGGAAACTTCTCTGGTTTCCAGGTATTCTTCTAGTCAATTGCACTTCTTAGATGATTATGGAGAATGTAGTTCAGGGAAGGAGGGGAAGGAATGTGCCTTAGTTTTGAAAAAGAAACATTTTTTTCAGACAGTAATTATGCACATCCAAGAAGAACTAATCCCTCCATATGGAAACCACAATTCTTCTATCATGAAGAAGTCCCTGCTTAAGAAACCTTCAAAGATTGGGGAACTGTAGCTTTAAGTTTCTTTCTGGCTAATATGCAAGTTCTCAGTGCATTGCTCCAGCCACTCTTGCGTTCAATAAACATGAGGAATTGCACCATAATAGCAACCAATGCACACAGACACACACTTTAATTAAAGGAATACATCACACAATAAAGTACATTTAAATGAAAAATCTTTCCATTAGAAATATGGTTTCTATTTTTTTTCCCTCCCATCGCTGAACTTTTCTGATGTTTAAACACTTCTGAGGGAGCAGGAGAGGGCAGCCCAGGGTCAGGACAAGAGTGTGCTGGGGAGATAAGGAACTGTAGGCTTGGCTTTGGACCAGGGTCAATGTTAGCAGAGCTTTGCCTGCTGACAGGCAGAGATCTTTGACCCTCTGTGCCCACAGAGTCAATGGAATTGATGAATAAAATTGATGTGTGAGAAGATTTCTTTATTTCTTTTTTTGCATAGCACTTTGCTTTTCAAATTTTCAATTAGCGAGCAGTTATTTTTCTGTCCTTTCCCTCGCAATTTAAAAGAAAAAAGGAAAGACAAACTCATTTTAAGAAATACATAGAGTTAAGCAAAAAGAATTCTTAGAATGTCCATATCCCAAATAACTTGGAAGCCCTTCATTATTTTTACATTTACATTTTATTGATATTCTTTTTATATAACCTACATTTCCTACTCTATCCCTCCTCTCTACCCTCTTCTAGAGAGTCATCTCTAATAATAAACAATGAAAAGGGTAGAAGAAAAAGATGATTTCTTAAAGCTTCAAGGAGAGGAGGGATGGGATGCCAGGACAAAGTGAAAGGAATTCAGATGCTGGATTGTTTACATAGACCATTCTTGATTTCTTCTGGCTTCTGGACTTTGCCTCCCATCCACCCCCCCACAAATAGCCAGAAAACCTAGCTTTTCCTTTATTTGAGGAGGAAGACTCCATGCTTCTTTTTTCCTCTTTCCTCTTTTTTGAGGTTTTTGTGATGACAGAAATCTCCACTTATCATCAGAAACAGTGAAAGAGTCAATGTCTGAATCTTAAAAATCAGTGAGGTTTCTACTTCCCTAAAGTTTCCAGTTCTTGAAAATGATAGGACCTGTGATCATAGCTTATTCGAAGGTTTATTTGGCCCTCACATTTTGAAAAGAGCTTCCAGAAAATGACCTGGAGAAAGTCCAGAGCATATATGCATAAGCCACTGAAGAGAAGAGCAGTAGGTTAATGGAGCTTTAACCCCAATGATGGCTGTTGAAGAAGTCTAAAGAGAAATCTAAGGAGCTGACAGTGACTATATTTGAATTTTATGAAGGTGATTCTGAGAACTTGTTTTCTATTTCCTCAGAAGGAAATGTTTTTAAATGGACCTCTAAGGTCCCTTCCAATTTTCTTTTAAGATCCCTTCCTATGGACTTTTTAAAAACCCTTACCTTATGTCTTAGAATCAATACTAAATATCAGTTCCAAAGCAGAAGAGCAGTAAGAGATAGGCATTTGGAGTCAAGTAACTTGCCTGGGGCCACACAGCTAGGTCAAATTTGAACCCAGGTTCTTCCCATCTCTAGACCTGGTTCTTTATCTACTGAGTCACCTAGCTGACCCCTTCCAGTGATTTCTAAGGTAATGTCCTGCTCTAAATCTGTGATCATATAACCCTCAATAGCAAGCAAGACACAAAGAAGAACTTTCTGAGCATTAATTGATTGGATGAGCTAAGGAAGGTTATTAAACTTCTGTCCCTGGAAATATTCAAGAAGTCATTGAAAGACAAGTCAAGAAAGATTGCATGTTCTAGACCACCAGTCCTCGACTTTTCAGAAATGATAGGGCTACTCTGTTATTCACCTGAAGCCTCATGATCAGTCATGGAAGTGGGATGCTAAAAAGGAAGGTTGTGTCCTAGAAGATGTGATATGAATAGGAGAAGGAGGAAAGAGGGGAGAGAATTTCTATGGTTCTTGATTTTCAACCATGACTGAAAGGAGGAGCAACCCCTCCTCATCTCTCTTCCCTCCAGTCTTTTCTCCTTCCTTTACCTTTTTGAGCTTTCCCCTCTCTCCTTTCCCCTCCCCTTTCTTTTCTCCTTTCTTCCCCTCCCCTCCCTCAGCTAGAAATGTTTTTGCAAGCTTGAATGATGGGAGCCCAATACCTGTGGGGCTGCTTGATCAAGCGGCTGGTCAAGATTGACCTGGCAGAAACCTCTGTTTTAGTCATTCACCTAGAGGAGAGAGGGAGGGGGAGAGTGCTCAGTTGAACTTGCAGCCTTGATTCTTTTGAGCAGTCAGTTCCTTAGCACCCTGAATGATGTTCTGCACACATTGGGCATGATCCATGTATATTTAAATATGGAGGCTGTGGTGTTCCCTTTCTTACTCATTAAGGAGATGGACAACAATGCCATGAAGTCTTTCTTCTTTAGTCTAAAAAGTTGATACTGGGAGAAGATAGACTGGAGCATCATAGCTATGCTTCTTACTCTGCCTCCCTCCCTTTGTTCTGCCAAAGGTTGGCTCATCTCTGTTCGCTGCCTCCGTGGGGGATGGATGGCCTGCCCAAAGCTCACAAAATAAATTTTGTGCCTAACTGCAGTGGAAAAACAACATGTTTTCTAAATGACTGGTGCAATATTATGAATCTTAAGAAAATATCCTCTAGGGAATAAATGTATTTAAACTGATTGGACTTTATGGAATCAGGAGGACACAAAGCTCATTTGGGTGGCAGCATGTTAAAAAGTGACTTCGATGCACTGGGAGAAGCTCCAATCCATCTCACTTAAAGATTGAATCCCACTTGTTCTTCCATCAGTGCTAATATTTTCTTCTGCCACTTGGGGTAATTAGCAGGGTTATGTGTTGTTCTGAAGAAGGGGTTTCTCTCAAGGGAGCCATCTGCTCCTCTTGCTTGGTGCTGCAGTGAAGTGGTTTTCAGTGACTAGTTTTGTGCAGGAGCAAAGATATTTTGCTCCTTTCTTAGGGAAGAGAATTCCGGGTCAAGGAAGGCTTCAGAGAGGACCCTGCCTATAACAGGCAGTGAGTTTTTCCTGAGTCTCAGAACTGTGGGTAAACTCTCAAAGAAGCCAAGTAACATTCAAAAAGGCAGTTTCCAAATCAAAATAATACTCACTGGCCAACTCAGAGGACATTCAGGGATAACAACATTCTCAGTGGAGCTATCAGTGCAACCATTCTGGAAAACAATGTGTAATTATGCAGATAGAGTGAATATAATTTCCATTTCCTATGATCCAGAGGTTCCATTGCTAGATATATACACCAAGGAGGCTGTGAACAACAAGGAATAATCACTCTTTATGCTGATACTATTTGGATGTTTAAGGATTTAGAAATATAGAACTGGAAGAAGGCTTAGAATTCATTTAGTCTAAACACATATTGATTATAGTCTACCTTGTATGTCCATGGAGCAGAATCCACCCAGATGTTTAGCTGTCCCAGAATCTTCTTAGGTTCCTCTTATTCTGGGGTGAGATGTCTTAACATGGAGTTTGGAAACTACAATACAAATATTTTCCTTTGTAGTGCTGTATACTTTATTTGGACTTGGAAAATGTTATTCTGATAATGGGTTCATAGGTTTTATCACACTGCCAGCAATATCTATGATATAAAAAGGTTTAGGAACTCAACATCAAGGGGATTAATCTTATATTTTCTGTCACATTAAATTGTTTTTGTTGATAGCTTTTGTTTTTATATCATTTACATTTTCCCTTGTTTTCATCTCTCTTCCCCCACCTAGAGAGCCATCTCTTATGAAAAAAAAAAGGCTTCAAAAAAAAAGAAGAAAAAGAAGGGGGGAAAACCAACAAAGCTGATTAATACATAAAAAAATCTGGCATTCTACATAATATTACATGTCAAGAGATTCCACCCAACCCCCATAATACACACATATACACAAAACCAAACACAAGCATACACACATACTAACATCTTCTAGAAAGGAGTTGGGGGAAGCCTGTCCTCAGGTCTCCTTTAAGGAAAAACTTATTCTTGGTTATTTCCCAACATTCATTTTTCTGTTGTTTTATGGTTATTGTTGGTTTTCTCCCCTTACTTATACTCTCATAGGCATTGTATGTATTGTCTTCTTTGTATTTTATTTCACCTTGCATCCATTCAAGTGAGTCTTTCCATACTTCTCTGGATTAATCAGATACTTCTTTTCTTATAGCACAATACTATTCGATTACATTCATGTACCACAATTTGTTTAGCTGTTCCCCTATTGATGGAAAACTGCTTTGCTTCCAATTTTTTGCTACCCTAAAAAGTCCTGCTGTAAACATTTTAATGTAAATGGAGCATTTCTTTTTATTCATTATGCATGTATTCCAGTATGTATTTATTCTTGGTGTATATATCTAACAATGGAATCTTTCGATCAAAGGATATGGAAATTTTTTCTATGTTATTTGTTATAAAAATTGTTTTCCAGAATGGTTGTACTAATTGACGACTCCACTAACAGAGCACCTGCCATTCCACAACACCTCCAACATTGACTATTTCCATTGTTCCTGTCTGCCATCCCTACAACATTTTTATAGATCTAGCTCAGTGCTGCAGCTTCTTGTTTAAAGCCTTTCAGATTATTCCAGACACTACCAGTATTTTCTTTTCTGAACTCTTCCAGCCCTTTAAGACTACACCAATCACAATTTATAATTATATGCTGTCCGACATTGCTTTCTAATTATTTTACATATGCTAGTCTTCAGTCACCAACTTAATTCAATCCAAGAAACATTTATTATATGCAAAGTACTTTTCCAAGTACTAGGGAAACAATGAGGAAAATGGAAACCTGTTCTTCTCCTCTAGGAGCTTACTTCCTACTTTGAGATAAATAAAAGGTAACTTGAGGATAGTACATACGATGAGTGAAGGTTGTGTCAACATCCTTTCTTCCATGGACTTGAGGAACTAGTTCTGGCCAGTACATGGACCCAGAAGAATGCCACTATCCTCTTTGGTCAGTGCCACCACACTTCCTCATTCACCTAGCCCATATCACATCCTGAATTTTGTTTTATATATAATAGAGGTCCTGGTTACCATAGAAACTCTTGCTCTTCGCCTGCACTGTACCTTGGCTTCAGTTCACACTGGCATGAAATTTTCCTGTTTACTTTCTGTGAATGCAGATTTCAAGGTACTCTTATTGCAAGACTTCAAGGCTTCTTAGAAGTTGGGGAAGTGAAGAGACCCTTTGCTGCCTTGATTACCTAGAAATTGTGCCTATATTCTTCCCCTGTACAGCCAAAGCTATGTTTCCTTTCCTTTCCTTTCCTTTCCTTTCCTTTCCTTTCC
>NC_058131.1:616284614-616304169 GCF_016433145.1 Gracilinanus agilis
GCAGAAGGTAGTGAAAGTCCGTGGGCTGGAGATCTTTATTCGCCCCTGAGGCGATGCCTTCAGTGCTTGGGAAAGGCTGTGTATTAGGGGCCTTTGTCCAGGCCAGAGGAGGTGCCTTCACCCATGTGGGCGCTCAGGGAAAGTCCCAGCCACCTGGGGTCTCTTGTCTTGCAGTGCACAGGTACAGGCTCCAGGGCTGCCAATGATTATCTGGTTGCCCCAGTCCTGTTTACCAGCTTGTGCGGTGTGGGGGGTGGGGGAGGGGCTTCTTCCTCTCGTGTTTTAGTGAGAGCTGTTTCACCCCTTTAAAGTGTGGAAATGCCCCGATTCTGTGTACCTTCAATGCTGCGCCCTGTTGTGGGGTTCCTTCGTTCCCCTGGACTCGTTTTTATTTCCCCTTGAGGGGTCCTGTGTGGTTCGGTCAGGAGAGATCGAGCAGCTGCTCCTTACTCTGCCGCCATCTTAACCGGAAGTCTGCTTTTGTATTTTAAGGCATTACTCTTGACAGTACTAAGGAAGGAGGGGGTAGGGTGTCAGGGGAAAGATAATGAGTTCAGTTTTGGATATGTCAAGTTTAAGATATCTACTGAATATCCAAGCTGATATGTCTGAAAAACAGATGAGAGGTGGGTAGAGAGTTTGGTTCAAGATATGCTGATCATTCTCAGATTCACCAGTCTTGACCTCATGCCTGGATTACTGCAATAGACTGAGAGTGGATCTTACCTGCCTCAGGTATCTCCTCACTTCATTCCATCTTCTGATTCAGCCACTAAAGCAATTTTCCTAAAGAACAATATCATTTCCTTACTCATAAGCTCCAGTGGCTCCCTATCTCCTCCATGATAAATACAAAGTTCTCTGCTTGTCATTCGAAGCCCTTCATAAGCTTAACCCCATTCTATCTTTCCAGACTTCTTATGCCTTATTCCCTGCCACTTACTCTTCAGTCCTTTAACTTTGACTTCCTTGCTTTTAAGATTAGAATTCTCTGGAGACTATATTAATTTATAATTGTTTATTAAATAGTAAAAAGTCAGTCAGAGAAAGAAAAGGAATATAGCCACATGAACAGTTCTCCCTTCGAACACCTTCCTTAGCTAACCTGAGCTTGCTGCTCACCTTTCTTACGAAATCTAGGATACTCTAATATGGCCTTTTCCTCCAAATTCAATGTCCTTCACTCATTCTTCATTATCTCCACTGCTCTGTGGAGCTGACTTTGTTGATCATTATTTCCTCCTTGATACTCTCTTTGTAGGTTTTTTGGGGGAGCCATCCCCTCCAGGCTCTTCTCTATTCACTGTTGCTGCTTGGCCAAAAAAACAAATGAGAGCTTCCTTGATCTATAATTTATTATGCCACTCCCTCTCAACATCACTTTTTCTGGGGCTCCCTGACTGGACAGACTTGTCCATTTGGGTGAGAGGCCAGGATTCCAAATGCCAGGAGTCCTGTGGGACAAGAGGAAAGCTTTTTCCTCTGACCTCCTCCCATGCATCCATCCCCCTTATTCAGATAAGCCTCAGGTCTTGTTCTTAATTCAATCAAAGGGGTGACCAAAATGGATTTTCATATTCAAAATGAAACTTTCCTTTTTAAAAAAAAAAAAACCCTACCTTCCATCTTGGAGTCAATACTGTGTATTGGCTCCAAGGCAGAAGAGTGGTAAGAGTAGGCAATGGGGTTAAGTGACTTGCCCAGGATCACAAAGCTGGGAAGTGTCTGAAGCCAGATTTGAACCTAGGACCTCCCATCTCTAAGCCTGGCTCTCAATCCACTGAGCTACCCAGCCACTCCCAAAACTTTCCTTTTTATAAAGGTAAGAAGGGTACAGATTGATGATAAATTCTCATACTGTTGTTCTACAAACAAGACACTGTTTCTTGGCATTTTCTCTCTGTCCCCCCAACCTCTCCCTCCTCATTTCTGTCTGCTGACTTCCCTAGCTTCCTTTAAGCCCTAACTAAAATTCCACCTTCTATAGGAAGCCTTTTCCTGCCTATATTCATTCTAGTCATTTTTTCTCTTAATTATTTCCTCCTTCTGTTATATATAGCTTATTTGTACGTATTTATTTGCTTCTCATCTCTTCCATTAAATCGTGAACTTTGGGGGGCAAAAATAAGTGTTTGACTCTTTCTATCTTCACTTAGTATAATGGCTGATGCATCATAGGGTCTTAATTAATGTTTTTTGACTAATTGGCTGATTATATGGGCAGATTTTTGTTATACGTGGAGATCCACAGTCTCCATGACCTTTGCCCTTGCCCTTGACTATGAGCTGAAGTATTCGCTTCTGAAAAAAACTTTTCAATTGAAGGTAACCAAGATGCTACCCAGTCTAAGCAAATAGTCACAGACCTCGGTAGTTTGCTTTGACTATGTAACTATCCCCCAAACCTTCCCAATAAATTTTCTCTTTCTTTTTTATCCCAGTCAGGCTCTAGGCAAGGAATTCAATTTAATCTCTCTGCCAGCAGTCAAAGGTAGGATCTGATATAGAAAGGCAAATGGAAGGAATAGAAACTGAAAAGCAGATAGTCTCTAGGTTTTTTCTTGATAGGCAGATTCTCTCTGAGAGTGATGGAAGTACAGAG
Organism: Gracilinanus agilis; assembly: GCF_016433145.1. Taxonomy (NCBI): domain Eukaryota; kingdom Metazoa; phylum Chordata; class Mammalia; order Didelphimorphia; family Didelphidae; genus Gracilinanus; species Gracilinanus agilis. The sequence continues at coordinate 616,287,217 of NC_058131.1, forward strand.
AAGGGAATGAAGGGAGAAATCCATCTTTTCAGGGAATCAAGCATAGCGACATCATCTGTGGACATGGACAAGTCACAGATGCCTTCTTTGAAGGAAAGGCAGAAATACTAGTAGAGGCAAATGCAAAGGAGGTAGAAATAAGCATAACATGCTTGGGGGTTGTGATTGCCCTTGCCTGTCTCTCTTTCTTTGCTCTGGTTTCCTTGACAAATGAAGAGGTGATTAGATCAAGGTGATTAGGTCATACAGTGACATTGATACTCTAGTGTAGTTAGCATCTGATCAGATAGAATGATCAGGATCAGGAAGTTATAGAGGAAACAGTTGTATCTTCCTCAATGAGAGTGATTGGGAAACTGATATGAACTCATTATGGTCATCTACCTTGAATGCTTAGACAAGCCTAAGAAAAATAGGGAATGTGAACTACCCATTTGAACTATGGTATTGTAGGTTCTAATGTTAAAAGAAAAGACCTGCAACCTATTGTTTGCTAGCCTCTGCAAAGGGAAGTGATGAGTAAGAGACAGTGAATCTCACGGTTGGAAGAGATCTCAAAGGATATCAGTTCCAAACTTTATGGAATGCAATCTCTTCTAAAGTATACCTAAGAAGGGTCATCTAGCCTTGGTTTAAAGGCATTTAAATTAAAAATAAATTGGCTCATAGAAATAAGATGAGGAAAATGTGGCTGAATTTTGTGGGGGAAAAAATTAGAAGTTTCAGTGGAATGAAAATACATTCCTTCCAGAGAAAACTATTCTACTTTTGTATATTTCTAAATATTAGGAAGATTTTTGTTTGACTGTTACTTACATATACACTAAATCTCTTTGCAACTTTCACTTCTGATTTCTACTTTTGTTCCCTGGAGTCAACCAGGACAGGTCTAACCCCTGTCTACATGGCAGCCTTTAAAAACTTGAAGGCATCTATTATATTTTTAGTAAGCCTTCTCCATCAAAATGTGGCTAGTTCCTCTAATCCTCGTAGTATGTATTATTAGACCTTTTACTGTTCTAGTTACTCTCCCTTGAATACTTTCCTCCTGATAAATATCATTCCTAAAAAGTGGTAACCAAAACAAAATGCAGTGCTTTCAGAAAGTTTCCTGGAGCAAAATTGAGTACAGACGAACTATTAATTATCTTCATAGCCCTAAAACTGGTCCCCTCCTCCTCTCTTTAGGATACTTAAATTTATTTATTTTTAAAATTCATTTTAAAAAATTGAGTTCCAAATTTCCACCCACTGAGAATTCAAGCAATATACTATCAATTATACATGTAAAATAATATAAACCATGTTTCCATGTTAGCCATATTGGAAAAACTCAAACAAGAAATAAAAAAGTGAAAAAAGTATGTTTCCATCTGCACTCAGAGTTCATCAGTTCTCTCTCTGGAAATGGATAGCATTTTTCATCATGGATATTGGATCACTGTCCTAATCAGAATAACTAAGCCTATAATAGTTAATCATCCTTATAGTATTGCTGTTACAAAGTTCTCCTAGTTCTGCTCAGTTCACTTTTTCTCAGTTCATATAAATCTTCCTCAGTAAAAAAATACCTTTCTTAATGTGTCCTAAGATGACAGTTCTTATTTGTTATTTTATTTTTTTTATTCATTCATTGATTACATTACTTATTATTTATTATTTTATTTACATTACATTACATTATATTTATTTATTACATTACATTATTTATTTTATTTATTACATCACTCATTACATCACAGTTTGATTTGACTTATATTGAATTTGCATTCCATCTAAAGTTCCATTTCTTTCCCATAGGAACCATTATCTAGCCATGCCTTCTTCATCTTATTGCTTTGAACTGATATATTTTTAATTCAAGTATATGATTTCACATTGATATTTATTAAATTTCATCCTCTTAGATTCATCACAACATTCTAGCCTGTTGTAATCTTTTTTATCTTAGCTATGGAATGAAACATGCTAGATATCCTGCCTAGCTATTGACATTTAGAAGGAGAAGAGGTAGTTAACTGGTATAGCATAGCCAGAGAAGGCTTCCTAGAGCTGGTGGAATTTAAACTAGCCCTTCAAGAATAGATAGATTTTGAGATCTCTTGACTATTACTAGTTGAGATTAGATGGCAAATAATCTGCTATAGGGACTCCTGTTGAAGGATATACACTTGACCATCATTGGACAATGATTATTCACTTTCTTGGCTCAAAGATTGATGTGGTGTGCTGAAATAGCACCACTCTTGGAAATAGAAAACCTCTACTCATACCCTAATTCTGAGACTTACTGGCTGTGTGACCTAGTTAATCTTATGATCTTAGAATCATAGAATCACTTGATTTCTTAAATGTTCAGTTTCCTCCTCAGTAAAATGTGAATAATGATACTTGGCGTAGCTATCTCATAAGATTGTTGTTGGTAAAATTGTTTGCAAACTTTGAAATGATAGATCATTGTGAAATGTACATGTGTTAGATGCTTTTCAAATGTTTACTATGTACAAGGTCTAATGGTAAGCATTTGGTATTAAATTTAGTTTCTCTGGATCAGTTGGGAGTTATGGTTATTCTATATCTATTTTTAAAATTTTATTTAATAGATTTAATAGAAAGCAAATGTTTTTCTTCTGTGTTTCTACTCCCACAGTTCTTTCTCTGGATGTGGATAGTTCTTTCTTGTAAGCCCCTCAGAAATGTCTTGGGTCATTGTCCATTACATTTGATTGTACCACAGTGTATCCATCTCTGTGTACAATGTTCTCCTGGCTCTGCTCCTTTCACTCTGCATCAATTCCTGGAGATCTTTCCAGTTCACATGGAATTCCTCCAGTTTGTTATTCCTTTGAGCACAATAGTATTCCATCACCAATAGATACTACAATTTGTTTAGCCATTCCCCATTTTGCCACCACAAAGAGCACAACTATGAATATTTTTGTACAAGTCTTTTCCCTTATTACCTCTTTGGGTATAAACCCAGCAGTGGTATGGCTGGATCAAAGAGCAGTCAGTTTTTAAAAGCCCTTTGGGTATAGTTCCAAATTGCCATCCAGAATGGTTGGATCAATTCACAACTCCACCAGCCATGCATTAATATCCCTATTTTGCCACATCCCCTCCAACATTTATTATTTTCCTTATTGTCATGTTAGTCAATCTGCTAGGTGTGAAGTGGTACCTCAGAGTTGTTTTGATTTGCATTTCTCTAATTATAAGAGACTTAGAACATTTATGAAATCTATTTTTAAACAGTATCTTAATGTTCTGGAAAGAACATTTCCATAGCAGTTGAATCAGTTTTTGGTATTCATTATCTCCCTTTTCCCCACCCCACTTTGTGTTTTGCAGCTTTATAGCTCCATGGATTTTGGGAGAAGATGGCAACTGATGCATGAGCATATTACCCCCAACAGGTTTTATTGGTAAGTTCTTTGTCTGATTGATATTCATTCATTGATTTTAATATTTATTGACCACTTATTCTGTTCAAAGGACTATTTTTGTGCTGGGGTGGGGGGTAATGTGAAGATAAAGAAGCTATATTTTCTGGGCAGTTAAGTGGCTCAGTGGTTTGGGAGCCAGGTCTGGAGATGGGTGGTCCTGGATTCAAATCTGCCCTCAGACACTTCTAGCTTTGTGTCCCTGGGCAAGTCATTGCCTAGCCTTTGCTTCTCTTTTACCTTTGAACCAATAAACAGTATTGATTCTGAAACAGAAGGTAAGGCTTTATTTATTAAAAAATAAAAGAAAGAATAAGCTACCGTTTACAACTTATATGAAGTGATCACATATATACAAAAATAGGTTCAGTATTATTAGTTCTATATTGCTACAACCGTAGAGTGTACTTGGAATTATCTTAAGACACTAATGATTTTCTCATTGTTTTAACAAACAAACAACTATCTCAGTGTCATTTTTTTGTTTTCCTAAGATCAGATAGGTAAAGTGACTTGCCCAAGATCATACATGTTTTAAGTGGCAGAAATAAGATTGTGATCCAGGTTTTTTGATCTCCAAACCCAATATTCTTTCCACTACACTCTTTGGCTCATTCCAGTTGTTAGCTAAATTAACAGGTGATAAGAAGCAACAACTTTATAGAGCATTGGAGTCTAGTGAGAATGGGAAGATGTGGGTGAGGTTAAGAGCTTATGCTAAAGGCATTTAGGTTAATGGATAGAGAGAGAGTCATGCCTAGAGACAGGAGGTCCTGGATTCAAATCTGGTTTCAGATATTTCCTAGTTGTGTGATCCTGGGGAAGTCATTTAACCTCAATTGCTTAGCCCTTACTGCTCTTCTGCCTTGGAACCCATACTTCCTTAATAATTCTAAGACAGAAGGTAAGGGTTTGGGGGTGGGGAAAAAGAGCTTACTTACCCTTCTTGTTAGATATTGTAGTAGTATTAAGGTACAGTGGAAAGAACATTAAATTGGATTTTAATTCAAAAGACTTGGATTCTAGTCCCAGCTCTGCTCTTAGTGAGTTAGAAACTTGGGTAAATTATTTACCTTTCTGGATCCGAGTTTCCTTTTTCACAAAATGAGGGAGCTTCACAAGATAATCCCATCTCTGCCTTCTAATACTTCATCATCTGTTGTATGCAGTGTAATGCCTTGAATTCCAGAATTGATGATTAAAAAGATTTATTAATACCTTGTAGTATAGATCCTTAAAGAGGTGAGCCAGAGAAGTTTGTCACCGTTTCCTATGTAGCACAGCAATTCCACAGCCTGCTTTCCTCACTTGCAAATTATTATTTGTGTTGAACTGTAATAGATTGGCTCAGCCCCCTATGACTATTTGAAATGTGGAATTATGAATAATGAAAGTTTCCTATAACTTTAATGATCAGTTTGGAAGCAGAGAGAATAATGGATATCAAATCCCAACCACTTCCTTTTCCAAAAGTTGGAGTATTTCTGGGCTTTGTGAACCAAAAACACTACTTCTTTTAGGAAAAGTAGGAGTCTTTAACAAACTGGGAGGAAATAGAAATGTTCTATGTATGATTTTGCAGTGCTCCGGCTATTTGACTTTGGTCAGCTGTTTATCTGAAATGGGCCAATTTCTGCAAGGTCTGATGCTCAGGACTTCTGAATGAAAAACTATGATGTAAAACTCTCATTCAGACTATTAAGAAATTGAGGTGGCCAACCATCCGGGGGAGCTAAGTAGAGAAAAGTAGCACAGTAGACTGGACAAGCTTTGTCATCAATTCTGAAAGAAATTAAATTAAATGGACTAGGAAGTACATTTCCCTTTTTTGGATAAAAAGAGAGAAAAAAAGTTTTCTGACCCAGAGGTTTTATCCCCTTCCTTTGTGAGGGGAAAAAAAAAGATTCAATTCCTAAGTCCTGCTTGTCCCTGTTAATTTTATTCCAGATTCTCTTGCTTTGCATTTTCTTTTTACCTGCCCCCATGGGGGAAAATAAAAATTAGTGCCCATGATCACTTGCCAAGTAATTGCTGAAAGCCTTGGTTTGCAATTATCGCTCGTCCTTTTCTGATGTAGATTTGCCTCAATTATTCTGTGTGCTTGTGTGTGTGTGTGTGTGTGTGTGTGTGTGTGTGTGTGTGTGTTTTATAGGGATTATGAAGCAGTAACTCATTTCATAAGGCACATCTCTTGATGACTAAAATCAAGTGCACTCCAGTCCCTCAGCTATTTCCAGTATGATAGAATGTCCAACCATGAAAGTCAGATATAGAGAGCAGGATGCAGGATGCTCTCAGTTTTCAGGGAGCACAGTAATGGGAAAGAAGAGGGGATGTATTTGATATCTATATATGAAGAATAGCTCTGGAAGACATGTGTTTTCTTCCCCTGGGAAGACATGGGGTGGAGACTATGGCTGAAGGTTAGGAAAGTGTCCAACAATAGTAATAACACTAATGACAATGATGGTAATAATACCTTACATTTGTACAGCCCTTTCTACTTTCCACAGCCCTCTAGCATCCATTATCTCATTTCATCCTCCCAGCTATCCCATGAATAAGGTAGGGCAGGTATTATTATCCCCCATTATCCCTGTAAGTATGAAAACTCATCTGAACCTGACATTTCTGTACACCCCTCCCCCAAATTTCAAATTCCACCACCAAGGCTAAACTCATAGGCAACTTTCTCTGTAGACTATCTTAGCCACCAAACCCCATCCTACAAGAAGGAGCCATTGATCAGATGTCCATCTCAGATACCCTCCTCACGGGCAGCCCACTTCTTTCCTCTCCTCATGTATAGTCCAATTCTTATCTGTTATTATCGGACTAGTAACCATAACTACCTCTTTGTCATTCTCCTTCCCCTCTGCTTTCACCTGCTATAAATTGTAGAGAATAGACAAAAATGGAATTGGTTTCCAAACCCTTTACTCTTCCCTCTGTGGGAAGTTCTGTTTTACAAAATTATGTTCTCTGCTATCCAGTCTAGCAAATGGTACACGATTTTCAAACCTTCCTTTGAGATAAGTTTCATAGTCCAGTGGGCTTTAGAGTGGAGAATTTTTTTCCTCTCCTCTGTGGGAATCCTTATTTTTGTTCACAGATTCTCCTCAATAGCTTCTTTCCACCTATGGTGTTGCCTTCTTTGGAGGGCTTGAGGAATATTATCAGACCCCTAATTTAACTGATTTTCTATCTCATGCCCCCCAGCAGCAAATACTTTCCTTCCTCACATCTTTTCAAATCTTTCCTCCTTGCCAAATCTTGGCATTCCTACTTTCCCAATATCTGTCACAGCTGACCCCTGCTCTTCACTCACACATTTACCATCTTAATTCAAGCCCACATGACATTTGCAAGCCCCCTAACTCTCCTTCTTACCTTGGAGCTGAAAGTCTTTCTTTTTACTTTATTGAAAAAAAAAGCCATTTGACATGAGTTATCTCTCATATTCTCACATGTATAAGGTGTTCTAGGAGGATTATCACTTCTGATGTGCGGGTTTGTCCAGACCTTTTCAGAGATATTCATTCATCTTTGGGAATCTTCACCAAATTCTCATCTATGGCTCCAAACCCTGGTAAAAAATTATCCTCAGACAGGCTAAATCAGTTTAGTGAGAGGCCTCAAACCCACCAATGAGTTAGGGTCAATGAACAATCTGATATAGATTTTACATATGTTATCATGTAAAACATTTTTTAGCATTAGTCATTTTGTAGAAGAGATCTCAAATTAAAAAAAAGAAGAAAGAAAATGAAATATAACATGTTTCGGTCTGCATTCAAACTACATCAGTTCTTCCTCAGAGGGCAAATGGCATTTTCTTCATGAGTCCTTTGTGATTGTTATGAATCACTGCAATGCTGAGAATAACTAGGTCATTTATAGTTGTTCATCAAGAAATATTGCTGTCACTGTGTACGATGTTTTTCTGGTTCTGCTCATTTCACTTTGCATCAGTTCATATTAAGTCCAGATTTTTCTGAAAACATTCTGCTTTTTATTTCTTTTAGCATAAGAGAATTCCATAACTATCATATACCACAACTTGCTCAACCAAAGATAATATATTTATAAAATGCTTAGCAAAATTCAAGGTATTCTATTATTATAGGCATTACTTTCACTGTTTTTATAGTGAAGGGGCTAGACCAAATGGTCTCTAAAATCCATTCTTGCTCTGGTATTCTAGAATTCTAACAAAAAGTGTGTTCTTCCTTTCCCTTTCTCCTGCAAAGAGTCATTATCATCATTCACTTCTAGTGTGTAGATATTTGAGTGCCCTCACAGGAGGATATTAGCCAAAACCAACCTGCTATTTCCTTAGGAGTTCTCTTTTCAACTCTCTCCTCTTGATATGCTTGTATTATTTTGAATGCATCAGCTTTTCAAACATGTTTTTTAAACATGTAGTATGGCATATGTAGGGGTGAGGGGGCTGAGTCTGCTTATGGAAGACTCCGTGTTAATATTCCTTACTAATTCTTTCCTCCAACTATTCTCATACCTTCCTTGTGATGTAGTGATGATCATCCTTAGGAAATAGCTCTTTTATTAATCTAATTTTATCTAGTATATACTCTCCAAGGATATCTCTCTGTGTCTGTCTCTGTCTCTCTCTCTCTCTCTCTCTCTGTCTCTCTCTCTCTCTCTCTCTCTCTCTCTCTCTCTCTCTGTCTCTCTCTCTCTCCCTCCCTCCAAGAGAAAGAACGCAAAAGCAAGCTACTAAGAGGCTGACTGGCTTGAGACTGCTTCCTGGAAAATTAAGATCTTTTCAAACACAGTTAATGTTACTTGCTGAATTTTCCAAAGCTGCCTCCAAATTTGCATTTACAATTTTGCAAACACAGTCATTTGCAATCTCAAGTAATGGAATTTAGGCATCGACCTGATATGTGGGACCAGCTTGAGAGGCCCTCTGAAAAGCAGGGTATACCACAAATAATATTTAATTTAGCTTTCCTTTACATTTTTAAAGTGGTGCAGCAATTTAAAAATACATTACATTCAAAGTAATACATGTGAGGTCAAGAGGGGAGATTTGGAAGTACAGCCTAGAAGCAGAAATGGACTCTCCATCTCTGATGGCATGGATTTCTTTTGTAGCAAGCCAGTTGACATCTTTGCTTTGGAAGAATATCTTAATGTTGTGTGCAAAGTATACTGTACAGAGGCTAAATTGGGGAATCAGCAGGGAGGAAGTATCTGGTTTGGAGAACAGAAAGAGCTGGACACAAACAAATTACAGTTGGACAATGTGAAACTAAGGAGGACAGAATAGATTTGTGGCATAACTTAGACATGGCTTTAGTCAGGTAAACATGGGAAACATTTGACTGAGGATAACAGAGTTAGAATTGAAAGGGAGAGGCAACTTAGGTGGTGCAGTGGATAGAGAGCCAGGCTTGGTGATGGGAAATCCTGGATTCAAATGTGACCTCAGATATTTCCTAGCTTGTGTGACCCTGGGCAAAACATTTATCCCCATTTATCTAGTTCTTGCTGCTCTTATGCCTTAGAACTAATATACATTCTAAGATAAAAAGTAAGTATTAAAGGGAGCTGTAAAAACTATCAACTCCACCCTCTCCAAAGGTGGACATAGATTCTTGGAAATGTTGTATGAATTGCACAGGGTTTCAAAGTCTGGTATCCCTGACTTCAAGTCCATTACATTCTCCACTATGTCTTCCAGGGTTGGATTCCCAACGAATGTTATTAAATTTTAGGGATAAAATAGGAGCATGAGAAGAGAAGCTCAGATATGCCTGGATATTTCCAGTTTTGGTTTTAGATGGTAGAGTCCAGGAAGCATTTGTCTCCCAAGGTACAAGTTGAAATTCCCTTTCTATTTACTCACTGGGCTATTAGATCAACCATGGCATTGGAAGCTTTATTCCATGGATGATTATGATGGGGAAATGAGAAATCTTTATTCTGCTCAGAGGCAGTAGGATCCCAATGATAATAAACTCTTCAAGACAGCAAATTAGATTGTTCTCACAGAGGGTGATATTTGAACTGCTTTATTGTAGTGGGAGGTCTGAGGTTAGAAACCCCCCAGAATATAATATAACTTGCTTGGCTTTTGGAGTATTTCTGGAGTGGGGACTGCTTATTCAGCACTTGCATATTAGATGGAAAGAAGGCAGTGAGGTGAGGGCAGGAGGGAGAATAAATTGAAGCTTATTGGTATTGGTCTCATTTTTCTTTGTATCCTTCTTTAGAACCCAGGAGTAGGGACTATGAGAGTGGGTGGCTGAGTTAGGGAGATGGAAAGAGAGATTTGTGTTCTAAATAAAGTCCATTTGAAGTGTACTTTAGGGAGGCATTAGGACTAACGGAAAGAACACTGAATTTAGGGTTGGAAGATCTATATTAGAATTCTGACTCTGACCCCCACTTGACTTCAAGCTTGGCACAGATTCATTTTTTTCCAAACTTCAATTTCTTCATCCAAAAAATCAAGGCTTGGACAAATGGCTTCTGAATTCATTTAGACCTGGAAGACCAAGTCTAGATCTATGACCTTATGATGTAAAAATGATTCTTGAGGTCTATAAGTTTTTTCCATATTTGAAAAATGCTGGATTCTTTTTCTTTAAACCCTTACCTTCCATCTTGGAGTCAATACTGTGTATTGGCTCCAAGGCAGAAGAGTGGTAAAGGCTAGACAATGGGGGTCAAGTGGCTTGCCCAGGGTCACACAGCTAGGAAGTGTCTGAGGTCAGATTTGAACCTAGGACCTCCTGTCTCTAGGCCTGGCTCTCAATCCACTGAGCTACCCAGCTGCCCCCTAGATTCTTTCCAAAGCAAACACAAATCCTCCTAGAACATACAGATGTTTTGGCTCCCATTCTTCAGTGGGAAAAAAAACAACAACCCCAAAACAGAAACTTGTGAAATAATAGGATTGTACCTCTAGAAATGGAAGGAACCCCAGAGGTCACTTTAATCCAGCTCCCTCATTTTACAGATAAGGAAATGAGAATCAAAGAGATTAAGAGCTGGTTCAACATCACATAGGTAATATCAGAAGTGGGTTCTCCATCTCCAAAGACAGTGATCTCTCCTTTTTATTGTATTTTTATTTTATTTTTATTTTTATTTATCTCCTAATTTCATATTCACAGACAGAAATACAACCACTAAAGTTTTCTCCAAAGTGCCTGTATTACTTAGGGACAACTAGGAAGGAGAGGGAATATAGCACCAGGCTGGGAATCAGGAATAGTTGAGTTAAAATTCAGTCTTACTACCTTTTTGCTTACTAACCTTACTACCTTTTTGCCCTGGGCAAATCATTTAAACCTGTTTGCCTTGGTAAAATATACCCAAGAAGAAAATAGCTAACCACTTGGTATCTTTGCCAAGTAAACCACAAATGGGGTCATGAAAAGTTGGACATGCTGAAATGATTGAACAACTGAATTACTTAGCTAGTAAAGGATATCTTTTTGTTGGAAAATTGGGTCTCATTTTCAATGGAAACAAAAGTAAACTTGATTAAGATACCTTAAAGTGAGTTCCTCAATAGATACATCATGAGGAGTGTCCTTTGATGAGGGAGAATGAGCTGGAAGAAGCAGATACTCTTCTTGACATTGTTGCAAAAAGTCAATCTGGACCCCTTTGAAGGTTAACTAATAGTGTTGACGTAGAAGTGTTTTAGCTCTTTGTTTGCTAGTCAGTGATTTGTTCTAAACCTGCCCCATTCTGGTCCTGCATTCTTTACACATCAACAGGTTTATTTTTCATTTCAAAATAGGTAATTCCCTTAGACAGTTTCCCTTTCTTTTCTATTCTGGACATAGCACTTTTGAGAGATCCTTGTGTGCCTTGAGTAAGCATGTGTGTATGCCTGGCAGAGACAAACAGATAGCCAGAGATTCAGACAGGAAAACTATCAGAGAGAAATCAATAGAGAGCAGAGTGAGTGCATGCATGAATCCTTGTCTAGTAAAGGACTTCAACTTTCTTCTCATACTGACTGCTTATAATCAGATAGTAAAATGTCAATTCAAGGCATCAGGAACACATTTGCAGCACCACTTCTTGCCCATGCCTGTTGATGTGTTCTCCCCAGCTTTCAAAGTTCTCATATTTAGTCTTTTGCCATCCTTCATATTATTCAGCTCTGAAATGAGGACATCTAGTAACATGAGTGGCATTGGGAGCAAAGACCTGAAGAGCTCACATTCTAGCTTTGCCCTCTTAGCATTTTTGACATTGAAGTATACCATAATTACAGAAGAGGCCAAACTGAACCCACTTGTGGATTTAAAATGGCACTCCTCTCTTTATTGGGAGGAAAGCTTATCAGAGACATTTGGCTCTATATGAATATTTCCTTCCCCCTCCCCTTAATTAAAAAAAAACAAACAAATGTCAATAAAGGATTTACTACTATAGAATAAAATCAATGATGTGTCTATTCTTATAGCTGTTTCAGCTTCTTCAAGAGATAGATTAGTAAAAGGAATTGTATATTATGGGATAGTTGATTTTTTTTTCTTTTTTATAAAGAAGCATCTATGAGATATTAGCAAAGGGACCAGAGAAACTTAGAGAAAATCACAACTTGGGGGCATGACCTTTATCTATGGGTCTGAGTAGCAGAAGAAAATAATAAATAATAATAATAATAGCTACCATTTTATATAGCACTTACCAGGTGCTGTGCTAAGTTCTTGTACAAAAATCATCTCATTTGATTTTCACAACATCCTTAGGAAGCAGGTGCTATTATTGTCCTCATTTTACTGATGAGGAAATTGAGGCAAATGGAGATTGAGAGATTTGACCAGGATCACACAACTAGTACATACCTAGGAAGGCTAGTTTGGTGTGTTCTTTTCATTTCTTTAAAAAAATTCTTTATTATGAACTTTATCATCAACAAACACCAACATCCCCCCCCCAAAAAGAAGAAAAGTGAGAATTGTATGTGAAATTGTATGGTCTGTGTTCCTCTTCTAAACTCATTTTTAAAAATATTCTTCTCTGTTTTTTAATGGTTTCATTGATGTTCTTCACTTTTTTAATATATTTTAGAAATCTCTCTTGCTTCCCAATGATCTCTACCCTCATCCCTGAAGCCCTCCCTTGTAACAAATACATATGGTCAAACAAAACAAAATGAAACAAAAATCAACACATTGGCTATATGTGGATATGTATGTATCAGTCTGACATTTTGAGATCTACCACCTCTTTGCCCAGAGATGGGAAGCATGCTTCATCATTAGTTTATGAAAGTCATGCTACATTGATCAGAATTCTGAAGCCTTTCAAAGTCATTTTCCTCTAGGTTATTATGACATTTGTGTAAATATTTTGCCTGATTCTGCTCATTTTACTCTGTAACAAGTCATATAACTCTTCCCAAGTTTCTGTGAATTCTTCATATTTGTCTTTCTTTACAGTTCATTAATATTTATCCATCATATTTTTATACCAGTTTATTCAATAATTCCCCAATTGAAAGGTACTCTATTTGTTTCCAGTTCTTTACTGCAGCAAAAAGTACTGTTGTAATTTATTTTTGTACATGTGATGAACCCTTTCTGTCTATCTTTGAAATATTTGGGATATATGCCAAATAGTGGTATTATTGGGTCAAAGAGTATATTCAGTTAAGTGACTTTTGGAGCATAGTTCCAGATTTTTTTCCAAAACATATAGAACAATTCAAAGTTCTACAAACAATATATGAGTATCCTTGACCTCTGACAACCTCTAACACTTTAAATTTTTATCTTTTTCTCTTCTTTGTCAATTTGATAGGTGTGAGGTAAACTTAAGTTTTAAAATTCACATTTCTGCTATTATTAATTAATTGAGCATTCTTTTATGTAATTGGCCATAACTTCTATTTCTTCTTATAAAAGGTACCTTTTAATATCTTTTGACAGTATGCCTATTTAGAAATGGCTCTTCATTTTTCATATTTGTATGTAAATTCATATTTGTATATATCTTGGTTATCAGATTTTAATCAGAGAATTTTATTGTTCAGATTTTTTTCCATTTAATGCCATCCTTTCTAATTCTAGCTACATTAATTTTGATTGTACAAAAGCTTTTCAACTTTATGAATCAAAATTTTTCATTTTTTTCTTTTATGATAACCTCTGTCCCTTATTTAGTTAAAAATTACTTTTCTATTATGCTAATCATAGTTGTGAAAGCTGTCTCTTTACATTCTCCTGTCTTTATGGTACAATATTTAACTTTCCATGCTTTAGTTTCCTCATCTGTAAAATAAGGTTTTTGTGTCCTATGAACTCAGACCCCTTCCATCTTAAAATTTTTGATCCTTTGAAATTATATTTAGCTTATGGATTTATTTGGGGTTTATCAGAGAATATGACATAAAATATTGCTATATGTCTCATTTCTTCCAGACTATATTCCAGTTTTCCCTATTTTACTTTTGAAAGGTTCCCGGTATTCATAAACAACTTTCTCACATTTAGAGCTATTCAAAAATCTTTGTTATTAGCTGATCTTTTGTCATTGGAAGGGTTCAAATAAAGCACAAATGACTACTTGGGGTTCCTTGGGGAGAATAGATGCCCAAGATGCCCTCTGAGATCCCTTAGAATGCCAAGATTCTGTGATTCATTCTAATAACGACTACAAGTAAGATTGGTTTTGTATGAAAGCAGGAGAGTCTCCTATATGTTATGATTTGAAGAGTAATGGAAAGACTCACTCCTACATTTGCTGAAAGGAATGGAAATTACCCCACTAGTCTAAAATAATGTTGCAAATCTCAATACTAGAGACTAATGTGACTAATTGCTTTGGGAGAGAAAATTGTTGCCTCTAGCTCAATGCCTTTGAGAGGCATATTATATTAATCTAGGGTCTTTTCCTAGTTTAGTGTAGGTAAGTTTACACAATCACTTTCAAAACAGACATTATATCTAATAGAACAACACAAGAACTTTGGTGGCAGAGAGGAAGGAGGTTTAAGTTTTTGATCTTTTGACCCTGCTGGAGGAGGGTAGATTATTACCCGTAACATGTTAGGGTTAGTAACCAGGGGATTAAAAGATATTTGGGATGTGGAAATGAGAGGATGATTAAGACTGACTTTGAAATTGTACCTGGGCCCTGATCTGGCTTCATATCTCAGTTCTGCTAGCTCCTGATGGAATTTAGATCCAGTGAGGCTTATTCTGGATGCTGTGTTCTCTCTTGGAGTCCAGGAACTACATTGCCTGATTATTTCCCTATAGTGACTTACCCAGCTGGAGATGCAGTTCAGCACTTTCAGGTAATAGTGATAATGGCCTCTTAATCTAATTTAGATTCTCATCACTTCTCAGTTGGACTATTATAATAGCCTTCTAATTAAGTGGCCTGACTGCTTTCATTCTCTCCCTTAACTTATCCCTCTTTCCTGAGGCACCAGCCTCGCATCCTGTGCCTCTCCCACTGAAACATTTTTAGTGACTTCCTATTGTCTCTATGATAAAATACAGACATTTTAACTCAATACAATCTGACTAGAGCCTATATTTCCAGTCTTTTTTCAAATAACTTCCCTTCAAATACTTTCTCTTCCAACCAATGTGTTTCCTGAATTTGACTGTGGTATTTCCCATCACTGCTTAGGCCTATGTTTCTGATAGATGGTTTAGGTAGTAGTGTCAAAATGAAACAGAAGTGAACCCCTGCCAGCTGACTATTGACTTAGAAAAATCACAAATTAATATTATCTAAATCTTATTATATTTTTACTTATTTTGTTAAACATTTCACAATTACATCTTAATCTGCTTCTTGACCTACTTGGGAGTTTTGCACTTATTTGTTAACTTGGCTGTGAGTTGGACATCTCAGGAGTGGTTGTAATGGTAGACTTGGTGTCAGGAAGACCTGAGTTTGAATCCTCCCTTGGGCACTTATCCATGGGATCCTGGGCAAATCACTTAATCTCTCTCAGTGGGAAAACTGAGGCTTAGAGAGGGGCATGGCTATCTTTTCTCAAAGTCACACTGAGAGTTAGTGGCACAGGAGTAATACAGTAGTTTCAAACTCAAATAAAAATCAAGGGCCTCTAATCCATATGTAATAATCCCTTTAGGCTTCATATTGATTTAGTTTTAAATTTTATTATTATCTATATTTTATTGTATTTTTATTTATTTTGTTGAATGTAATCCAATTATAGTTTAATCTGACTGGGGAAGGGCTAGGGAATGGAGTCACGTATTTGATACCTCTACTGTAATAGATGAGTGTTGGACTTGAAACAAGAAAGACCTAGTTTTGAATTCTGCTTCAGAACTTAGCTGTGTGACTCTGTACAAGTTACTTAACCTTTATCAGCCTTAGTTCCTTCATCTATAAAGTGGGGATAAAAATAGTACTTACCTTATAGAGTGCTTGTGAGTATTAAAGGAATTATATGTGGAATTATATGTTGTAAATTTTAAAGCTATATGTAAATATTCACTACTATTTTTATTATAATTGTTGAAAAATTTTTCTCCCCTTTTGAGAATTAGCATACTTGCCACTTCTTTCTCCTCCACCGTAGTTTTCTTGATCCCACTAACTAAAAGTTTGTTCTTCCTCCTCACTTTTTCTAGAGTACTTTATCTAGATCTTTCCTCTATCCCTCTCCCTCCATATCATCTATTTTACTTACCAATGTACATTAATCAGTCACTGAGCATTTATTAAAGGTCTATTATGTGGTAGGCATCATGTTAAGCATTAGAGATACAAAGAGACAAAAAAACTGGGTCCCTACCTTTAGGGAACTTACGTTCTAATAGGGGACACAACAGGCAAATACTGTGTATATACACAATACATGCCCAGTAGAATGTAAGCTTCTTTAAGGAGAACTTTTTATCCCCAGTGTCCAAAGTGTTGTTAGTTCTTAATTTTTATTGAATGGAACATAAATAATCTCAGAAAATATACCCTGGTAAATTGAGAAAGAGGCTAATTTCATTCAGGCCAATTGCTGATTTGGGAATTGGTGGTGGAGGGGAAAAGAATAAAGAGAAGCAGGGAAGCAATTGGGGAAACTCACTGTTGTAGGCTATTAATCACTAATTGCAGAATGACTTTATTATACAGCAGTCATAAAATATCACTTGAGGTTTTACAGCCAATTCTTGCTTTAAGAAAACAATTCCTTGTGTCAAAATGACTATTAAATTAAGTAATTCCACATTAAACATTCTGTGGAGTTGGGGTAATTTATGGAGCTCTGTAATGAGGAAGAATCATTTCCTTCTGGATGCTTACCAGGATACACCTATGGACTCAAAATCAGCCAGTGTGACCTTGGGATGGGGGGAATGGGAGGAGAAGAACAACGAGTTTCTCTGGGTACCTGTGTGATCATAATAATTATTCTCCACTCAGACTGTCCTGTTACTTATCAATGCTCTCTTCCTTCCTTCCTTCCTTCCTTCCTTCCTTCCTTCCTTCCTTCCTTCCTTCCTTCCTTCCTTCCTTCCTTCCTTCC